>NC_071354.1:115789137-116125803 GCF_943734655.1 Sabethes cyaneus | reverse complement strand
CAGCTTTGACAATTTTTTTTTGTAAAACTTTTTCACCAATAATGGTTAATTTGTGCCTTCGAAATCCAATTTGTGGTTACGTACTTTCCGAGATTTTTCCAAAAAACTAAGTCATGCCAAGTTTTCTCGGAAAGTACGTAACCATAAATTACCACAAATTGGATTTCGAAGCCACAAATTAATCACTAAATATTGGTGAAAAAATTTTCCAGTCCTATCGCTAGCAGAAAATTTTCAGCCCTTAATTTCATTGTAATTGGCTTCGCACATGCTGCAAATCATCACCGTAAGCGATATATAGTTTTTTAAATGTAAATTTTCATATTTTATACAATAAGTAAAGATACTTTTTGTTGGGTGAGCTTTTAACCTTCCGTTACTCGCGCTGTTGTATTTTGTACAACACTTGTAGATTTATGGATGCCATTTTGTTTTAAAGTCACAGATCGATGTCAAACCAAAATGTATTCTTCAATAAAGTTATTATGAACAAAATGACATAATTATTTAATACATTAATGCTTTAAACTGTTCTGCAAAATAGATGAGCATAAACCGAAACCGCAGAAACGATGCAAGCGGCGTGTGAGTGGTACCGCACTTGGTCCCTACTGGAATTTTCTCTTATTTCTTCATAAGGGAAAATGGTGTCTGTATACAGCAAAGTTATTCAGCAATTGATGGTCATTCCGCAGGTGTGCAAAAGTTCATAATTTCCTGACTTCACGGCTCTAGTGTATGGGCTAGTTTTCTGAAGGTGTTCTATCTACAGAATCTGTTTATTTGTAAGATCCTGTTTTCAGAAAATGTTTTAATGGATCAAACAAAACAAAACAAAACAACACATCAGCCCTAATTTCTAACCACAGATGCCCTACTTTCTGCCAACTGCAGAAATGTTATCATGTGATGAGATGATTTATGTGAAAAATATCTAAGAAAACATGATAACTACTAGAAAAAAATTTAATCAATAGATTGCTACATCATTTAGGAACGATAAAAGGATCTTTCCGAATGCAGCAACTTGTATAAGGCCGTAATTGTAAGATGTACAATTTACAGCGGGTTTTGGCGCCGCGTGGTGACAAACTTATGAAATTCTATCCCCCAAACGATAGATCTTAACCTACTGATGACTACTGATTAACTTTGCTGAAGACGGTAACTTTCTATATAGCCAGGATTCCGAGATATTCCGAGATAAAGAGTGTTGTACAAAATACAACGCGCGAGTATCTGTGTTACAAAAGTTGGCGCGAGTAACGGAAGCTTAAGAAACGTTAAACATTGTCCCATTTCGATTGGAACGAATTTTAATAGTTTGATTTGAACTACTATTTGATGGCACTCGTTCTAACTCAAACCACTGACGAACTGGTATCAGGTACCAGGTATCAGCATCTTGGGCTCGAGCAGCACGTTCCTCACAATCATGTGGAAGATTTGTGCCTTGCCCATCTTGCCCGTGTCATCATTTACCTGATGAGGACGGGAAGGAAAACAGGAGGAATAGGAAGGGGTGGATGAGGAATTTGGACAAACACAAACATATATATACCGAGAGATTTTTGTACCCCCGATGGGATACTGCAATCCTTGGTAGTTAACTTATCAAAAGTACACCCCCTGGGGGGTATACTCATGATAAATAAGAGCTTATAGCTCAATACCGCTTTCGGTAAGGAACATCAAAATGTCTCGTAATTTTAGTTTCCTAAAATCCGATTCATTTAAGACGTAGGATCCAAAGATCCTATGACGCCATTGTGCTACTGCAGGACAGTTGCAAATTACATGATATGGTGTACCGTAGTCGGATTCACATAAATTACAATGAAACGATTCAGCTCGCTGAATCGTAGCCATATGATAATTTAGTCTGCAGTGACCAGTCAGTGATCTGACAAGAATACTGCAATTTACCTTTGAGTGTTGCAAAAGAAATTTCGCAACCTTCTCACAAGGCTTAACAATGAAACTTTTCGTTTGACGACAAGTTTCAAGATTTTCCCAATAACGTACATGTTCAGATGAAAACCAAGATCGAATCTTTTGTTTTATCCAACATGCCGCAATTGGTAAAGCAGGTTCCGGTCCGAAAACCGACTTTTCTGCTCCAGATCAGCCTCCCTAGTTCATCAGCCCATTCATTTCCGGTTATACCAGAATGGCCAGGAACTCAAACCAGATGAACGGCATTTAGAATGCTTAGTTCTTCTAATTGGGTGTGGCAGGCGATGACTGTTTTAGATTTAGAATTAGCCGCACAAAGGGCTTTTATAGCGGCTTGACTATCAGAACAGAAGTAGATAATCTTGCCTATCAGTTCTTTCTGAAGTGCAAACTGAGCTCCGCACATAATTGCAAAGATTCAGCTTGAAAAACGGTGCAGTAACTACCCAACAAATAGGATTCCTCCAATTCCAGCTCACGGCAGTAAACACCAGCACCCGCGCGACCTTCGTACAAGGAACCATCGGTATAACAGACCATATAGTCGGAAATTTTCCTTTCCATGTAGCCTGACATCCAATCCTCTCTAGGAGGAAAGTCACTTGAGAAAGTCCTATACGGGAAAGTACGCCTGAGCGTTACATCGCTAGGAGCAAGGGCAAACTTGTCCTCAGCAACAATTTGCGACCACAATCGAGTATGACCAGTGGAACCGTCCACAGACTGCCAAAGGCCAATCGCGTGTAGTCGATAAGCACATATTAGTGCCTCTTGCTTCAGGTGGAGGTTTAATATTGAAAATAGCTTCTAGGAGTTGTAGTTCTAGGAGTTGTAGTAGATGCACCAGACATTGCCATTAAACACATCCTTTGAAGATGGTTTAGCTTTGTCTGGACAGTCACAACTTCCCCACTCTGCCACCATACAAGATAACCATGCGCCAATATTGGTCGGACAACGACCGTGTATAACCAGTGTATGTATTTGGGTTTAAGCCCCCAAGAGTTGCCAATTGCTCGTCTACATTGCCCAAAGGCCATGCACGCTTTTGACGTAGGACTACGTCTTACGGCAAGTTTTGAGATACGGTGTCATTCCAAAAATTCGAAAAATGCGAGCGTCACGAAAAATGAAAGGTTTTGAGCGCTAATAGCTCAGCGGTTTTCCTTTCGATTTTCAATATTCTTACACCAATCGATCGGAAAATCTTCTAAGAATTGACCCAAATGAAGAAAAGTATGGATTCTTGATGTTGAATTGAAAATTGAAAATAATGAACCTATGTTTTACCCTATGTTTACTATGTTGGAAGATTCTTTGCGATGATCTAAACCTACACCAATTTGATATCTGTGCTTGGGCAGTAAGCCATAACAAGTGACCAAGTTTCCCCGTTTCAACAAGATTTCTTAATACCGCGGTTAAACCTAGACCATTTTGATGTCCTTGCTTGAGAAGTACGCCAGAAAGAGTGACAAAGCCCCCTCGTGCCAACAGATTTCTTACGAACGCGATTAAACCTAGTCCGATTGGATGTCTGTGTTAGGGACGTGTGCCAGAAAAAATGACACAAGTTTGTTGTTTCAACAGATCGCAAATTCTTTACTGCGAGACGATTAAACCTCGGCGAATTTGATATCTGTGTTGGAAAAATGTGCTACAGCTGTAGTGTTCGGTTATAATACGACACTGTATGAAGGTGAAATTAGTCATCATCGATTCTGCCAATTTCAAAAGCAGTTTTTTTGTTTGAATTCGGTTTATGAAAATATATTCGCTGTGTTCACATTGGCAAGAAGAATGCAATATATACATTTTTATAAACATAATCCCGCTTTTGGGCCGTAAACCTTCTTCCGAAATTGGGCTTTCCGACGAAAAGTCAATGACTGCTAGTATCCCGTGAATACGCATGCTGACCGTTTCATTAGAAGTGTAGTGAAAAGATGTGCTGTTGATTAAAATGGATTGAATTGGTAAAATCCCTTCAACGTGGGGAACAATGGGTAATAAAAACAATCTTTAATTTCAGTAAGGTAGCAGGAAAGCAATAGTTTGTGTTCTTGATTTTGTTAAATTGTTTTCAAATGCACAGTCTTTTGAGAATAGAACGTATGTAATGTTACTACTTTGATAAATGTTACATAAGACGCATGTAGCATGTATATATGTTGCATATAGCATGTATACATGAAGAATCGAATGATTACAAACATGAATACATGCTACTATCACTACAAAGAGACTTACGTAGTCCTGCGTCACCTATATATGCGGTCGTGTCTTGTACACAACCCCTCTGATTTTTTTAATTCGGAAATCAATATTTGTGGACCAGTCAAGCTTGGAGTTGAGAATCAACCCCACGTACTTCACTTCGTTCACAACATCAACATCCGAATCGTAAAAGCGCAGAGCGTGAGCTCCATTGGTATTTCTACGTCTTGAAAATAAGACGATAGATGTTTTGCTCGGATTTACCGAAAGTGCAGTTTCTTGGCACCACGTTTCCACGACGCGTAGTGCCTGCTGCATTAAGTCAAATAATGTGCTTATGCACTTTCCAACTATTAGGATGAGATAGTCATCCGCAAAACCATATGACGGATAGCCTAGACCATTGAGTTTCCTCAATAGGCCGTCCGCCACAAGGTTCCATAAAAGAGGCGAGAGAACGCCACCTTGTGGACATCCACAAACACTTTGCTTCCAAATGCTTGCTTGCTGTAAGGACGAAAAAAGCAATCGGTTACTAAGCATTTGTTCTACCCATTTTATGATTATTGAAGGCACTGACGAACTGACGTGACACTCAGAAGAAAATCCTTTAAAAACCATCGTCCTGCACATTTTGCTTGCACACTAGCACCCTCTGTTATGCATATTGCGGAGTAGCTAGCACTTGCAGGGTTTTATGCTGTAGGGTTTTGTACATTTGAATGGTTGTATACTGAAAACTCAAAGCAACACTCGCGCGCCGCGTTGTGGCCATGTTGCGAAACATGCTTTTTTGAAAAATGAGTAGTTTTTGATTGGACGATGGAATTATCGCGAGTGTCTCGTCTGTTTGTCTGTGCTCAAACTTTACATTTAAAGGGCTTTACTGAGCGTCACATACAGCTAGCGCCATTATCGACAGATAGCAGCATTACTAATAGCTCAAGTAACGTCATCAACAGCAGATATGTTTACGTTTTATTGTAAATTTTAAAAACGGATTTTTGCGCTTATACTTACAATAACAACATTGAAAATTATATATTCGCGAACCACAAATAAAAAGCTTTCGATTAATATATAAAACATCGTAATCCGATGTGTTTATCGCGAAATCAATTTCAAAGATGGCTTGACTTAGTTTTTTGGAAAAATCACAGAAAGTACTTAACCACAAATTACCACAAATTGGATTTCGAAGCCTCAAATAAACCACTAAATATTGGTGATAAAAGTTTTAAAAAAAATTATATTGTCAAGCCATCTTGATATCTGCCATTTGGTCGGTATTAAATCAGACCAGACCAAATCGCAAAGTTTAAAATAATGAGTTAATGACAGCAAACGATCAAGAATTTTCTAAGCTACATTTTACTCTAATAAGACTACATAAATGTGCCAACAGCCAGTGTTATGAAATGATTTCGAACAACTGATAGCTTCAAACCATACAGAGCAGCAAACTTTGAACGCGTTTTTCTCGAAATAAGAATTTTGTCACTTGGCTCGGTCTGACTTAACAGCGACTGTTTGAGCCTTAATCATTCATGTATTTGGTCTTCGACGAGTTGATTTTAAGCACAATCATGGTAGGCTCCGCTTCCAGTCTAGCACAGATGGCAAAATTTCTGTCACCTGCTTAGCCACCTGGAAAAGTCATCTGGTTAGCCAAGAAGTTTGCTACATTTATTGAGAATCAAACCTCTCTTTTTGAAATCTGATCGTCGGATCACCTTAAGAGCGATGCTGAGAATCATACAGGATAAGTTGTTTTTCAGCACTCTCGCTGCGTCTCGAAGAGATTCAGTTCTATGGACTTTAACAGTTTCGCCCAGCCGAGATTCGAACATACAACGTACCTCAATGCCGGCTGGGAGGCCATAACTTTAACTCTATTATTTCAATTTGATTTTTTGTCTGATGAGCAAAGCAAAGCCGTGGGATTAAACGTCCTTTCTAAGACTTGACCCTTCTTTATCGACAGACTCCGCAGCCGGCTATTAGAGTACAGGACAGTTACGGGGCTAGTGCAAGAATCCTACTGACTATCTACCAGCACCGCCTAGTCGAGATTCGAACATACGACGACTGGCTTGTTAGACCAGCATCGTACTTCGAAACCAATTCAATTTCAACCAAAATAGTTTTTAACTGAAAATCATTCTTGATTTCCTGAATAAGCTGCTTACGGTTAAGCTGTGTCAGATTTGTTTTTGGTAAAAAGAACTTTTCTGGCTACGCCCATGGCTAAAGCAACTTGCAGATGATAGCGTTGTATCCATTACAGAATTAACGGCTAACGATTTGCAAGGACCTTTGTAAGATACTTTGGACAATTTGTCCAGTTGGGCGTTAAAGCTGGGTATCGAATTCTCTCCGGAAAAATAAGAGTTGGTCGTTTTTGCTAGGAAGCATGATTCAGCACAGCTTCAGCTCCTACTTATGGGTAAAACGATCGCTCAGGTACCGGTTTACAAATATCTTGGTATCTGGTTCGATTCTAAATGCACTTGGGCATGCCACTTTAGGTATCTGATTCAAAAATGCCAACAGAGGATAAACTTTCTCCGTACAACTACCGGAACTTGATGGGGAGCTCACCCAGGAGACCTTACAAGGCTATACCAAACAACGATATTGTCTGTTTTTGAATATGGATGCTGTTGCTTCCGGTCCGCGGCTAATACGCATATTATCAAGCTAGAAAGAATACAGTACCGTTGTTTGCGTATAGTTATGGGCTGCATGCCAACGACCCATAGTCTCGAAGTGCTGGAGGGAAGTCCACCGTTGAAGAATCGCTTTTGGGAGTTGTCCTATCGTTTACTGATTCGATGTGAGAATATGAACCCACTAGTATTTGGCAATTTCGAAAGGCTGGTCGAACTTCCATTTCAGTCTAGATTTACGATTTTATATTTTGACTACTTGGCTTAAGATATCAACCCCTCCCAGTATGCTCTCATAAATGTCGCATCACTAGATACATCTAAGTCTGCTATATTCTTCGACACGACCATGAAAGAAGAAACTTCCGGTATCCCGCATCAACTGCGATCGCAAGAGATCGCCAAAACTTTTTTCAATAAATTTAAAAGTGTTAGTTGCGACAAGATGTTTTACACTGACGGATCCTACCTCCACGAATCCACTGGCTTCGGTGTCTTCAACGAAAATTTTACTGCGTCTTACAAACTCGATGCTCCTGCTTCCGTGTATGTCGTAGAACTTGCTGCAATTCAATACTCCCTTGGAATCATCGAAACTATGCCCACAGACCACTACTTCATCTTCACAGATAGCCTCAGTGCCATTGAGGCTCTGCGATCGATGAAAATGGCAAAGCACTCCCCGTATTTCTTGGGGAAAATTCGGGAGATTTTGAGTGCTTAACTGTTAAAAAATTTAAGGTTACCTTAGCCTGGGTCTCTTCTCATTGCTCCATACCGGGTAATGAGAAGGCTGATTCTTTAGCAAAGATAGGTGCGATTGATGGCATTATTTATGATAGACCAATTGCTTATAACGAATTTTATAGTACCTTGCGTCAGAAGTCGCTTATTAGTTGGCAAACATCTTGGAACATAGACGAGTTGGGACGATGGCTACATTCCATCATTCCTAAGGTATCGACGAAAGCATGGGTCAAGGGATTGAATGTAAGTAGAGATTTCATTCGCGTGATATCTAGACTTATGTCCAATCACTACACGGGAAACTCGCATCTCTTTCGTATTGGACTTGCAGATAGTAACCACTGTGTTTGTGGCGATGGCTCCCACGACATCGAACATGTTGTCTGGTCGTGTGCCGAATTCTGTGATGCTAGGTCTAAGCTAACTGATTCCCTTCGGGCCCGAGGAAGACAACCTAACGTCCCTGTGCGAGACATTCTGGCGAGCCGAGATCCCGTGTACATGACTCTGATATATAAATTCTTGAACCATATCGACGCAAATATTTAAACGCCCCTCTAATTCTCAGATTACCCGCTCCACCTTTTGTTGAGGTCATGTACTGGAGATAGGATCCGAAAGCACGAAGTCCAACAATGACTACACACGACACCGTTGCACCAGGATCATCGATAACAGAAAAAACGAATAAATTAAGTGCCCTAAACCTATCACTCCTTGTCCATCCAATTTTGATCTAGTCAAACCCACTAAGCCCAGTACATCGGGCGTAACGATCTTATCTGCTAACAAAAAGCTTAAACAGTGCTCAATATGTTATTACTTTAAAAAAAAGTGAATCACGCCTCCTCTAAGCTTCCGCATCCGAGCCTAATCAAATAAACGAATTATATATATACTAGCTGACCCGACAAACTTCGTATTGCCATAAATTAACCTGTCTTGTACATAAATCATAAATCTCGGATGATCTTTGTCACAATCTCGAGTTTTGCAAGTTTCTGAGGAGTTCAACCTTAGATGACTCATTTTGGCAATTACGTAACTATGAAAGCATCCCAGGTAACCAATAAGCATCACCAATGCTAGTCAAATATAGGTCAATAAGCATTTAAGTCGCCTTAAATGCTATTTTGGCAAAATATATTACTACCTTACTGATAATCTTCTTATAGTGCTGACAATGCCAATTTACAGCTAATTACCGACACGAGGAATTTGAATACAGTTTTGGATGCCAATTTACAACACCTATGCAGTCAAAAAGCTAACATACAATAACGTGCAGTATAAAATGCCAGATACGCTGACGTTAAGGCTTATTAGTTACCTGGAATGGGTAGTTTAATATACAAATTTGCAATTTTTCCTCACAGTAAAGTAGAAAACAACTCCCCTGTCCCCTCATTGCATAGCCAGAAAGCGGATAGTAATATTCGCCATGATTATACAACATTACGCCGAATATCATTTTGCGAAAAACCCTAAGCAGAATGTACCATTTCACGGAAAACTTTTTTGTGGAAAGTACCATTTCGCGATCCTCTCCTTACTCGATGTTGCTCGTTCCAGGAAACCCAGGTAGACCCAGGAAAACAAATAAACCTAGACAGTAGTGATCTCTGCGGGGAGTTGCTTCCCCCCAGTGGGCGGCGCATCCGACGGCGGGTCGCCGGCAACACTCGCGGCCGTCTCGTCCTGAATGATCTAGAGTTACTATAGATAGTTTTAGTGGTCTTGTTATTGACTAATGTTTTATGGAAGAGTCTCGAATTTCTCGAGTTCGATTAGTTTTTGAGTTTCGCAAAAAATTCTGTTTTATTTGTATGAGAGTCCATATCCCCCTACCACAGGAGTGAGAGGTTTCTAATTATCATAAAATAAATTCAAGACTCCAAAATCTCCCACATGCCAAATTTGGTTCCATTTGCTTCATTAGTTCTCAAGTTATAAGGACATTTGAATTTCATTTGTATGGGAGCCCCCCTCCTAAACAGGGGAGGGGTCTTAATTCATCATAGAAAAAATTTCTGCCATCTAAAATGCCAAATTTTGTTCTATGTGCTTGATTAGTTTTCGAGTTATGAGGAAATTTGTATTTCATTTGTACAGGAGCCCCCCCTCTTAAAGTGGGGAGGGGTCCTAATGCACCATAGAAAATTTTCTTGCCCTCGAAAACCTTCATATGCCAAATTTGGTTCCATTTGCTTGATTAGTTCTCGAGTTATGAGGAAATTTGTATGGAAGCCCCCCCCCCCTCTTAAAGGGGAGAGGAGTTATAATTCTCCTTATAAAGAGGGAAGGGGTCTCAATTTACCATAGAATAAATTCTTGTCACCGAAAACATGCCAAATTTTGTTCTATTTGCTTGATTAGTTCTCGAGTTATGCAGAAATTTGTGTTTCAATTGGCTGGGAGCCCCCCCTCTTAGTGGGGGGAGGGGTTTCTAACCATTACTGAAACCTTTCCTGGCTCCAAAAACCTCTACATGCAAATTTTCACGCCGATTGGTTCAGTAGTTTTCGATTATATAAGGAACATACGGACAGACAGACAGACAGAAATCCTTTTTTATAGGTATAGATAAATAAAATACAGATTCTGTACAGGCGATTTCTTTCAAATATCTGTTAAACACAGAATAATCTGTGCATGTGGCAACCCTGGTCACGGTTGCTTCAGGCAATACCTGCACCGGTTCGGGCACGCTGCGACACCATTCTGCCCGGAATGCAGAGAGGCGGTAGAAACACCACAGCATGTGGGTTTTGAATGTCCTCGATTTGCCGCGATACGAAGGGAGATGCCACCCCTGATGGTGGAGAACATAGTTTAGTTTAGTTTGTTTATTTATCCAGTAGCGTAAGGAAAACCTTTTTTGTATATTACTTCCGGAAGTCACTATTGGTCATACTCACAAAAATTCATTACTTATTACAATAATTTTCGTGTAACACTTATTACATTAACATTAAATTTAACGCTTCCAAAACTCTAGACAGTCCTTGCTTCTGCTTCCGATGTCGATTGCTTAACAGTAGCAGGTAAGGAGTTCCAACTTACCACACCTCGTACGAATAGCGAATTGAAGTAGATGGTAGTATTATTGCGCGGGATGATTAGGTTTTGAAGGCGACGTCCTTGGGATGGTACAAGCTTTTGGTAAAGTACTGGCGGCCAGCGCGATGTGATGAGTTTACGCAGGAACAAACAGGAACGGTAAGAGTATAGATGTTGCAATGGGCAGCCGATCAGGTTTTCATGCAGATGACTAACACGAGCGAGGCGTCCAAGTCCAAATACAAAACGAACACAACAGTTTAGTGCAACACGTAACCGGTTCATAGAGCTAGCACTTGGGTTGACGTGCAATAGTTCTTTGAAAAGAAAGTGAGGCAGTATCAAGGCCTTGAAAAGTTTGAGCCGAGTGTCTACAGGAGCACCAGATGCACAACCATGAAGCTTACGAAATGTGGGTGAAATGTGTCGGGAGGAGAGCGTGTGGAATGCCGTCACCGACGTTGTAGCTCAGATTATGTTGCAACTGCAACGACAGTGGAGAAATTACCAGCGAACTACCAATCCCGATTAGCAGACAATCTTGACAGATGCATCGGTGGAGTGACGAGCGTGACGGTTGACGGAGCAAACCAAGCTTGGACAGAGACACTACGAGGGCGGCCGTGAGAGGATGGATGTTATGTTGATCGCTGTCCCTGGATCGGTTCGCGTCTCGACAGGTGAAGTGGTAGCGCAGTGGCGATCTCGACGGAGTAGTGCTGAGCCCAACAAGAAACCCTGCGAGTGTGGTCGTGAGGAGATGAAAGTCATGACGGTCGCCATCTCTGGACCGGTACACGTCTCGACAGGTGCAAGGGAAGTGGTCGGTGAAGGAGTGAAAGAAAAGTGCAGTGGCGAACACGCCGGAGCTGTGCTGAGCTTAACAAAAAACCCTACGAGGGTGACCGTGAGGAGATGGAAGTCATGACGGTCGCCATCTCTGGATCGGTACATGTCTCGACAGGTGCAAGGAAAGTGGTCGGTGAAGGAGTGAAGGGGAAGTGCAGTGGCGAACTCGACGGAGCAGTGCTGAGCCCAACAAGAAACCCTGCGAAGGTGGCCGTGAGGAGATGGAAGTCTTGACGGTCGCCATCTCTGGATCGGTACACGTCTCGACAGGTGCAAGGAAAGTGGACGGTGAAGGAGCATGTAGTAGCAACTAGAATAGCAGAACCCTTTTTTTTCAACGAGTAGGGAAATCTGCTATCAGACACCTGAGAAGACAACTCAGGGAGTGGGGTTTGGTATCCCGACCCCCCCAACTGGGGCGTGAGGATCCAGACCCACTAAACCCCTACTCGAGTCTCCAGCTTCAATCCCCCCTGAAACCACCTTATCGGTATTACTTCAGGGAGGGGCTATTGTGCTTAACGCACACTCTTAGATAACTACTGGACTATGGTAGTTAGGCTGTTTATTCGTCGTTGATCAGCTTTCCAGCGGTTTTGTAGCTCAAGTACGATCTGGGTAGCAGCCGCATTGACCGCACCCCAGACGTCCGAGCTAGAACACATCCTTTGGACTAAGTTATCTGGAGTAGTGTCCTGTCCGCTAACTGCCATAATGTTGCTTCTCACGCCCGCGAAACGAGGGCATATGAAGAAAGCATGTTCTGTAGTTTCCTCAACGTCCACGCATTCGGGACACTCGGGGGATTCCGTATGCCCAAACTTGTGCAGATACTGTCTAAAACAACCATGCCCTGACAGAATCTGTGTCAAGTGGAAGTTGACTTCGCCGTGGCGCCTGTTGACCCATCCGGATAGTTCCGGAATAAATCGATGTGTCCACCGGCCTATTGTGGAATCAGACCATGCCCGCTGCCATGTGATCATCGAGGCCGATCTTGTGGTACTCCGTATGCCTCTAGTTCCACGTTGGCTGAAGCACTCTACGTCTAGTGATATCCGTTAATCGTTCGATTAATTCAACTAATCGAATAACTATAAAAATATTCGATTAATTTTTAATCGAATACTGCCAGCACGAGTAGTTGAATCAATCGAATAGTTCAAAGGAAATAATATGAATGCGAATAATCCCCTAATCGTTCATAATCGTTCGGTTAATCGAATTAATAAAAAAAGTATACGAATGTTTCTAATCGTATACCACTAGTACGAATAGTTGAATTAATCGATTAGTGCAGAAAACGCTCGCCGATTAATCGGTAATCGAATATTGAAAATTTCGGACATCACTATCTACGTCCTCGCTGATGATGTTACCAATAGGCATCATACCCGCTAAGACGCAGATTGCGTCATGTGAAACTGTACGATACGCACTCGCCACTCTTAAGCACATGAGGCAATAGGTGTTTTCCAGCTTGGCTAGATAACTTTTTGTACCTAACGCCGATGACCACACCGGCCCGCCATACCTGAGTATGGACTGGACCACGTTGGCTAATAGCCTTCGTTTGCTGCCATATACCGCAGAGCTATCAGACATCACACGAGACAATGCCGATATAGCTGTGGAAGCCTTCTTGCAGGCATAGTCAACGTGGCTCCCGAACTTGAGCTTGTCGTCGACCATGACTCCCAGGAGTTTTATGGACCGCGTTGACGAAATAGTGCAGTCCCCGACGCTGATATTTGCAGGCTGCACCGACTTGCGGTTGTTCACCACGATAACCTCCGTTTTATGATGTGCTAGGTCCAGTTTACTGGATCGCATCCAATCTTCAACAATGCTTATAGAGTGGGCAGCCGTCAACTCAACCTCTCTGATAGATTCACCGTAGACTTCCAAGGTGATATCGTCCGCAAAGCCGACAATCACCACCCCTGCCAGGAACATGACGTTCCACAACACCGGGCCCAGTATAAAACTTTGCGGAACCCCCGAGGTGATTGGAACGCATTTCTGACCCTCCTCCGTGTTGTAGCATAGTACACGACTCTGGAAATAATTTTCCAGAATTCTGTACAGCGACACCGGTACTTGAACGTTCCGAAGCGAGCTGGCTATGAAGTCCCAGCTAGCGCTATTAAACGCATTTCTCACGTCGAGCGTGGCAACTGCGCAATAACGGATACCTGTCCTCTTGGGCTGGATTGCCACCTCGGCTGTCTTTTTTTTCTATGATGGCTCCGACCTTTCTTGGTCCTTGCCTCCACCCCATACGAATCTTTGGAGTGGGAGGGACGGTTTATCTCTTGGATATTTGAAACTGATTTCTTCACATTTTCCACATTTTTATTTATCTAATCAGTGTGACTTGTTGCATCACTCTCCCGCGTATGTCCATCATAGTATTATTACTTCTTTTGACTACTTCTAATTGGCTAGAGACTGCCGATAATATTTTGCATGTCTTGCCTTTGCAAGCAACATAGCAACAACGTGTTCCGCTGCGACCGTAATCCAAGCAATATCAATAAGTCTGCTTTCGGTGGTGTTTTAATTGCTGTCGCTCAACGTCACTCAAGTTCATTCGTGCGTACTGTTAATGGTAATCGCTTGGAGCAGGTATGTGTAAGTGCTTCTATCTATGGCAAAAAGCTATTGCTCTGTTACATATACATACCACCAGATAGAGCTAAAAGTGTCGATATCGTGAATGACCACATCTTATCCGTCTGTGAGTTGTGTGACATCAGCGCAGAGCGTGGTAACATTGTTGTTTGTGGCGATTTCAATCAGCCACACATCGTCTGGGAGCAAGCCGCTGATGAGAATCGAAACATCTCAACTTCCCGGCTACCATGTGCCAGTGTGGCTTTGTTGGATGGAATAAATTTTTTAAACCTCTCTCAAGTGAACACGCAGCGAAACCATCTCGGGCGCACACTGGACCTAGTGTTCTGTTCTTCAGATTGCTTGCTTACGGTTGATAGCTGTATCACCCCGCTGTTTCCCGTCGATCCGCACCATCCACCGCTTGTACTGTCGTCCGCTGACCGTCGAAGAGTTCGGACGCGCATTTTTACTGCGCAGTAACATAAGTACAATAATTTTTTTTTACCGACTTGCGACAGCCTCGCGAATATTTATAAACAATTTTGACCGTCGCGCAACCGCGAGTAACTAGTATTTATAAACAATTTTTGACCGTCGCGTAACCGTGTGTAAATAATTTATCTTGTCCGCCGCGCAGTGAACTCCAGCCGTAATGAAGTGCAACGCTCCTGAATGTGGAATGACAAGTCTACGTCATCTTTGGAAGTGTCATGGAACATGCGGACGCAGCTTTCATGCTGCTTGTATTGGTGCTAAACGTGAGTGGGAGGACGATTTACGGAATTTTGTCCTGCCACTATGTACAGAATGCACACCAGACTTCACGGAAAAATACTCGCTGAAGCAAATAATCAGCAAGCAGATAGAAAGCCAACATCGAATCATCACACAATTGCAGAATATCACGCATATGCAGGACGCAGTGGAACAAATCGTAAAACGAATGGCTGCCATTGAACAACATTGGCATGTGGGAAATAACCAAATAGCCACCACATTAGCCAGTATATCAAAACATTCTTTGTCAGCAAACGTAAGCGACCACCTCTCGGTCGTCGTACGAAATGCTAACAGCGAATTTTTTAAGCCGCTTAACGCGAAAATGGCAGAATCATTCCATCGTATCGAAGAAAAAATATCAGAAAACGTGAATGACACAATTGTAGCAGAAATCCAAAGACACACAAATAAACTTTTGGAAAAGCATTTTGGAAACACTTTTGCTACACTTGAATCAAAAATTGACGCAATTGAATCATCAATTGAAGCCTCGTCAATTAGTAAGCTCAATTGTAGTATTGCAGCAAAAGAAGTACTAGACGAACTAAAAGTACTCTCTGCTGAAACCTCCAAAATGCATGCAACACCAGCGTCCGTCAATCACCTAAGTCTTTCTGAAGAGATGGAACGCTCACTGCATCCGTCCGCACCTGTAAATAACACGAAAAATGACCCTCCACAAAATTCCGGCTGGCGTATAGTAGGCAGCAAAAAAATCTGGAAAGCTGATTGGAGTTCTTTTGACTCCAGGCAACGAACCCGCCGCTTTCAAGAAAAACAGGCAGAAATTGCAGCGCGAAGACGCAGACAACAACGTAGACGACAGCGCAAAAATTCGGACATCAATAATAACACACGTCACAATCATCACAATAATAACGACTACACTCAACACAATAGCGAACACCGCAATGTCAGTAATAATATCTACAGCAGCAACGACTATGACAACACCAACAACAATATCCATAGAACTGTCGAAAGCAATCAGCCAATGCCTCCAAAAAAATATGCATTACCTCTGGACAAGGACCTGCTGGCAGCTGCAAAACTTCAATTTTCTGGACCACCAACAACGGACATAACATCCAAA
Organism: Sabethes cyaneus; assembly: GCF_943734655.1. NCBI lineage: Eukaryota > Metazoa > Arthropoda > Insecta > Diptera > Culicidae > Sabethes > Sabethes cyaneus. The sequence goes on along the minus strand of NC_071354.1, from coordinate 116,109,813 downwards.
TTCATAAATTTCCAAAAAGGCGAAACAATTAATCCATATAGAACCGAAAACCAGACTAACACCACCCTGAACGAAAACGGCAATAACAACGCCAGCAATAACAATACCTCACACCCAGCTCCAGCACCTCCTCAAGACAGTCTATTTGAATGCGACCCAATGCGTCCACCTATAGTCCGGCTCACTCAGCAGTCAACAAACGGCGACGGGCGCTTTCTGAAAGCTAGACTGCGCGACCCAAAAATAATGAAAATCGTGCGCCTGTACTTGGCATATATGAAAGACCAGCAGCCGTCAGTCTGTATAGAAGGACTAACATCAACCAGCATTCGAATGCTTTTGGCATCCGAAGGACTCCCGACGTCTCCCGAACATCTAAAGCGCATCTTTCTAGAAGTCTACCAGGAATATGGACTTTTACCGCCGGAAGCAGAAGCTGACTTGCAGTCGTACAGACAATTTTTAGTGAGCGAACGAACTCACCGCCTTCAGCAATTGCGCGAAAGTAACAATAAATTTTCGACAAGCGTTGTACCGTCACGTAAATCTTACAACGCGAATTTTCTCTACCATTGACGCACAATACGGAAGAATTTGAATCACCAAACGACGACGCCCAGTCTAATGAAGAAGAAACTTTATCGACGCGCTCTTTGGAGCTAGTAAACGTAAATGTAAGTAGTAATAATTTTCCAAAAACTTCTTCTGCACTAAAACAGAATGCGGCTGAAATTCTTGTGTATTGCCAGAATTTCAACCGCATGAAAAGTCCAGCCAAAATGAAGGAAATTCATCAAAATGTAATATCATCTTCTTTCAAAGTCATTCTTGGAACCGAAAGTAGCTGGGACGAAAGCATCAAAAGCGAAGAAATTTTTGGAAATCTATTTAACGTATTCCGGCACGACCGTAATTTGTCTCTAAGTCAGAAAAAATCTGGAGGAGGTGTCCTCATAGCTATAAACTCTGACTTTACTTCGAAAGAAATAATTACTAGAAAGCACATCGAATTTGAAAATATATGGGCTAAAGCAACCATACACGGCGAAGTACACATTTTTTCAGCCGTGTACTTTCCTCCCGAACATGCTAATAAACAGTCTTATGAACTATTTTTCGAAGCAGTAGAAAACATTATTTCAAATATGGAACCCGAAGTAAAACTACATATTTACGGCGACTTCAATCAGCGCAATGTGGACTTCATTGTAGACATTGACAATGAATCCATTTTGCTTCCAGTAGTAGGCGAAAATGAAACATTGCATTACATTTTTGACAAAATTTCACAATTTGGCCTGCATCAAATAAATTCAGTCAAAAATAGTCAAAATGTTTATTTGGACTTACTTTTTACAAACTGCACAGACGACTTTGCTGTAAATGCTTCACTATCTCCCTTATGGAAGAATGAAGCATTTCACACAGCAATCGAATACTCAATTTTCACACACAATAGCTCTTAACCTACTGACTTGGAATATGAAGAAGTGCCGGAATATAACAAAGCAAATTTTATAGAAATTAAGCGTAGACTATGTACAACAGAATGGCAACATGTGTTTTGTACTGAAGGAAATGTCGACTGTGAAACAGAAAAATTCATCCTTTTCTTGAAGTGCCTTTTTGCACGAAACTGTACCAATAAAAAGAAGAAGACGAAGTAAACATAGTAAATGGCCTGTGTGGTTCAACCCACATCTAAAAAATCTTAAAAATAGAAAACAAAAAGCACACAAAAAATTAAAAAATGAAAACAATACCATTAACTTCAATAATTATCTCAAAATAATTAGCAGTAATTTCCCATCCCAAATGAAACTTGACGGGCTTATTGGAAATAATACTAATGAAATCTGCAACCTTTTCGCAAATTTCTTTCAAGAAGTATATACAACATTTACCGAAGAAGACCGCGACCAAGAATATTTCTCATTTATCCCCGAACTTTCTAACGACATATCTGTCTCTCAACTATCAGAAATTGACGTATTTGAAGCACTCAAATGCTTGAATGCGTCAAAAGGGCCGGGGCCTGACGGAATAGCACCCATATTTCTCAAAAAACTGGCCGAAGAACTTGCTACACCATTACAACGCCTATTTAACATGTCTCTGAAAAATGGAAAATTCCCGAAAATATGGAAATCTTCGTATTTAGTCCCGATCTTCAAATCAGGAACAAAATCAGACATCCGAAACTACCGTGGAATTGCCATTATCTCTTGCATTCCTAAACTATTTGAATCAATTATAAATGAAAAAAATTTTCAACAAGTAAAACACAAAATTACAAGTCAGCAACACGGCTTTTTTAAAGGCCGCTCTACTGCCTCAAATCTTCTGGAATTTGTAGCTTTTACTCTTAATGCAATGGACAGTGGCAACCACGTAGAAGCTATTTACACGGACTTTAGTAAGGCATTTGACAGAATAGACATACCATTGTTAATCTTCAAATTAGGCAAACTTGGAATAGAACCGAAGCTCTTGAAATGGCTTCAATCATATTTAACGGAACGTAAACAAATTGTTCGCTTTCAAAATGCCCTCTCGGACCCTATTCAAGTCACCTCTGGGGTTCCCCAAGGTTCCCACTTAGGGCCACTTCTTTTCATTTTGCACGTAAATGACATTTCCTACATACTTAACCACTCAAAAGTACTTGTATATGCAGACGACATGAAAATATATATGGAAATAAAAAATGCCCATGACGTCGCAGTATTTCAGAATGAAGTCAATGTATTCAACACTTGGTGCAACAAATCTTTACTAAACCTCAATGTAAAAAAATGTAACTCAATAGCATTTAGCAGGAAAATTCAAACTCCCTCTATTGACATATACTTAGGAAACAATATTGTACCAACATGTAAAATTGTAAGGGATCTAGGAGTAATCTTAGACTCAAAACTAACATTTACAGAACATTACAATACCATTATTAACAAAGCAAATAGAATGCTGGGCTTTATCAAACGCTTCAGTCATAATTTCAAAGACCCATACACAATAAAACTTTTATACATTACATATGTAAGACCTATTCTGGAATATTGCAATATTGTATGGCACCCACACACTGCGTTACACGAAGGACGCATTGAATCTGTTCAGAAACAATTTCTACTATACGCGCTTCGAAAACTTAACTGGACAGTATTTCCATTACCATCTTATGAAGCGCGCTGCATGCTCATCCATATACAAACACTTAAAGAACGTCGCGAACAAGCAATGCTTTACTTTATCAATGACATTATTTCTCAACGCATCCAGTCCGCAGATTTGCTTGCTCAATTAAACTTTTATGCGCCGAGTCGTAACCTTAAAACTAGAAAAATATTTATGGAAAAATCATATAAAACCAATTATGCGAAAAATGGACCAGTCAATAACATGATGCGCCTTTATAATCAAAATTGCGAAAGAATTGACATCACTATGTCCAGAATCCAAATTAAACTACGACTTAGCCATAGGAATAATGTAGTATATAAGTAAACATTGTAATAATATTATTGTATGTAGTCTACAAATGCTTGACGAATAAAAACAACAACACGCTTGAATAGCAGTGTGTTGCCTGTTTACAATAGCAGTGCCGTTGTAGTTACCACCGCTACTGGAGATGAATTGAGTGAATTGAATTATAGGAAGAATGATTTCGCTGCTTTGTCTGAGTACTTGTCGCGTAATGACTGGGACACTTTGTTCGAATGCGGTGATATCAATGAAATGGCTACGCATTTTTGCAGTGCAACTAATCAATGGTTGATTACAAACTTACCACGTGTGAAGCGGCCAACTATCCCCGCATGGTGTACCCCTCGTCTCCGACGTCTGAAGCGTGAGCGTAACAGGGCTCAACGTGCTCATCGCCGGAGTAGAACAATCTTGACTCAACATAACTTTAAGCATGCTAGTGACAAATACCGTCACCTGAATGCCATGTTGTACAAGTCATACGTGTTACGTGTGCGACCTTCGAAAGCAACCGAAAAGATTTTGGAACTTTGTCAACTCCAAAAGAAAGTGCTCTTCTGTCCCAACAAACGTATACCTTGATGATAATGAATCAAGCTCAATCTCAAACTCTTGTGCGCTGTTTGCGAAGTTTTTTGCTTCTGTTTTCGCGGATAATACCGCCTCTGATGGTGATGCTGATGTAGCGGCAGCGCATGTACCGGTTAATTTGGCGGATTTGAGCTTATTTACTATTACTACCGAAATGGTGTTAACTGCCACCAAAAAACTCAAGCGTTCTTTCTCTGCGGGATCTGATGGCATCCCAGCCGTAGTTTTGAGCCGTTGTATAGAAGTGTTGGCTGAGCCGTTATGCGCAATATTTAATAAATCTTTCGAACAAAGTAAATTTCCCGATATTTGGAAGCAATCGTTTATGTTTCCAGTATATAAATCGGGCGATCGCCGTGATGTAAGGAACTACCGCGGGATTACTAGTCTCTCCGCGGCATCAAAATTGTTTGAGATAATTGTGAGCAGTGTAATACTGTCCCGAACTAAAAGCTATATATCCACTGTTCAACACGGCTTTATGCCTGGTCGATCTGTCTGTACTAATCTGTTAGAGTTTACCTCGACGTGTATTTTACAAACGGACGAGAAAAAACAGGTTGATGTCATCTATACCGACCTGAAAGCGGCTTTCGATCGGATTGACCATGTAATACTTTTGCGAAAGCTCAAACGACTTGGTGCATCCCAGAAAATGATTGATTGGCTTCACTCATATCTTAGCGATAGAGTACTACGTGTGAAACTAGGATCCAGTACTTCGTCAGTGTTTAGCAACAAATCTGGAGTTCCTCAAGGTAGCAACTTGGGTCCTTTGCTTTTCTCATTGTTCTTCAATGATGTTGCGATTCTGCTAGAACACGGCTGCAAGTTAGTTTACGCCGATGACCTGAAATTATTTGCTACGATAGATAATGAACAGTCCGCCGTTTGCAACATTTGCTCAATCTATTTACTGAATGGTGCAGACTTAATTGGCTTATCATCAGCATTTCAAAGTGTGAAGTTATGAGTTTTTACCGGATTAAAAATCCAATTTGCTTCGGTTATACTATCGACGACATTGAACTTCGCAGAGTGGATCAAGTTAGCGACCTGGGTGTCTTGCTGGACACTAAATTGACATTCAATCTACACTGTGAATCAGTCATTTCCAAGGCGACCCGACAACTTGGATTTATTGCTGAGATTGGACGGAACTTTAGAGATGTTTACTGCCTGAAATCATTATATTGCGCTTTGGTTCGTCCGCTACTTGAGAGCTGTAATTTGGTTTGGTCCCCCAGTCATCTTACTTGGAACCTACGGATCGAACGTGTGCAACGTAGGTTTATTCGGCTGGCTCTACGACATCTCCCATGGCGGCATCCTGATAACCTGCCACCTTACCCGAATAGATGTCGTCTACTTGACTACTTGAAGACCTTTATAAAAAAGCGATCTCTGAGTCGTATGTTTCAAAAATCGAGGCAATCTGAAATCAGAAGCTCCTCTAGTATTATGTCTATGTACATCTCTGCCAAACTGAACTTCATCTGTAAGATACTCAGGTAATATCCCCAGTTTCATTTTTGTATGAATATTACGCTATTGTAAATTATTCTTTGTTTCACTGACATCCATTGGAGCATATCCAACATAAGAGATGTTGGTGTCAGTCGTTCACATCTAAGTAATATTCTCATAATCTTATTTTGCAACCTTTGAAGCCTTTGCACCTGCGTATCTGACGCCAACAATAGCACCGTTGCGCAATAATCAAAATGGGGTAATATAACTGACTTTACATATGTAAGCTTGGACCAAAACGTTAAATATCTGTTTATTCTACACAATACTCCATATTTTTTAGCTATCTTTTTAATTACGTAATCTACGTGTTCTGAAAAATTGAGCTTTTCGTCTACCTGCAATCCAAGATACTTGGTAACCTTCACTCTCTCAATTACGTCTCCATCTACTCTGAGTTCCACATTATCAGCATATTTCCTATTTCCTATTATCATCCATTTAGTTTTCGATAAGTTCAAACTCAGTTTTTTCAGTTTCAGATACTCAGCAATTTGTTTTAGGTCCATTTCAGCTTCTTGAATCCCTGTTTCCAAGCAGTCACTAGTCCAATAGATTGTGGCATCATCAGCAAATAGTTTTAACTTTCCACTTCCGCCCAAGCAGCGTTTCAAGTCATTGATGTAAAGAATAAAGAGTAGCGGTCCTAAAACACTTCCCTGTGGTACTCCCAAGTCATTCTCACGCGAATTGGAAACAGTGTTGCCGTATTTAGTCCTTTGACATCTATTAGAGAGATAACTATTGAACCAATTCCATACAGTTTCACGAATTCCTATATTATACAAAACATCAAGCAGTTTCGATCTAACAACTGTTTCAAATGCCCTTTTGAAATCCAGAAAAACTGCCACAGTATATTTACCCTTTTCAATATTCGACTTCCAATTATGTGGTATCAAGTTTATGGCTGTCTCTGTGGACTGATTTTTTCTAAATCCTGACTGCTCTGGTATAACAATATCTTGTGAATTTATAAAAGCCATTAATTGTCCTTTGACAACTATTTCAAGAGTTTTTTCTTGGAGCTCTAGCATATTAATAGGCCTGTACTCTGTTGCATTCTTTGTGTTATTAATTTTCGGAATTGGAACTATGGTTGATTCTTTCCATGATCTTGGGACCAAACCCTCTGCTAAACTTGTGTTTATAATTTTCAATAACATGTCTTTTGTTTCCAGAAATGCATCCTTAAATACTCTAGTGGACACATTGTCAATTCCTGCTGTTGTGGCACCGATGCACCTGCCACTATCTCATTGGTAAATAGACGTCAATACAGACATGTAGGGGAATGGCTGTTACCTAGACAACAAAAACACCTTGGTGCCAGTGAAGAAAAACCAAAACAAAGTTAAAATTGCAACAAAATAAACTAAATTAATTATTTGAAGATTAAATGCTAACGTATCGTTGAGCTGGTTCTGTTTAAGTGAAAAGTGCTAGAAAGCAGATCTACGTGCGTTAGAGTGAGTAGCAGAATAAGGTGAACTGTGAATCTTTATTTGATTAATGAATTTTCTGCAGACAAAATTAGTCAGCGTAACCGGCAAGCGAGTCAGAGGCCTTTGGCAGGAGATTCGTATAAAACTGAGCATTAGTTGCTTTTCTCGAGAAACGTTCAGGTGAAACAAGATTCCGCGTCGTGCCCGTTAGAAGATATTTCGTGAAAAACTATTCATGTAAGCGAAATTAGATTTATATAATCAAAATGTTACGAGAAAATTTATTTTAGTTTTAAGCTGCACAAATAAAGGCTGCTCTAAGAATTTAGTTCGTTCACGATCCGAACAAACTTAAAAATGAATAATCCCGGAGTTAACCTGAACGAAACGGAGGTAACTGGATACAATTGTATGGCATGCAACGCACCGGATCATGATGACGTTGGTATGGTGGGATGTGAGAACTGTTCTCAATGGTTCCACTTCAAATGCGTGGGAGTCTCCGCTGACGTAAAAGACATTTCGTGGAGCTGTAAGGAATGTGAGGCAAAGACAGTAGAAGCAAGAGGTGAAGATGGCCATGAAAAGAAGCATGCTCATGATCCGAAGGTATTATCTGGCTCAACCCCGGAAGATATAATTCTTTCGTCAGAACTTGTCGATTTAGAGCGGGAGTTGGAAAAAATGGAAGATATTCGAAGGGTACAGCTGAAGAAGATGGAGCTGGAGAAGATTGTACATCGGCGACGGTTGGAGATACAACGGGAACTAGCTGAGCAAAAACTAGCACTCGAGCGGGAGAAACGGCAGATGGAGCTTGACATGGAGAAAGAGCAGTTACAGAAGGCGATTGCAGAGGAAGAGGCTTTCTTCAAGGAGCAACAAGCGATGCGCAGTGAACTAGAAGGAAAACTGCAACAGCTGCAGTTACAGCGAAAGAAAAGCCATTTAGAGGTTAAAGCGCTATGTGAAGGAAGTTCTCGGAAAGGATCGACAGGTAGAGTGATTGCGGGAGCTGATACGGAGACAGACAGACAACCGAAAGATTTCCGCGGTGCGTATAGCAAACACTCAACGCCGATGAGAGCTAGAAAAAATCCATTGTCCGAAAGCAACCGAAAGACGGTAGACCATTTGACAGTCACAGATGATGTTTCTACCTCGGAATCGGATAGCGGTACATCTAAAAGATCTCAGTCATTGCAAAAGCTTCAAAGAGGGCCGACTAAAGCGCAGTTATCAGCTAGACAGTTTCTTGCAAAAACGCTCCCGGTCTTCAATGGACGTTCAGAGGACTGGCCGATGTTTATATCCAGCTTCGAGACGACAAATGAAGCGTGCGGTTTCTCTAATGTAGAAAATTTGGCACGGTTACAAGAGTGTTTAAAGGGTCAAGCCTTGGAATCCGTGCGTAGTCGATTACTTTTGCCGGATGCAGTGCCGCAAATAATCGAGTCTTTGCGCATGTTGTATGGCCGACCAGAGCAACTCCTGCACACGCTGTTGATGAAGGTGCGGAATGCGGAACCTCCTAAAGCTGAACGATTAAACACCTTTATCACCTTTGGAATGATCGTGCAGCAATTAGTTAATCATTTGGAAGCGACAAATTTGAAGGATCACTTAGTGAACCCGATGTTGATTCAGGAATTAATAGAAAAACTTCCAGCCAGTACCAAAATGGAATGGATACGTTATAAGCGGTTGGAAAAACACGTGACATTGCGTACGTTAGCTGACTTTCTTTCAGAGATCGTGAAAGACGCGAGTGAAGTGACAATGTTCCACGAAGTTCCGTCTACGATGCTAGAGAATCGCTTGAGCAAAAGGTTGAGGAATAATCGCGAAGGTCCAAGTGCAGTATCCAATGCAGATAATGAATTATATCAACAACGTATACCCTGTCCCATGTGCGATAGAACGGATCACCGGATTCGGAACTGTGCCGATTTTCGGAAACTCAGTCCTACCGATCGACTTGCTATTGTCGATAAGTGGGGACTTTGCCGGGTCTGTTTGAATTACCACGGAGATGCGGAATGTGAATTGAATATAGTATGTAAAGTAGCAGATTGTGGGCAGCGTCATAATACGTTATTACATCAGTCTCATGCTGTACGAATGGAATGCAACGTTCACAGTCAAACCTGTGATGAGCGCGTCATGTTCCGAATTGCAGAAGTGACACTATTTAACGGAAAGCGGTCGATCAATACGTTAGCATTCTTGGACGAAGGGTCGTCATATACGTTGGTCGAAAGCTCGTTGGCTGCCCAACTGAAAGTTAAAGGAATCAATCAACCTCTGCGCGTTACCTGGACAGCTGGCATGTCGAGGCTTGAAAAAGATTCGCAACAGCTTCATCTGACAATTGCAGCGCGCGGTTCCGATAATAGATTCAAAATCCAAAACGTGCATACAGTTGAGAAACTGAAACTACCGGAACAAACTCTACGTTACACTGATGTAGTCACGCAGTACAAACACCTTCAAAATCTACCGGTATTAGATTATGCAAAAGGCCGTCCACAAATTCTTATTGGACTTAAGCATCTTCATCTGTTTGCTCCGTTAGAATCACGAGTGGGTAAACCAGGAGAACCGATAGCTGTAAGGACAAAGCTTGGTTGGACCATTTATGGTCCACAAATGTCGAACCAGTGTGTACCGTCGTATGTAGGTCATCATTGCTGTGTAGGTATTACTGCATATCCACTTCCGGAGTCGAGTGAAGACGAACGAGCAAAGTTCGAAAGATCACGGGAAAGTTTGAAGATCACGACGTATCGAGGTAAATCACCAACACAGAACAGAACATCAGTTTGCGGCAAGCCGCAGATTCGCACCACAGACAGTTCCACAAAGGACAAAGGAACCGTTAAGAAGGAAGGTACACATAGTTCGTGGGATCGCGATCATCAAAGCCGAGATGCAGATCAACGGAAATTTCGAGCTCACCAGCGTGACGTGGAACAACTGCTACGCCGCGAATGGGTAAGGCTCGTACTCGAACGGACCCGCATTGAAAAGCAGAAAGCTGAATTGCTGCGTATTGAACACGAACGCCAGAAGCTGGAACGGGTGAAGATCGAGCTCGAGCGAGTAGAACTGGAACATCAGCAAAGGCAAATCAACCAGGGGCAGAAATGGCATACCGAATCAAAGCCATTTGTTGACGGATTCTGTGGTGCAGATGTTAATTTTAAAACAAACTATCGTACGAACAGCAAACGGTCTATTTCTATGGCTGGTGACAAAGTTAGCGGTGCCAGAAATGCGAAACGTGAACTCTAGGGTACAGTAGTCTGTACAAGAGTTACGGGGGGGAGCTGTTGTGGCACCGATGCACCTGCCACTATCTCATTGGTAAATAGACGTCAATACAGACATGTAGGGGAATAGCTGTTACCTAGACAACAAAAACACCTTGGTGCTAGTGAAGAAAAACCAAAACAAAGTTAAAATTGCAACAAAATAAACTAAATTAATTATTTGAAGATTAAATGCTAACGTATCGTTGAGCTGGTTCTGTTTAAGTGAAAAGTGCTAGAAAGCAGATCTACGTGCGTTAGAGTGAGTAGCAGAATAAGGTGAACTGTGAATCTTTATTTGATTAATGAATTTTCTGCAGACAAAATTAGTCAGCGTAACCGGCAAGCGAGTCAGAGGCCTTTGGCAGGAGATTCGTATAAAACTGAGCATTAGTTGCTTTTCTCGAGAAACGTTCAGGTGAAACAAGATTCCGCGTCGTGCCCGTTAGAAGATATTTCGTGAAAAACTATTCATGTAAGCGAAATTAGATTTATATAATCAAAATGTTACGAGAAAATTTATTTTAGTTTTAAGCTGCACAAATAAAGGCTGCTCTAAGAATTTAGTTCGTTCACGATCCGAACACCTGCCGTTTGCTTCAGCTCTTTAACAATGTCACATAACTGTGTCATTGAGATAAATTTAAATCTAGACATGCACCGGTTATACGTTGTCTGTGACGTAGTTGCGCTAATATTTGAGTTTGGAATACTGTTTTGTATCTGGCATATATTCTCAATGAAATAATCATTAAATTTTTTGGCCACCGTTTGCTCATCCGATTCCTCTATCTCGTCGAATATTATTGTACTAGTAGATACACTTTTAGGATTTGTGAGTCTTTTTTATAGTTTTCCATATTCTTTTGCCATCGTGCTCATTTCTCTCTAATTCCTCTTGAGTAGATTTATTTTTCGCACCTCGAATTGCTTTAGAGTAGTTATTCCTGGCTAAAATATACTTATTCCAATTATCTTGTGTCTTTTGTCTTCTATGTTCTCTATTCAATTGAACACACTCTCGCTTCATCTGTGCTAATTCATTAGTGTACCATCCATTACACCGATTTGTATTTAGGATCTTATCATCTATTAATTTAGCTACATTGTTTTTAAGCATTAAATCATAGTTCATGACACAGTTTTCAAAGTTTTCATGTATACTGCAACTCAAGGACTGATCTATACCATCAAAGTTTTCACTATCTAGCCTGTCTCGCCTTTGCAAGAAACAGGAAGAATTTTGTACGTCAAGTCGACACTGCCTTAGCAGACTACATAGGTCATTTTGGTTGTATCTTCTCCAGCATTTTACTTTCAAGAATTCATCGTCTAATGCTAATGTATCATCGATAGTAATACATATCGTTTCATGGTCAGTAACTCGCAAGTTTGCCTCAATACAAGCTTCACAATTTACATTATTAACGAAAACTAAATCTATTCTTGTGCTGCTTTGCGGTGTAACACGAGTATCTTCATTCACAATTTGTCTAAGTCCATATACCTCATCACTCGTCTTAATTTTTTACTATCGTTATTCGCATTGTAATCGATGTTAAAATCACCACATATTATGCTATCAATAGTATCATCAAGTGCTTCCATTAACCATTCATCTTCGAGTTTTCTTAGAAAGGCAACATCACTGGCATTGGGAGAGTGGTATACACCTCCAACAAGGACATATTTGTTACCAATCTTTACTTTCAAACCTAGAAACCAGTTTTCGCTGTCTATTACATTCGATACTACTATTGTGCTTAATTTATGCTTAACGAATATTGTTACGCCACCCGTATGTCTGGAGTGTGACAAACAATTAAACATGGAGTACCCTTCTATTGAGATTGTTGCGTCATATGCTTCATCAGTCAAATGAGTCTCAGTTAACACCAAAATAGATGGCTTACTCTCATTTACAGCAACACAGATTTCATCAAAGTTTGAAGTCAATCCGGCAGAATTGAGATACATAATCAAAAACTTTTTTTGCTATTTTGTGTAATCAATAAATCGTTTCGCCTTACTTTGTCTCCTTTTGAACATTTCACACTCGTACCTCCATGCGGGATGGCAAATGTCCAACTGGTTATCGGAGTCTAAATTCATTTTTTTGTTAAATTTGTCGCAATTGACACATTTTTCTAAATTGCCTTTACATTCGTTTAAATCATGATTTTCGGCGCATCTGGGACAGCAAACATTCTCTTTACATTCTGCTATTTTGTGGCCATAATTCCAGCACTTGTAACTACGCAGTACACTAATTTCTTCAAACACTTTACATCTATCCCATCCCACATTTACTTTCTTTTTATTCATAATAGACTCAAACGTAACAGCATCTACCTCCAATATTGATACCGTAGTACTGTTCTTCCATTTATCATTATTGAACGTCTTTATTATTTTAATGTCTGCTTTGTCATGTAAGTCGTTTTGTTTGATGAGACTATTAATAAATTTACTACCATCAATATCGTCCTTCTCTTTTTCATATCCCACAATACGAATTCTCGGTTTACTTGGTTCTTTAATCTCTATTTTATATTTATCACCTAGCACTTTTTGCGCATTCGTTTTTAATTCTTCAGACTTTTGCTTTGTGACGCATTTAACAAATGCTTCCCCTGTAGATTCAGAATAGCGAACCGATTTTACTTCAGATGTAACCGCGTTTAATGAATGCCGAATATCATTTTTCGTAATATCAACCGCTTGACCAGCTATCGGTCTAAAACAAATCGTTTCAGCTATTTTGTTGTTATTATTAACGTTTTGCTCATCAGAAGCTATACCAGACATAAACTGGTTTGCTTCCTGGTAATTATTCGCTATTCTTCTACGTTTTCCACTCCTAAGAAGTCCTCCGTTATCTTCATAAACGCGATCTTACTGACAGACAAGATGGCATCCACCGTAGATTTGCCTTTTCGGGAGCCGAATTGGTTCCTTGACAGACCGTTTGTACCCTCCGTGTACTGTACGAGTCTGTTAAGGATAACCCTCTCCAGCACCTTGCCGGCAGTATCGAGTAGACAGATCGGCCTATATGACGAGGGGATACTCTGAGGTTTTCCCGGCTTCGGCAATAGGATCAGGTTCTGTCGCTTCCATCTGTCCGGGAAGTGGCCATCTTTCAGGCATCTATTGATTACTGCCCCGAATAATTCGGGAGCCTCTAGAATAGCCGCTTTAATGGCCATATGCGGGATACCGTCTGGGCCCGGTGCCTTGCTCACCTTTAGGGATTTAGCGATATCAACGAGTTCCTCGTTCGTAACCGTCACTTCCTCCCCGACCTCCAAACCGCCGTTGCTGGGGTTCGGCCGGGAGGCCGACCATCCTACGCTGTGGTCTGAGATACTGGAACGTCGGCCGTGGGACGATTCATCGGCCTGGGGCCAGGGCTTTGGCTCGGCGTGGAAAGAGGCCCTCGATGATCCGCTCCAGCATCTCTGGCGATTGCTCAGCGGGCGCCATCACGCCCTTGGTCTTTGCCATTACGACCCTGTAGGCATCACCCCACGGGTTCGCATTGGTACTAGCACATAACCTTTCAAAGCAGGCTCGTTTACTAGCTTTTATCTCGCTCTTAAGCGCTGCGCGTGCAGCAACAAGTGCTACTCGACATTCAGCCCTGCCTTCATCCGAACGAGCTCTTTGCATAATTCTCCTCGCACGAAAGCACGCTCCGCGGAGTCCCGCAATATCTGTCCACCAGTAAGCCGGTGACCTGCCATACCTAGGTCGACCTTTCCTAGGCATGGTAGCGTCACACGATCGCGACAGCACCTCAATCAAATGATCACCGATCGGATCGGGCATACCGCGATCACCGCACTCTCCGGATCGCTTCCACAAATACTTCGGGATCGAAGTATGATATCTTCCATCCACGGGTGGTTGGAGTGTTGGCCCTACTCGCCGCCTGCCGCCTCGTTATCTGACCGACACCATAGCGGACCGCCTGATGGTCACTGTGAGTGTAGTCATTGTCTACCCTCCAGTCTCCTATCAGACCAGGACTGCCGAAAGTCACGTCGATGATAGACTCCGCACCGTTCCTACTGAAGGTACTTGTTTTGCCGACGTTGGCCAGATCTACGTTAAGCTTTGCCAGAGCTTCAAGCAGAATCCGACCCCTATGGTTCGTGCGACGACTTCCCCACTCTACCGCCCAAGCGTTAAAGTCGCCCGCCACAACCACCGGCCTTAAACCAGTCAGCACAACTGATACTCGGCCTACCATCCGCGTAAACTGCTTCTTAGACCAACTCGGCGGAGCATAACAGCTGCAGTAGAACACTCCACCCACTTTGGCAACCGCAAATCCCTCGTCTGCAGTTGACACAACCTACTGAACCGGGAACCTGCTTGTCGTCCATATAGCCGCCGTGCCAGACCTATCCGAGACCCAGTTGCCGTTTCCGGCAGGGACGCGATATGGATCCGAGATTATGGCAATGTCCATTGCTGACTCAGAAACTGCTTGGTGTAACAGCTGCTGAGCCGTGCTGCAGTGGTTCAGGTTGAGTTGTGTCACTTGCACTATGAACGTGGCTTAGTCGCCGGCACACCGGCCGGGCACCTTGGACCTCCCGTTATGTGCTTTGCGTCCCGTTTAACGGTACCGATCAGGCACTTGGGAGGCTCCGCGCAGTCCTTTACTTTATGGCCAGCACTGCCACATCTCCTGCACAACTGGCTCCTATCTGGCCCCTTGCAGTTCCAGGCTTTATGTCCGTGCTCGAAGCACCGGAAGCAAGCTTCTGACTGTTTGAGCACGCTCAGTGGGCATACCGACCACCCCACTTTTAGCCTAGCAGCTTTCAGGGCTTTGTTTCCGTCAGTCAGCGGAAGTCGTATGGTTGCCACCACCACTCCACTTTGCTCTTTGAGAGCTTGTACGACCTAGCGCACTTCGGTGATCTCGTCCAGGTTCTTAAGCTGGAGAGTCACTTCTGGTGTGAGCGCACGTACTTGCACTCCGTACCCGAGCACTCCTTCCGCTATGGACTTGTACTACCACAATAGATCAAAATAATGGTCGCAGTGGTCAAATCTTCCGACAAAAAAAAATGGATTTGTATGCGGAACTCTTCTTGGTGGCGTCGTTATTTAACTCGAGGATCATATCGGCCGTGCGTGAGCGGCGGATGCTCAGCACATCCGCGCCCAGATCCTTGAGTAGGGCGTCTCCTCTCATAGCCTTCAGAACCTCCGAGTATTTCGACCCGTCGGTTTTCAGGATAAGAGCGTCGCCCTTCTTGGCTCGCTTCCTTGCCGGTTTAGGTGGAGCAGTTTTTTTACTGGGGCCTCCTCCGCCTTTTCTCTTGGCCTTAACCTCGGTCCACGGGCCACCTGTCTTGGAGCTTCCCGCTGGTTCATCGGTTAGCTCTGTCAACCCGCTAGTCTGAGGGCTTTTACCGATCAGGCGTTTTTTCACTCGGTCGGGGGTGCTATCCCCCGGGGACTGTCTCAGGCGCTTAACGGACGCCTTACCGCTGCTGGTAGCGCTTTCCGTGGCCTCCTGGGCCGCGTTGCGACACTCCGTCAACGGGCAAGCGTCCGTTTGTACTGCCTTCGACGCCTTCACGGTCACCTTCTTCGCCTCTCCTGCACGCGCCACGAGGTCGTTGTGCGTTTTGGTCGCTGCATTCAAGGTTCTCCGAAGCATGAGCAAGCTCTGCTTCAGGTCCTTGGAGAAATTTGGAGAAATTGCCGCGACCTGACGTGAACTCGATTATTACATCGAGCTGCTGTGACGCTGCTACCACTTTAGGTACAGCGTCTCTATACTTCGCCATCGCCCTGATTAGCGCTGGGCCGTTCATCGCTGTGTCTGGCGTGGTAGGCATACCGCTGCCTTTGCCACCCACACTAGCGCTCCTAGTTGCATCCTTCTCCACCCTTGGTGGAGATCGCTGGATGCCTCCTCTCGCGAACGGGTTTTCCACCGTATCTACACTTGTTGTATTTTTGATTTTGTTTTCCATAAGAATCCCACGAGTTGAGGAGAAAGAAAAGTCCGCCACATCAGAGCCCCTCATGATGCGGTAAGGGCTGATTACTGTGGAAGGCGCTCTGGTACTCCACAGGCTCCGTTTGAGGCTGAGTATTTATAGAACCCCTCCCCACCATTCATCCCTCGGCAAGGGTCGCATGACACCTTGCATTAGGGGTTTATCCATTCATGTTTTTACTTTTAGCCATGGATAACAGCTGTTAAAACCATCCTCCTGTGGGGGCTTTGGACCCTCTGCTCAGGTGCTCAGTATTTTCAGGTTCATCGAACATGCTTCTACCGAGATCCGTCATTTGCAGGAGGAGAGTTTACACTCAGCCTTCGAATGAGTGCTCCCTTCTCTGTCCGCATACGACCCTAGTTTCCACCGGTTGTCCGATTTCCACTAAGGAACGTATCCCGGATGGTATCACGAGGAGGTAGAGATAGGAGTTGCTAAATAAGTGGCTGTGGAACTTCGTGGTAGTTCTGGAGCGCATTATTCAACCATTTACCAATAGCAGAACCCTGCGAGGGTGAATGTGAAGGAGTGAACGTTATGACGGTCGTCATCTCCAGATCGGGGTGTACAGACACAACCTCCCCCCGAAGTAATACTTAACGGTAGTTCCGGGGGGGGCTAAGGTCAGACTCTCGTGAGGTTTTTAGTGGGTTAGAGTCCCACACTGTGCCACGTGATGTAGCAATACATCATTAGTGTGCCTGGCATTGAGCGTTTCCTCACGTAAAACACACACACACACACACACACACACACACACACACACACACACACACACACACACACACACACACACACACACACACACACACACACACACACACACACACACACACACACACACACACACACAGACACACACACACAGACACACACACACAGACACACACACAGACACACACAGACACACAGACACACACACACACACAGACACACACACACACACACACACAGACACACACACACACACACACACACACGTAGCACGTAGTGTTTGTCTGCCCACGATTCGGGGCAATGCGAAGCGAAATGTTTGCCACCAGCGGTGAGGATTCCAGCCCAGATAATGTAGTCCAAAAAATGTGTCGCGACATTCACACGTGGAATATAATCAGCCGAACCATCACACAAATCATGTCGGCGCTGCAGCGAAAATGGCGCGAGGATCAACAGTCGAGTCCTTAAAAAAAGGTCTCATGTAATCGGTCTCGGGGAATGTTTCACCGCCGGGGAACTTCTCGTCGGAGTAGGGTAGCTTCACCGCCGGGGACTACTCGAGTCGACGATAGCAGAGTGAAAGTTGACAAAATAACAACACTCACGGAAAGAAATCCTGCGAGGGTGGCCGTGAAGGGATAGACGTTAAGTTGGTCGCCGTCCCAGCACCGGTGCACGTCTCGACAGGTGTACGGAGCAGTGCACAGGCAGAGCGTACAGAGTAGGTTGCAACTGCAACGACAGTGAAGAAACGATCAGCGAATTATGCATCCCGATTAGCATTGTCTCGACAGACGCATCGGTGGAGTAACGAGCGGGACGGAGCAAACCAAGCTTGGACAGAAACATTACGAGGGCGGATCGGTTCGCGTCTCGACAGGCGAAGTGGAAGTGCAGTGGCGAACTCAACTGAGTAGTGCTGAGCCCAATAAGAAACCCTGCGAGGGTGGCCGTGAGGAGATGGAAGTCATGATGGTCGCCATCTCTGGATCGATACACGTCTCGACAGGTGCAAGGAAAGTGGACGGTGAAGGAGCAGGAGTAGCATCAAGAATGGCGGAACCCTGAGAGGGTGGCTGTGAAGGAGTGGACGTTATGAAAGTCGCCATCTCCGGATCGGTTCACGTCTCGACAGGTGTACGGAGCAGTTTACAAACACAGCCTCCCCCCGAAGTAATACTTAACGGTAGTTCCGGAGGGGTTAAGGTCAGACGCCCGTGAGGTTTTTAGTGGGTTAGAGTCCCACACTGTGCCACATACATCATCAGTGTGCCTCACATTAAAAACGTTTCCTCACGTTTCCTCACATAAAAAAAAAAAAAAAAAAAAACACACACACACACACAGACACAGAAAGTTTTTGAAACTGAGTCGAATGGTACCAGATATTCGGCCCACTGGGCCTTTTTTCAAAATTTGGGTTTCCAAGTGATTGCTATTTCTTTATACTATAATTTTTGCCAGTTTTCTCAGCGCGTTAATTTTTTATGATTATTAACTACGATATAAGCATGTTTAACTTGTCTGTAATAAGTTTTGTGCGTTTTAAACGTCAAACCTCCGGGGAAAGTGTGAATTGAACGCTTCACAGATAGGACAATTTTATCACTTTAATATATCTTTCTGTTTTAGGTGCGAAGATCTTTGAAAATACGTAGTCGTCGGAAGGAAAAAGATAAGCTACCTAGTGGAATTACTGCGGATTATAGTGCATCGTTTTTTGCGCAACTTGATACCGACCGAGAATTGGAGCAAGATCGAGGAACTGAAGAAGTAATTGCGCTGGCAAATACCACAACTTATATGGACAGCAACAGTGCAAAAATCGAACGAGTATCTTTTACAACTGCCAATGTATCGAAGTCGGATAGTTCCGAAGCATCTATGAATTCAGTTAATGCTGATCAGGTGAGTGTAAGGTTGATGCGATGAAAATTTTGATCAAACTTATTGGAGGATCATTGGTATCTGATTCTATTTAAATCAAATATCACTCATTACTAGCCAAGTAGAGATTTCAAATTCAAATTTCAAATTTATTACCAACAGGCAAGACTTGCCCTAATGGACCTTAACAACTAATACATAAAACGTCGAAACATAGAGACAAAACTCGAACGTAACACTCGTTGTGATAAATTAAAATCAAATACTGCCGAAACTCGGTTGAAAGAACGCTGTAGACCAGAGATATCGCTGTTGGCACTGTAATTCGTCCGTCGAAAAGGTAAATTTAGTAGAGATAACCTCCGCAGTGATCTGGTTGGTGCATTCAAGTTGATTTGACGAAGGATGGTAGGGCAGTCGATGTTGGATGTCAAGATATCCGAAACAACCATGGCGCGCGCTGTTTCTCGGCGAAGTTCGAGAGTATCGATTCGGTTGAGTTGGCAACGATCCTCGTATCGAGTATTCCTCATTGGCTGTCGCCATGGAAGCAATCGAAGAGCGTAGCGTACGAAGCGAGGCTGGATACTTTCGATGCGGTAGATAGCGTTATTGTAGTGAGGGATCAATACTACGGAACAGTATTCTAGGGAAGCTCGAACCAGTGACCCGTAGAGCGCTACCAAACATTCAATGCTGTTAAAGTCACGTGTCATTCGCATAGTTAAGCCTAGTTGTCTAGAGGCTTTGTGTATTTCATTCTGGAATACATTGATGTCTTCTTCATTTTTTACTTCCAAAAAGAGCTTCATGTCATCGGCATATATTAGCACTTTAAGTTTCTTGAGAATGAAGGAAATGTCGTTTACATACAAAATGAAAAGAAGAGGTCCCAAATGAGAGCCTTGAGGGACCCCAGAAGTGACTTGAATTGGATTCGAGTTCTTTCCGTTAAATTTAATTATTTGTTGGCGATTAGATAAATACGATTCAAGCCATTTCAGGAGCCCTGGTTGAATTCCAATTTTTTGCAATTTGAAAAGCAGCATTGGTATGTCAATGCAATCAAATGCTTTGCTAAAGTCCGTATAAAGTGCTTCTACATGGTTTCCATTATCCATTGCATTCAATGAATAGTCAATAAATTCCAGTAAATTTGTCGTAGTCGAGCGTCCTTTGAAGAAACCGTGTTGCATTTCTGTAATTCTGTTTTTAATTTGCAGGAATAATTTTTCATTAATAATTGCTTCGAAAAGTTTTGGAATGCAAGAGATTATGGCAATACCACGATAATTACGTACGTCAGATTTCCTACCTGATTTAAAGACAGGTACTAGAAAAGAGCTTTTCCATATTTTTGGAAAGATTCCGGATTCCAGTGATAAGTTAAAAAGCCAAAACAAACGAGCTGTAAACTCCATTGCAAGATTTTTTATGAAAACTGGAGGGATTCCGTTGGGTCCAGGGCCTTTTGAGGCATCTAAATTTTTTAAGGCCTGCAAAATGTCCTGGGCATGAAGTTGGTTGACACCTATGTCCACTGAAAATTCCGGATAAAATGCAAAATAGTCGCGATCGCGATCTTCTTCAGAAAATGTTGTATAGATTTCTTGAAAAAATTTTGCAAACAGATTACAAATCTTTTCCGAGTTATCCCCAACACTTTCATCAAGATGCATTATGGATGGAAAGTTGTCAGATTTTAGTTTGGTTTTCACGTAATTAAAGAAGTTTTTAGGACTGGACTTTATTTCAAGTTCAATTTTTGAGTTGTACTCTTCAAATGCATTGCTGATTGCTAAATTAAGCTGGTTGCATATGTCCAAGT
Organism: Sabethes cyaneus; assembly: GCF_943734655.1. Classification (NCBI taxonomy): domain Eukaryota; kingdom Metazoa; phylum Arthropoda; class Insecta; order Diptera; family Culicidae; genus Sabethes; species Sabethes cyaneus. The sequence continues at coordinate 116,088,983 of NC_071354.1, read as the reverse complement.
ATATTGCTAAATTTTCACTATTGGCGTGTTTTTTATAAGTTTCATGGGCTTTTTGTTTGCGATTTTTTAGATTCTTAATTTGGCTGTTATACCAGACTGGGCTTTTTGAATTTTTGTGACGTCTTCTTTTCTTTGACGGTATGTTCTGTATCATTATTTCTAACAAAATTTTATAAAATATGTCTACACCAGTGTCGACATTTTCTTCATTCTTGAGAATATGTTGCCAATTAACACAGTTTAATCTACCTCTAATACTTTCATAGTTAGCTTTATCGTATTCAAAAACTTCTTCATATTCGCAATCGTTGGGTCTTTGGTATTGGTGTATAAATAAAGAATATTCAATTGCTGTGTGAAATGCCTCATTTTTCCAAAGTGGGTTTAATGATTCAGTCACACAGAAGTCTTCGTAAATGTTTGTGAACAAAAAGTCTAGATAGCAATTTTGTTGGTTTTTAATTTTATTAATTTGGTTCAGACCCAAATTAGCAGTTTTGTCAAAAATGAACTGCAAGGTTTCATTTTCCCCAACGATTGGAAGTAAGATACATTCATTTTCAGAGTCCGGAATGAAGTCTGCATGGCGTTGATTGAAGTCTCCATAGATGTGAACTTTAACCTCAGGAGGCAGTTGTGATAAGATTTGTTCGGCAATTTGTAAAAATGCTTCGTAAGACGATTTATGAGCATGGTCTGGAGGAAAATACACTGAGGCAAATACATGTGTTTCACCTGCTATACGTGATTTCACCCAGACATGCTCAAATTCTTTAAATTTTGTTGTCATTATAATTTCAGAATTGAATTTAGACGACAAAGCTATGAGGACCCCGCCACCCGACTTCTTTTGAGACTCAAGAAAATTTCTGTCGTCTCTGAATACGTTAAAGGCACTTCCGAAAATTTCTTCACTTTTTACGCTTGCGTCCCAACTTGTTTCAGTTGCCAGAATAATAGAAAAGAATGAACTTTGTAAATTTTTATAGATTTCTTTCATTTTTGCTGGACTTTTCATGCGATTGAAATTTTGACAATAAATTAAAATTTCAGTCGCATCCTGTCTTAGTGAAGAAATGAATGGAAGTGGGTCTGGGTCGGTTGAAGAAATAATTAAATTAGTTACCTCTTTCTCATCGAAAGGAGTCGTTACTTCCGAAAATTCTGTCTGGAAATTCGTACCGGATTGTTGAATTTGTCGGCGTTTTCCCTTGCGCGTTGCAGATACTGAATTCGCTGGTTCTGGAGATGCCGCCGGTAAGATTCCAAGTCGTCAGATGCCGCCTGTTTCGGTACTCCAAGTTCCTCATGCACCTCTATAAAGATTTTCAGGAGATCCTGCGCTGCGACGGGTAGCTAAATTCATTTTTATGCTGGTGTTCGTCATACCTTCGTAGCAGAACACTGGTTCCTTGTCGTACATGTAAGCCAAGTAAAGGCGAACGAGATACATAATTTTCGGATCTCGCAGTCGCGCCTTCAGGAACCGTCCGTCTCCGCCAGCTGATTGTTGCGTTAAGCTGACGATAGGTGGGCGCATTGGGTCGAGTGTCCAGGTACGTGTTGGGTGCGCTTGCAAAGGTGGTGCAGTGCTATTTTCCGCTGGTGATGACTCAGTTTCAGTGTGTAATGTGTGGTGGCCTGTGCGGCAAGGATTTAGGGTTTCACCCTTTTGAAAGTCAATGAACTTTCGTACTGAAAGGCCTGCAATTGGGTGGTCTGTGGTTGATGGTGGACCAGCAAATTGTAATTTCGCGGTGGCCAGTAACTGTTTATCCGAACCAGCTGCCGAAAGGTCTTTGTCCAAAGGTAGAAGTGCTGAATTGGCTTTGACGTTCGTTTTGAATATGTTTGCATTGGAGCTGCTGCTGCTACTGTTGACGATGTTATTGTTGTTGTTGCTGTTGCCGGGTCTAGAGTTACAGTTATAACTGTCTACCGTGTGTGTATTACTTCTGGGCCTTTGTGTGCTATTGACCGACAAGGTCTTCTGCTGGTTCCTTTTCCGTTGTTTACGCCTGCGTCTAGCTTTGTCTTCCTTTTTTTCCTGTAGACGACGGGAGCGCTGCTTGGAATCGTATGAACTCCAATCCAGCCTCCAGTGTCGTTTGTTTCCAATAAAGCGCCAGCCGGAGTTTGGTTCTATGTTATTTGATTCCTTGATTTCGTCCGGAATTATGACGCAGGTAGTTTTTTCAGTGATTTGGGTAGGCGAAGTAGCGATTGTCTTTGCTATTTCTTCAATTTGCGATTTGACTTCGCAGACCAGAATGGTATGCGAGTCTGTCAGGTCATTTCTAAGAGCAGTAAATAATTCTGGAAGTGGGTCAACTAAAGCTGTTTTTGTTATTGCTGCTACTGCTGCTGTCGCTGCAGATTTAGCAACTGCTTCTACTGCAAGCGGGTCTATAGGCTGGACGTCCAAAAGTGATGATATTCTGTTTTTGATTTCTGATGCGCTGGATTTGTTGGTTTTTTCGACGGTCGATAATTTGCTGTAGATGTCTAGAAGTACTTTTTCAAAGTGCTCTAGAGTTTCGTCGTGGGTGGCGCTCAAATTTTTTAAGTTGGTAAGCAATTTGTGATTTGCTTCCAATGTTTTTCCTATGTTGTCTGAAATTTGTGACAACGATTGTGTGATTGCTTTAAAGTTGAGTTCAGCATTGAACTGCGTTTGACAGTCAGCACATAAGGGCAGCATGAATGACCGCAGCAATTCTTCCTTATTTCTAGCTGCGCCTACGCAAATTCCGTGGAAAAAGCGATTGCAATTTCCTTCGCACTTCCACAGGTCACGTTTTGATGCCACACTTCATGATTACACGCGCGGCGGTACAGTTTAAGCGACGAAAATAAATATGTTTGTAAATAAAAAAGTGCCTGCATGCACGTTTGTCAATATTACTAAAAGTTAAAATACGCGGTACTACGACGCGAGTCAAAAAAGAACGTCCGTTCGGTCGGACGGTTAAACTCAATGTAGCCAGGTGTAAAAGCAAATAACGAACTGGCTTCTAATACAAACATATCAAACTTTCAAGTGAATATCACAATTTCAAACAATGTCCAAGGCTCGTCCAAAACGTTTCCAACCCGAAAATTATCTGGACTTGATTAGGAATTGAACCTAATATTTAGGAGCTCAAGCTAGTCAGAATTGGTTCTAGATAACGATCTAGAACTACGAGGGAGATCCTGCAGAACTTTGGTGCTCGATATACAACTCGGCAACAAAGCGATGGTATACGAGTTCCAAAGTTCACAAGCAAACCCAAGCCCGTCCAGCTTCCGCTCTAAACCCTTTGTTCAGGACTTTAACCTGATCATTCAATTTCCAGATTGTGTATGTCTGTTCCCGCGCGCGAACAAAAACAAAGGCATATGTTTTTGTAAATAAAGGCTGAATTTCGAATTTTGCTTTTAGAAGTTGTTTACCCATAGATACAGAATGCAACAATCATTACTCTATTGAATTGCCTTTTGCCTGGATAACACGCTTCAAACGCTCTTTAAAGTCGTAACATGCGGCACGCACTACTTCCATCGGAATATTATCCATATCTTGTTGATAACCAACTTAAATTCATTCAAATTATAATATTTATAATCCTTGAGCTTTTGCTGCATGTACCGCCATATACAAAAATCCAGTGGGTTCAAATCAGGAAAACTTGGAGGCCAGTCCTTTTTCGATATGAAATCCGTCGGATTGGCTTTGCACCACGTCTTCATAAGATTTGCAGTGTGGGCTGGTGTCCATCCTGTTGAAAGCTGTAACCTTCTTCACTATATATTCCCCGAACTTAAGGTGTCAAATTTTGTACTAAGACCATTTCCAGATAGTATTTTTCATTAACTTTCACAGTCTTTTCAGTAAATAATAGAGGAAGATTCCCTCTCTTTGCCATGACCGTTGATGAATTTTGGTATCGTGTTACATTCCGTTTGTGCTTTGGAACGTCTATGATCGAAACCGACCACAACCGATCCTTTTGAGCATGATGCGGTGCTTGAAGAACAAACAACTTCTTATCAGAATAGTTCACTTCTGAAACACCGTGCCAACAGAGCAGCAGTTTGCATCTTTCCTGCCGTTTGTGTTTTGTTGCTTCCGTTAATCCACGAATTTTGCGTATTTTGAATGCTTTCATATGCAGATGCATTTTAAAAAATCGACGAAGAGTTTTCCTTTAGATATTCAGCTGAACTGCCATTTTCCGTGCGGACCGGTCGCAACTGCTACGAATTCGTTCTCGAACAACCTGTTTGACCTCTGCAGTTCTCACACTTCGTTTTCTTTCGGTTTTTTTACGGTTTTCAACAGATCCCGTCTTGACGAATCTTTTTAGTGTATAGTATGCAAATCCTCTTTTTATGACGAGATGCTATTAACACAAGGCATAACACTTATCGTTCTTACAAACATAAAAAGTATATTTACCTTTTACCGACCGGTTTCGGGCAACTAGCCCATCTTACGTTAGTGCAAAAAAGTGAAGTTAAAAGCTTATGACGAGATGTTTGAGGTCACGAAAAATGGTGCCGCTTGCAGCGCCGTTTCGAAATTTATTTACTATCAACAACCGTAACTCAAACTCTGGTCCCAAGTAACAATTCTAAAGCCACTTGGTTTTACTTGAATTTTATAAAGGTTTTATTGCGGTATTAATCATTACCTCTGTGGCGTAACAATACAAAATGGCGCACTAATCAAAATTGATCTTATCGCGGTTACTTGTCAAACCGCAATAAATCTGTTAGTTTTATAGAGCTATTAAAACGATAAAACCCTGACTAAATAATTGTTTTGCTGCTATTATGAAGAATACCAAAGTTCAACACCAAAATCATTTTTTATGCGAAGCCATATTGCCATATACTAGTATATTGTTTCAGCTCGCACACAACAATTCATCAAAGCAAAGTGTTTTGCCGAAAGAAAGTTATTATCAATCGGTTTTCCTGTCAGAGGAAGCAACTAAAATGATTTTGCTAGAAATTGAGATTGACTAACTGAATATTTTCAATTTGTTAAAATAACCAGTTTTCGAAAATTGCACAATTTCAGAGGCGCGCTGATTTTATCGACCTATCATATCAATATGCATAATGAAATTAAATGCGCACATACTGCAGACCAATGAAATTGCTTAAAAATTAATAAATATTATATGGGATATTTTATTCTGGTCCGCTATAAACCAAATTGTTCAGAATGATCTGTCAGTTAAAGCTAAACTTTTCTGCTCACGGATAAATTTTCAAGTTGACAAAGAAAGCGAACTTATTTAGCTGTTGCCAGAAAAGCTAAAAGCTTTTTTAAATTATGGCAATGGCTGTCAATCAACGAAAGCTTAACCGGTTTTATTGCTGCTTTGAGCAGAGCGTGATACGACTACTTGGGCTAACAACCTGATTGTTATAGCGGTAATGAAAACATTCTGAGAAGTGGGCCACTTGGTCAGAAAGCAGTTTTATAGCGGTCATCAGGTCATCAAGTTCTGGTGGAGCTCATAGTTTTATTAGCGGTTTTATGAAACTGGTCATGAAAACCACTATACGAACGTAATAAAACTTGGAATTGTTACTTGGGGTACGTGCACACCGACTGAGACACAATACGAAAATGAAACTACGTCAAGTACGACTTTAGTCATGATGTCACACATACATGGTCTTAGTTTGATTGTATTAATTGTATATGCCGCTGCAAGCATAAAATAATATTTGTTCACATATATATGTGTCACACTGTAAATGTTGACTAATTGTAATTAATAAACGAGTTTTCCACAATTGCTACCATTTGAATGTAAAACGCCTGGTAAGAGCTATCCGACTGACCCAAGCATGTTTTTTGACACCCTGCGATAAGATGTATTCCTACCTCAATAAAAATATTACTTTTCGAAACACACGACAACTGCAAACTTTTTTTCATGCATTGCATAATTTTTTCGTCATTTCCAACATGTCTGAGAAAACTGATTAACGTTTAGCATATTTTTACAAGGGAAAAATTTTTGTTGCCAAAATCGGATCATACCAAAATCAAAATCCTACTAGATCTCATTAACATGTTTAGCCTGTTTATTTAAATAATGGTATATTACATCATCTGGTGGATGAATTTCGAACCGTTCATTGAGGTTTTATTTATCACAGGATCATGATTACTGCATTTCTTGTCTATCTGTTTAACTTTTCCAAGAACACGAATGATTTACACGACTGGAACCCAAAACTTGGAGACCAAAAAAGGTGGATTTATCTCGGATAAACGTTACTTAGCGAGTATATCTTATCAAGTTCAACACAAAATTGAAATGATTTCGTGCTCGCGTATATTACTGTAGAAGGAAGCTCTGTTCTAAGTGGCAAGGTTTTCACAAGTATAAAAAATGCGATTTTTTCGATTTATTTTTACAACTTCTTTTTGCAATAGGTGCTCCATTTCTGGTATTAGTTTTTTTAATGAGTTATGCGATTGAAAACTAATGCCAAATTTGATCTATTAGTCCATTAAATTCCCTTTCTCAAACATCTTAAAATTCATAAATCCTCTAAGTTTTGACTGAGATTTGCCAAACTCAATAAAAACAATGTCTTCTGATAGGACTCTTTTGAACTTTAAATTTTCCTTTCTTAATTTCATTTTGATATCATATAGCATACCAAACCTTACATGCCCGTTCCACCCAGGCCCCCTAAGCGGGGTATTCTTAAAGGATCCAGATTAATCTTAAATGAGCATCTTGATATGGAAACTTCGATACCAGTGGGTAATAAACTATTACATATCATTGAACATGAGCCTTCAAAAGCGTTGCTGCGCCATTCTTTAGATAATTTAAGGAATATGCCAATGGTGAGTATAATATCTGTTTAATGTTTTTCTTTTATTTTCCTGTTGAAAAAAAACTTATTCACAGGTCACGATTTCGTCATCACCCAGCGCAGATAGTCTTACCGATACTACTAATTCCTCTTTTGCTACTCCGCCATATTCGTTGAGCCCTATTGGTGAATGTGAAGGTTCATATCGTTGGTCACGAGTGCAAAGTTTTGATGGTATTAATCTTCCGTTACCTGCTATTAAGCTAATTAAATTACCACCGTCTCGAGATCTGCATATTTCGAGACAGAAAACACCCCGCAGTGATTTTGGATTCAGTTTACGAAAAGCAATGATTCTAGATCGGACTACATCTGTATTATCACCCACATTTCGGCAGGTTATATTTGCTGAACCTAGTGCCAATAATAATTTTTACACTGGATTGCTTCCGGGAGATCGATTATTGAAAGTTAATGGAATAAATGTTGAAGAATTTCATCGAGAAGCAATAATTGAAATTATTCGTAATAGTGGAAATACCGTAAATGTTCAGGTAACATATGCTATTTTCCCATTATTGGTCGGAAATTTAGATAGAATGATGACGTTTATGTTTATAGGTACAACCAGTAGCTGAACTATTGGAGCTATCTCGTCGTTGCATGACTTTTGTGAATGGTGAATATGATTACACCTTAGCGATGAATGTTCTTGAGTGCAATACATTACGCCGAAGTGCTAGTAAACGATTCAAAGCAGAGGTACGTGAATGATCCGCCACTCTTTCTTGCATTATTATTATTACTATATATAGTTTCCTTGTGTCTGACTGTAACGCTAGATCCAAGCAAGCAGTTGAATAAAAAATATCTAGACTCCAACACGCGTTGTGAAGGTAACAATGATTTCAGTTAGTGGGTGGGTGGGTGAAAGACGCAATTTGATAAGCTGCCACATAATGCGATACTGATTTCAACCAGTCCTGCGCTTGAATAAAAACGTTTGGTTTTAAAAAAAATTTGAAGCAAACAACGGATTTGGCACGTGGCAATAAGGATAGCCAACGATTTAATCAAGCTGCCAAGGTAGCGCATAATCAATATAAAGTGCGAAAACGCATATCCCGTTGAGTATTTTTATATCTTGTTACCGATTGCTTTCCAAATTGATCGGCACAATGAAAGAGTTTGTCTAGGTTAGTGTCTTAGTTCTTAAGTCTGTAAATATTTTGTTTGTTTGTATTTGATTGGCTCTAAATATTGTCGTTAGTTGTTAATTTTCTTTGCTGTTCAAAATTTGTATTTTTTGTTTAATATGGGTTTAAGTATTAACTAACACCTACTAACATAAAAAAACCAACCAATAATTAGGCTACGATAATTTGCGATAAAAAACAGGCATGTATTGTGGCCGTTTACAAGCCCGTGAAATCTCTGCCAGATGACACTCTAGGGAAATAAAAGAGGCCTTCGGAGCACACCCCGGAACGTGCAGACCAGACGTTGGGGTTTTTGACCGCGTCCCACAAGGGGCCGTCATTTGTTCCCTAGATGGCCGCCACGGTTTGTAAACGGTTACAAAAAAAAACACGACCATGTACCGGAAAAACCGCAACGGCAAAAGACGGCAAAATAGTCCGCACTAAAACACAACCGCTGAACTAACCCCATGGATCCTGTACAGCCCTGGAACAGTTTAACCGGTTCGGCGAACTGGCGAATGGAGTGATATCCGGTTAGGGAACGGAGAGAGAAGATCGTCGGTAAAAAGAGAGAGATGGAGGATGACAAGCAGCAGCAAGGTGAAAAGGCCGAAAAGTGGAGAGACAGTCGAGCTCGAACTACCCAGTAGACGACAGCTACACTTTGTTACGGCTAACAAAATTGAAAGCCAACGTTCGAAATCTGCATATGAAGTGAACTTGGAAACGAGTCTGGTTTCGTTTCACAGTGAAGAAGTTATAGTACGCTATTGGTGGTGATACACGGAGTTAAAGTGCGACACGATTTCCCACCCAACGAAGATCCCGAGGAAGGACGTCTGGCATCGTGTATCCTTCTGGACTGTGGTGGACGTATAGCAGCTCGATCGATTGTGGGCGTCGTCTCTGGCGGTTGACCAACGTAAAGAACCCGCCCTCGCGCCTTCGTCGGCATATGTCATCGTGAAAAAATCAGAGGGGTTCTGCACAAGACACGACCGCATAGGTGACGTAGGACCACGTAAGTCTCTTTCTAGCGATAGTAGGATGTATCCATGTATATAATAATACGATTCTTCATGTATACAAGCTACATCCGTAACGGTCATCAAAGTAGAAACATTGTATACATTCAATCCTCAACCGATTTTGGAGTTATATCCATGAATTGATTGAATCTATTTTATTAAAACGAAACCAAGTTAGTAATTAAACCAAACAGTAAATAAATTTGTATGATATGTTTCTACGTTGAATAGTGCTTTTCCTTTGGTAATAGGTAGACGGTACGCGCGAGTTTTCAAAAAGTTGAAAATTTTGCGCAACTTTTCTGCGGCTTACAAAAGGACACGGATAAAGCATTTACAACCTGCAGACGTATTGGAAGTCGCAGAAAATGTCACCTGTGACCAGAAAACTTATTACCGTCATTGGTTGGTCGTCCGCAATGGCGAAAAATTCAACTTTTCCCTCGTTGACTGTGTTAATTATGGTATTAACTGGGCAAGAAAATATAATAAACTCTTCAATCGTTGTGTGGCCCTTATAAGAACCGATTGTTTGATTATCATAACTCCTGCTTGCAATAAACTTGCACTAACGCATTTAACGTAATTCTCTGTTCGGTAAATTGGAGTACCGATAACCGCTAACCAGGCACGGCTTGTTGCAACGGACCAACCGGAAAGCCTCAGCAGCTATGCGATCAACGAAACCGTGTATGGTCCTGAATCACGATGAAATACCACTCCAAGTGGCCAGCTGCAAGTGACGTGGAATGCTTCATGCTTCTGGTCGTTTTGTTGTCGCGAACAGCATATGTCCTCCCAATTCCAGAGCTCCTGTCGCCAGATATTCCATCACGGCAGCGAAATGGAACTTCAGCTCCAACACACGGTCACACGGTCAGCCGCTGATGAACACGTGCACGAGTCGAACGTGACTCCCGTTTGCCCTGGCAAACGATGTTGGCACTAGCTCAGCAAGCGTTTGAATAATGCTGTTCGCCGGCTTACCACGTGTTATGTACCAGAGCAAGCGACAAGAAACGACCACACCCATTTTTCATGGTCCTTCATTCTATCATCTACGTGAAATAAAAAATAGGGCATTTCAATTTCAGTCTGAACAAAAGAGCAAAGTTACCAGTGAGCCGTTCGCCTTTTGCTGCTAAAGAAAAATTACGCTACGTATTATTACTGTAGCATTGGTGATGGATAAATTTGTGTTGCTAATCTAATCTAATCTCACACTAACGAAGGATAAATGTGTGTTGCTAAGATGCAAAAGATGTTACTAAAACTCTTTCATTTGATTAAATCCAATTTCATTTATTTTGACACTTGGCCGAACACATTTACTTGGAGCTAGTATATTTGTCCGCTGCAACCAGCGCAACCAGCGTCCAGCAGCAACAAGCGAACAGAAGCGCGAGAGGTGATCGGTTAAAATTATTTGATGAGAAGCGAACAATCAGACCAATCTAAGTTAAATAGAATTAAAATCAGTGAGTGAAAATTCCTCAAATCTTCATGAACATATGTTTCGTTCTTAAAAGAACGGTTTTTCGACGTGATATGCTGGAAATTGAAGCCTTCTTTTCCGTCTTCTTGGGCAGCAACAAAACAGTTTGGCTGTTCGGAAAGACACTTCTCATAGCAGTGGTGACACGGGACAGCAATTTGTTCAACTCTTCGTTGTTGCGGATGGCCAGCTGCAAGTGACGATAATTCTGATCGTTTCGTTGTCGCGAGCAGCATATGTCCTCCCAATTCCAGAACTCCTGTCGCCAGATATTCCATCACGGCTGCGATCATTGAGTGCTCCAGCTCCAACACCTCGCTTGGTGAATTTGCATGTCTTCGTTGCCTTATCCGTGGGAAGCAGCAACAGCTGAAGCTCAACAATTTTCGATCGGATTCTATAGGGCGTAAATTAAATACAATCATAAGGAAGCTTTATCGTATATATTTCTGTCATCCGTGCTAGGGAAGCACTGACGAGGGAAGGCAAAAATATGAAAATAATTCAAATTTTCAAAATTAATTCAAAAACAACAATTTTTCAAATTCAATTTCAAATACAAAATCAATAGTTTTCTATATTTACAATCGATTTCCCGATCAATTGGTGTAAATATCTTGGAAATCTATTGAAAATTGACTGAATTATAAGCCGAAGCGTGAAAACGCGTTTCTACTTTGATGACGTCATTTCCAACAACCAATCACGAAGCGAGAATTCTGGTAAAACATAGGTTCATTATTTTCAATTTTTCAATAGTTCAACATCAAGAATCCACACTTTTCTTTATTTGGGTCAATTCTTAGAAGATTTTCCAATCGATTGGAGTAAGAATATTGAAAATCGATTGGAAAACCACTGAGCTATTAGCGCTTAAAACCTTTCATTTTTCGTGACGCTCGCATTTTTCGATTTTTTGGAATGACACCCTATCTCAAAACTTGCCGTAAGACGTAGTCCTACGTCAAAAAAGAAAAAAAAGGAAAATTAAGATAAATTTCAAAATTTATGTCAAGTAAACTCATAATAAAATTTTAAGGCCAATCATTTTGTTCTAGATATCCTTTTCCTTCAAAAGTGCAAAGGAATTATTCACGCAATAATTTTTTTCGTAATTTTTCTGAATTCTTGTTTTTGATAGATGCTAACTCTTGAACGCATGGTATTAAAATCAAGAAATCTATTATGAAAACACTTCTCAAATTGTAAATTCAAAACAAGCTTCGTTTGTTTTGAATTTACATTATATATACGCAGGTATGAGTGTGGATGGGTGTATAGGTATGAATGAATATATGTTTGAGTGTTCTATGATGAGTCAGAATTTTTTCTTATACCTATGCTGCCAAACTACAATTATTAATGGGCAGGAAGTTATAGTCAGTAGCTGTGTTTCCTGTGTCAGTTTCCTGTGTTATTACTTCATTATTATTATTGTTTTTGCTACTGGTGTTACAATTATAATCATCTTCAATATTGCTATCATTGTTGTTACTGTCACATCCAGGGACCGAAACGGTTACATTTTTTCTATACATTTGCCAGTATGCAGTGGCATGTCATAATCTCAGCCAATACCGTCGCTTCGTATTGTTTCTATATCGAGAAAGCCTATCTCTTGATGTATTGAAACTAGCTGGAATACGTACATGATAATAAGCAAACGTTCATATTTCACTGTGACCAGTCGAAAAAAGTGTCACAGTATAGAAGTGACAGGCATTCGCCGCTTTTTGGTTACAGTTCTAGCTGGAATAGTATGGACAAGCGATAGAGAATAAGGTGTAATTACTGATGCGTTTTTCACCTGAAATTTATGTAATGAAAATTGTTGAATTTTTGCACGGTTTTGTGGTTGATCACTACTTTAAAGATCTTGTAGGAATAGATGCAGTAGAGTTCGTTTTCAAGTTTGGGAACGTTCTTCTTTGAATCCGCATTATTTGGGGAAAAGCTGTAGGCATACGAATGAAGCAGTAAACGAGATTGCCAAAAACCACTACACCTTTTGTCATGCATGGTGCTAGAATGTTGAAGCGTGTCTCACCGCTCCGAAATGAGTGCGACACGACGAGCAAGCGATGTTGTCGTTATTCTAGTATTTCTTCTCGGTGCGTGTGTACAAGAAATCTGCCGCATGACTGGTCGCAAGAAATAATGTCAAATATCTTCAGATTTTGGTCACCAACCAGTACATTTTATGTCCCTGGTCACATCTGTTGTATTGTTTTGGATGTAATTAATTATAATTATTATTGTTATTTTCTCATTTCTCTCCTTTATTAGAGTGATTTGCATGCCTTGTGACTAACCGCGTTAACGGTATTCAACTAACAATATAAAATTATCATGAATGACGCTGTTTGTCTCCCAAAGGCCCTCCTAATGCTGATGAGTTACTGTCGGAGAATCCATCAAGTCGGACGGTGGCAACTCACCGGCGGCCTGCTCCTCTCCATTCTTGCTGCTGTCGTCGCGGTCGGACTCAGTGGATCTCTCAAAAAACTTTATAGCCTCGATATGCATTTTGTTCTGTCCGTTGCCCAATCCTGGCAGACTTCAACTGGAATTCCACTTCTAACTAAATCTTTTTAGACTATAGCTCTTCAAGTAAAAACAGATATTCGATTCTCTGGCTGATTCAAGCGATAGCGAAGGGCTGTCCTCACTATTGTTTTTTATTTTAGAATGGGATTTGACTACTTTGTCCATTAATTTGAACTTTTGTAGTATATCCCTGTTTACCGTACGTGCCATGCAAGCCAATTGCCATTATAGACAACTAGTCATTTGCTCCTGCACGCTCCCAGTCAGGTATAATATGGTTTATGAAACCGATAACCTATCCGGGATTGGCAGACCAAATTTCACTAGGAGATAAGCATCTCTTGTCAAGAAATTTTGCTCTGCTCGTGTAAAGCGCACTACAACTGCAGAGCAGGTGCTCCGACGTTTCGCTTTCAAGATTGCAGAAGCGACAGACATTATTTTCAACACGACCCATGTTCTTTAAATGATGTCTACTCGGACAGTGCCCTGTTACTAGGCCGGTGTATGTACACAGAGCTCTGTTGTTGAGCTCTATGAGCTTTTTAGTAGTTTTTACGTTTGGATTAATGAATCTTTTTGACTGGTTACAACCTCTGACAGCCATCCAATTGGCCGTCACCTTTTGTTCTTCCCAGCGTTTAAGTTCCATTTTGATTGTGCATTTTGATATACCGCAAAAAGGCTCCGGACCGATGAATTCCGAATTGGAGCCCGCTTTTGCTAGCTCGACTGCTATTTCATTGCCTTCAATGCCACAATGCCCTGGAACCCAGTATAGATTTACTGTATTCATTTGGCATAGCTGCCGTAATGAAAGAATGCAATCCCAGACTATTTTCGATGTGCATTTGCAAGCGCTTATCGCTTTCAATGCTGCTTGACTGTCAGAGAAAATGCATATATTTGCATGCTTATATCTTCTTCTCAAGCAAACATTCACACATTCAATTATTGCAAAGATCTCCGCCTGAAACACAGTTGGCCATAGTCCCATAGCCACTGATATTTTTGTTCCAGGGCCAAGATTCCAGCATCAGTTTTTGAACCAATTTTTGAGCCATCCGTGAAAAATATCGTTGAACCTTGACGAACCATAGAAACTCCCCTCTCCCAGTCGGAGCGTGAAGTTTCACACACCTTGTAGGGACAAATTTAAGGCACAAATCTTCCACATGATTGTGAGGAACGTGCTGCTCGAGCCAAAGATGCTGATTGTAGGGAGTATCATAGTTATCCTCCGGATTCATCCAAACTCCGTTCATACTTAACACGGGCCCGATTTTGAAAAGTTTCAGAATATTCATGTGACCAGAAAGATCCGAAATATGCCTGAACCTTTTAAGCCTTAGAGCACTTTTTTCCGCTTCTATTTGTACGAATTCATGCAAAGGCAGCAGATTGAGAATTGCATGTAGGGCTTTCGATGGAGTGCTACCCCAGCTAGCATTTTTATATGTATAAAAAAGGTAAAAATCAGCATTACCTACACATATACATGCTAAATAAATCGTATTTCATGCGCAAAATTGGCATATCCGTACTATTTTGGAGGCGATATACGTGATTACGAATAATTTTGAGCGTTACGACTATATAAGTATTTATATACGATAATATCCGATTAAGCGCGAGTCGCTCCGTACTACTCTACGATTTTGTGCTGAAAATCGTATGTATGTCAGTCATTATCATTATATACGACAGAAAATCAACTTGATCCCACTTTATCCAGCTTTAGTTACGATTTCGAGTTTGTTAGGAGATATTTACGATAGTTTTCGTACATTGATATACGAGTTGGTGCTAGCTGGGACGCATCGCTCCCGTTATTGCAATGCTCGCAAGTCGTTGGAGTTTTGCAAGTTTTGCTTCGGCGGTAACTTCTTTTGTTTTTGGCCACCACACTAACGAGGCGTACGTTACTTTTGGTCGTATGATAGCCGTGTAGATCCACATGATCATTTTAGGTTTTAAACCCCATTTTCTACCAACGGTTTTCGAGCACAACCATAATGCACTGACTGCCTTGCTTATCACGGCGTCGAGATGTGCATTCCAGTTGAGCTTAACATCTAGGACCAATCATAGAAATTTGACCTGTTCACTAAATCGGATTTCTCTGTCTTCAAGCTTGAGAGGCTTCAAGTTGAGTTTCCTCTTCTTTGTGAATGGGACGATTACGACTTTTGCCGGATTAATGCTAAGGCCCTCCTTTCTACACCAAATTTGGGTATGTTTCAAAGCCTGTTGCATTCTTTCTGAAATCGTATTATCGAATTTCCCTCTTACCATGATGACCAAATCGTCAGCAAAGCCTACAACTTCGAAACCTTTTGCTTCAAGAGTTCTGAGTAAATCGTCTACCACCAAAGACCACATAAGTGGCGAAAGAACACCTCCTTGAGGACAACCTTTCATAGCCTTTATCATTATAGACGATCCACCAAGCTTAGAAGTGATTTCTCTTTTTGCAAGCATTGTATGAATCCAGTCAACAATGTACTTGTTAAATTTTCTTCGTTTCATAGCATTTTCCATAGATGTGTAGGAAGTATTATCGAAAGCTCCCTCAATATCCAAGAATGAACAAAGAGCGAGTTCTTTAACTGAAAGGGATGTTTCAATTCTTCCCACAAGCGAATGGAGCGCTGTGACTGTTGAGCTGCCAGCTCGCTATGCATATTGAAATATAGATAATGGATAAGATTGCATGTACGTTGAATCGATGTAATCCTTTAGAACTTTTTCCATTGTCTTCAACAGTACCGAAGATAGACTAATGGGTCTGAAGGATTTGGGATTCGTCCTATCTCTCTTACCACCTTTTGGTATGAAGATGACTTTTACTAATCGCCATGTCGATGGAATATAATTCAACCTTAAGCTTGCCCTGAAAACGTGGGTCGGTATTAGGATTGCTTCACCCTTTTGAAGCAAGGCTGGAAAAATCCCATCGACGCCTGCAGATTTAAAGGGTTGGAAAGATCTTACAGCATTTTCCACTCTGGCTGTTGTAAAAATTTCGTCAGCAATGTTTAATGGTAGATCTTCTGCCCTACAAGACTCTGATAGGATCTCTGCAGAACTTACTACGCCAATGCTTTCCGAAACCCCACATTCAGTCGAGCCCGGAAAATGAGTTTCCATCATCAGTCTTAGAGTATCGTTAGGAGTTTTAGTGGAAGCCCCATCCTGATACCTAAGGTTGCCTAGTTCTATCGTATGATCTTTAGCAAGGGTTTTATGTAGTCTTGCAACTGTTGGAGTATTATTTATGGATTCGCACGTTCTCATCCATGTTTTCCTCTTAGATTTCCTAATTTCGTTTTTGTGTTCAGTGAGGGCCTTTCTATATTGAGCCCAATTTGAAGTGCGTTTTGCTAGATTAAACATTTTCCGAGTACCTTTCCTAAGACGTTCCAACTTGAGATTCCACCACGGCACGTCCCTGTTAGAGGACGACTGCTTAATAGGACAGCTGCTGTTGTAGGCATTAAGAATTACTTCGTTTAACTTTTGTGAGAGTGATTCAAGCTGTTGATTTGAGTCAACACTACCATAATTTTTAAGTTCATTTGTGTTTAAGTAATGAGTATACTGATCCCAATTTGTTTTCCTAGGATCGCGGAATGTTACGGGCGGAGTACCGCCTTCCCCCCATTCAAAAACAATGTGTTTATGGTCAGAGAGTGAAGTTTCGTCTGAAACGTGCCAGTTCCGTATTTTTCCGAGATTACAGAGCTACACAGTGTTAGATCTAAAACTTCTTCTCTGATTGCATTTGAAAACGTAGGCTTATTACCCAAATTACATATGTCTATGTTTCTATTGTTTGAGTTAGTCACCGTTCGCTTTATAATCTGAGTTTCTTGATATTTTCGGTGAAAATTAGACCAATACTGTGTTTTCAGCGGACGTTTCAGCGGACGAGAGAACAGTCAATTTACAACGAGAAAGCGGAAATTGTAATGACACATACAACGGACTAATGCTCAAATTACGACAATTGGACGACAAGAAGAAAAAACGATAGCTTAGCTTAGTTAGATAGATGACGAATATACGTGTTAATGTAAGTGGATAACATCCGAAGAAAATTGTTCAATGTCTACTATATAAATTATCAAATAAATGTTATATGTTTTAGGCGTAGTCAATGACCGAAGAATAGTACGTCGAAACGTCCGCTGAAAACACAGTATTGGTCTAATTTTCACCGAAAATATCAAGAAACTCAGAATATAAAGCGAACGGTGACTAACTCAAACAATAGAATCCAGTTGATCAAGCGAAATGTTAATTGCAAGAGAGATCGCCGCTAAATATGGCCAAGGTGGCAAACAGCTGATGAAGCAGTACCAAAAAACATCTATAAGTCTGGCAAAAGCAACAAACCGCGTCAAATTCCTACTAAACTGTAGAAAGTACAAGATAATACCAGTGTGTCTGAACTACAAAGTGCATATTAATCTAAGTAGTGAAAGATCTTTGCGTGAGTTTGAACGAGTCTGTTTCAAACAGAAAATACGGATATTAAGCGTCATGATCGCAGACACAAAGCGATCGCTAGCTCAGTTAAAGAAGAAGAAAGGCTTTCTCATTTCGAAGATGACGAACGTTTTCGAGAGCGCGGATTTGCAAAAAATCACGGAAATAACCAACACCAAGAGCGCGAAGATTTTCAACACGGTCCAGTCAAGAGAAATGAGGAAGATAGAAACATTAAAATACCGCAAAGTAAGTACACTAAGTCGTGAGCCGGATTGGGTAGTAAACACCACCAACACACCCATCCCACCGTACCTAGAGAGAGTGCTAATGCTAGGGCCAAACTTTAATGTACAGAACAAACAAAACACTCCCTACATTGAAGTAGCTGCAGAAATCGAAAATAAGATACGGTTCAAACAGAATGCTGATGAGATCCGAGCTGAAATATCTAATATTATGATGAACCATATCAACTTTCAAATGCAACCAAGACACGACGAACATGATTGGATACGTAAAGATATACAACACAGCAAGAAGTTTCTCAAAGAGAATCCCGATCTACTGATAACCAAGGCAGATAAGGGCACCCAAACAGTTATTCTTTCTGCACAAGAATATAATCAAAAAATTAACGACATGCTGGCAGATCAAAATACGTACCAAAAATTGCAAGCTGATCCAACGAATAAAATACTAAAAAAGGTTAACAACATTGCAGACGAGTGGCTGGATAAAAAATATATCGAAAAACGCATACATACAAAGCTTAAAATGTCCAGCAGCGACCCGCCTCGCATAGGGCAGAAGCACCGGTTTTAGCCATAGCACCTGTTTCGGCCATACTTGTATTTACGTGTTAATTGATGAAATATATGGCTAATAATACAACTTTAGATGAAACTAAATCAAATTTTTGATATTTTTCATATAACTTATATGAAAACTAATACTAGAAAATTATTATTCTAGGAATATTGCAAAAATAAAAAAGGCCTCCCTTAATTTGCCACATAACCTATTGACAGCATAGTACGAGAGGAACTTTCAGTACATAACATTTATTATCTAAAATTATTTATTTTTCGTTGGGTTTTTCCATATGGTGTAATGGATTATTTCTCAAACCATATCGATCATATTATAAACGTGAAGAAGTTTTTTTTATATAAAAAAAGATGTTTAGCCATAGGAGATCAAAAACTTTCGCTATGCCGCTTTTGGCCATACGTCAAAGCAATTTCATATTTCATATGCCCGTTTTCGCCATATGTAAAATCTACTGATATTTAGTTCTGATATTGTGGTCGTGGAATTCCAAAATTTTTTTCTTTTTTACCGCTGGAAGACAGTGAGTTACTTAATTGATTAATTTATCAATAAATTTATTGACTATTTGATATTCTTTGTTGAAGATTGTACACAAAATTATGGCTTCATCGAAAATCATTGCCTGTCAGGTGTACAATCAAAGTATCTTCAGAATACGCGACTCGTAAAAAATACGGTATCTAAGGTCTACAATTTGATACCGTACGTGTGGCAAGAGGCAGAAAACCACAACACAGAGTACTGGAACGATACTGTCCAAGGAGGAGGAAAAAATTGTTTCCTGGCTTATTGAAATACTACGTAGCGATTTTATAGTGCAGCATCTTACGTAGTTATTCAATGTGAAGGATTTTCTTACCAAAAACAATCGTGATACTCCATAAAATATAATTTTTCATGTAATTTACATATTGTTCAAAATATTCACAACTTTTTTGGTAACTTTTATTTACGTTGGACAGGAAATGGTTCTCGTCTCTCATGGTCCGTCATCAACAACTATCCATTTGAACTCCCGAAACTGTGACTTCAGCCAGCGCCCGAGTTAGCGAAGCTATCATGGAAGCTTCCACGTGGATAAACTACGAAGGAATCATAATTAATTTGATAATTGTTTTGATTATACTCCCAGGATAGCGTTTCAGAAAAAAAAAGTCGCTCAAGGTTTTCTCTCTACACTCTACATGGGGACTTGGTCAAAGAAAACGGGGTTGTAAATACTGGAATAAATTAAATAATACATATGGTTTTCTCAAAGGGAAGTTCAAGTTTAGCTTTCATATCTCGATAGGTTCTAATGTTCCTCGATTACATAAGAAAGTACTGTATCAGACTTAAAATAATGTTGAAATATAATCTATTTCTACACTGATAATAAAACTTGGTTTATAGTACGAAAACGAGCGTTTGCTTTACGAATTCTTTCGTTGTTTTCTACCACGAACTAGATTCGTAAAATCAATCCAGCATGTTTTGTACATAGTAACAACGCTAATATTCGTACGAGTCATTGCATTTTACAAAATGGTTTGTAGATTTTACGAATGCGCGAAAAGGCTGTCGATAAAAATAATGCTAGATTTCACTTCATTTTCCGATAGGTGTCAGTATGCTACATTACCGACACCTATCGAAAAATAGCGAAATCTTATTATCTCTGGAAAAAGCTGATTTTATCGGGAATCGAACTGAGCTCGTTTGTCTTGCTTCTTTGCGGACAGCCGACGACGCCGCAAACCACAGAACCACAGCTACTGCGTACCAAGAAGGACATAATTGCACAAGTCTATTTTCTCTTCATAAAATCTTCGCATCCCGTTTTCGTCGATAATGATGCCAGACAACAACCATGCATCAAATGGGTCTTGTTGCAAGATAGCTACGAATGTGTTCTCGTAAAAAATACGAACCATTCGTAATAACAACATTCGCGGTAAACAATAAGCCTACGAAAGTTTTTAAATGGTATGAAATTATTTGTACCAGCTACGAATATAGTTTTACGAATGTTTTTTCAAACAAAATACGAAATTATATTCTCAGTGTAGAACAGCATAAATTTCTTTGATTAGTTTCGCTACACTGAGAATATAATTTCGTATTTTGTTTGAAAAAACATTCGTAAAACTATATTCGTAGCTGGTACAAATAATTTCATACCATTTAAAAACTTTCGTAGGCTTATTGTTTACCGCGAATGTTGTTATTACGAATGGTTCGTATTTTTTACGAGAACACATTCGTAGCTATCTTGCATCAAGACCCATTTGATGCATGGTTGTTGTCTGGCATCATTATCGACGAAAACGGGATGCGAAGATTTTATGAAGAGAAAATAGACTTGTGCAATTATGTCCTTCTTGGTACGCAGTAGCTGTGGTTCTGTGGTTTGCGGCGTCGTCGGCTGTCCGCAAAGAAGCAAGACAAACGAGCTCAGTTCGATTCCCGATAAAATCAGCTTTTTCCAGAGATAATAAGATTTCGCTATTTTTCGATAGGTGTCGGTAATGTAGCATACTGACACCTATCGGAAAATGAAGTGAAATCTAGCATTATTTTTATCGACAGCCTTTTCGCGCATTCGTAAAATCTACAAACCATTTTGTAAAATGCAATGACTCGTACGAATATTAGCGTTGTTACTATGTACAAAACATGCTGGATTGATTTTACGAATCTAGTTCGTGGTAGAAAACAACGAAAGAATTCGTAAAGCAAACGCTCGTTTTCGTACTATAAACCAAGTTTTATTATCAGTGTATAAGCGACGATTTCTGTAATTGAGATTAAGTGGCTCGAACAAAAGTATGTTTAGAAAGGCCAATTATTTTTTTCCTTACGGTACCTAGTGATTATTATTCTTCACGATCACAATATTTAAAGAAAACTATGTTTGAAATTCAGATATCAAAAGGCTGTTACACATTTTTCAAACGTTTGAAGGTAATGCATCAGTATATTATGATATCTCACCAAATTGTCCTATGTAAAGCTGAAAGTTGAATGTCAATTTTTTGCAGTTGTGGTTTATGAAAAACACTTTTGTTTAACTTAACTCCGTCATGCCTCCCAGTTTGCCTCGAGGTATAATGCTGGGAGAGGCTGTTAGAGTTAACAGGATCGCAGCAACTGGTCCTGCAATTGTCCTGCACTTTAACAGCTGTCTGCGAAGTCTGTCGTATAAAAACAGTAGGTCCAGTTTCGGTAGCGGAATGTAGCACCTGGGCTTTGCTTTGCTTTGCTTTTTAAATCGGATAAATTTGTTACACTGATTGCACCCGTAGCAAGCAAAAAATAAAGCAGAAGTTGTTGAATCATCGGCTATGAAAATTATCCAAAAGATTTCTCATAATTGATTATATTGCTGCAAAAACGGATTTATAACTGAAAACTGCTTAAAGGATTAGAAATAATCTCAAATAAACTTAAACATAAGGAAAAAATGATTTTTATTAAAACTTTTTTTTTCTAGAACAGCAATTTTTGCTGTTCATCAAATAAACTTATACATTATGAAGATTAAGACTGAAATTACCTGTGGAAGATATTAAACATATTTAGTTTATTCGTTTTTTATAAAACGTGATCGATACCCTTGAAAGTTTGACAAACTATGGCCAAAACTGGTGCTCTTACCCTATATGGCTTACCAAAAATTCACAAGGAGCATAGACCACTACGGCCGGTTGTATCGACTATTGGTTCGGCAACATACAACATAGCCAAAATGCTGGCTGATATTCTAAGCAACATTGTGGGACAAACCAGTCACCACCAGTGACGTAGCCAGGATTTTCGTTTGGGGGTGGGGCAAGTAATTTTTTTATTAGAGAAGTTTTAAACTTAAGAGGTTCACTCGCCTCTGGAGGGAGGCCAAGTTAGTATGCAGAAAACCATTTGTTTAAGACATATATTTAATGCTTATGTTACAGAATGTTCTTTCGAATTAATTAGTTAATTTGTTTAACTAAGTATTCATGTAACACAAGTAACAAGTAACTAATGGTTTTCATAACTTTGCGTACAATATGATTTCTGCTAATTAGTTTGCTTGTAAGAAGAACGTTTTACAGGATTTTTAAAAACTGCATAGCTTCTGGCACTCTCGCATCAAGCCTACTTTTCCCTCCGTAGGCCACTTCGATCAAGGAGCGTACGCCGCACAAATCTGACGATGTACAAAGCGCTAATCAGGCCGATAATCCTATTCTTCAGCTGACGAATTTCTCGCCGGATCTCTTCGAGATCGGGAGCCGGTACGCTGTAGTCGTTTGTAGGCACTCCGAGGTAAACTTCCGTTGCGTCTCCTATTGCTATATCACCGTTGAGGTGCTCATCGAAATACTGCTTCCACCTATCGAACGCCTCACGCTCGTTTGTGATTAGATCCCCTCTTTCATCCATACACATGTCAGGTTTAGGTGTGTAGCTTACGAGTTTGGTTCATTTCTTCGTAAAAGGTGCGCGCGTCATTACCCCAGAATAGTTGTTCCAGCTCCTCACGATCTCTGTCCTCCTTCTGACGCTTTTTCCTCCTCAGGATCATGGTCAACTCATTCCGCGCTCGTCGAATCTTGGCCAAATTCTCTCTCGTGGATATGATTAGATAGTTTTTCCAAGCTCTTTTACCTTTGTTATACTATAACAAAGGTTTAGGAATTGGTCGAAAAACACGAAATTGATCCGAGGCCCGGAGGGCCGAGCCACATATACCAATCGACAGGGTTCGACGAACTGAGCAATGTCTGTGTGTGTGTGTGTATGTGTGTATGTATGTGCGGGGCGCAACTTTTCTATCGCCTATTTCTCGGAGATGGCAGAACCGATTTGTTCGCTATTACTTTTGTTTGAAAGATATTATTGCCTAGTATATCACTATTGAATTGTTTCGAGGTCCGACATTTCGTTTAAAAGTTATAAGTAAAAAAGTAAAAGTTACGTGACACGATTTTCTCCGGACCCAAATGACCGATTTCAACGATCTTGGTATCGAATGAAAGCTCTTGTTAACACTAATTTTTTCGGATAAATTTTATTGAAAACAAACAATCAGTTTAAAAGTTATGCTTAAAAAACCTGTTTTGACAGGGTAATAATTATCGCCTGTTTCTTAGAAATGACTAAACCGATTTAGACGCTATTAGTCTCATTTGACAGCTAACATAACCTAATAGATCACTATTGATTTGTTTTTTGATTGGACGTTTAATTTGAAAGTTATGATCAATTGAATACAACACATTAAAATTTACAATAATTTATAACGATTTCATCTAAGATGATTTCTCTAGTTTGAATTATTTTGGCATCAAATTAGAGATTTTAATGCTACAAATATATCTGCAAAATTTCAGAAGAATCGGTTTTGCCGATCAAAAGATATTAACCCTCCAACACTCGCGCCGACTTTTGTAATTCGGTTACTCGCGCGCACAATGGCCCAAAGCCAAAAAGACATGCGCATTAGAATTTTGACTGGGAAAACTTGGTTTTAAGTTTATGGAACCTTCGGAAGAATTTCTTAAAATTGAAAGTTCTATCATCTGGTGCAATTTAAATTTTGATTAATCCCCCTAAAAGTGAAATAAAAAAATTATTTTTCTTCAGTTTCAATATAACACATTGATGTGTTCTGCAAAGTTTTAGAACATATTATTACAAGAAATTTTGTTGAATACAGTAATCTTCTATCTATTAAGCGAAGAGAGAAAAATCTTATTTATTGTATATGAATTTGTAAGATCAGTTTTTTCTATTTTAGCTCTTTTTGTAATTGTTGTATTCCTTTTTCATGTATTACAAAATTGTATAAATAGTAAAAATACACAACTTTGATGAATATAGTATACCTCTATGTTTGTTTGTTTAGATACTGTAGAACTTTGATTAAAAAAAATGTCTTAATTTTGACCCCGAATGACTCGACTACCAACAGATACATTTTAAACATTTTATATTTGCTGAATGTGTTGCTGCATACAGACACCATTTTTACATATGAAGAAACGAGAGAAACTTCCAGGGCCAATCGTGGTACAACTCACATGCTGATTGCTTCGTTTCTGTGATGTCAGTTTATGCTGATCTATTTGCCCAACAATTTAAAGTATTAATGCATTGAATAATTATGACATTTTGCTCATAACAAGGTAATCGAAGAATATTCGTTAGTTAAACAGAGATTTGTAACTTTATAACAATATGGCATTCAAAAACCTACACGTGTTGTCCAAAATGCGTGTTGTACAGCGTGAGTAATCGAAGGTTAATGAAAATTGATGAAATTTATTCAAGAAATCTTTATTGATGTCAATCAAAAATAATGGCGTTACAGAAATTTATGCGTAGTTCAAAAACCTATAAACTAGACTTTTACTACGCAATGTATATGTTAAAGAATAATATTTCCTCTTATAACTTGCTTTTACTTGCACTTACTCAAATTAGTAACAACCAGCTTACCCTTACTCAGTAATTTCATGAAAAAGGATCTATCAAAATTTATAGGTGCTGCTATTTTGTTTAAATTTTGTAAACTTATTCAATTTCCAAAAATTTTATGAAAACCAACGCACCACGCAACGTTAACTAATAGATGAATTATGTTCCGAAGACGTGTCGATTTCTATCTCAAATAGCAAGTAAGACCGTATAACAAAGGTTCCTTTCACCACTAGGTGGATTAAATCGGTTTTTTTCCTACAATTCTATCGCTTGTTGGCATTCCCCGTCAAACCAATTATCTCATGCACTCGATGTATCCACTCCTAGCATCGTGGTTGCCTCGTTGACTGCTGAGCGTATCATACTCCATCCGTTTTCGAGGGTCGAAGCATCTAGCTCCACAGAAGAAGGCAGAGCTTCGCGCGCGTAGTTTTCGACAACTGGCGGGCTGTTTAACTGCCGAATGTTTAACCGGGAAGAGCGACTTTGTCGCGAGGATTAACCGTCGATAGTTTCAAGCTCACATGTACTGCTACTAGGTAATGATCCGAGTCGATATGGAGCATACATTGGTGATGTTCGAGAAAAACCGGCCCTCGACGAGAATATGGTCGATTTGGTTCGAAGTTCGTTGGTCAGGTGATCTTCAGGTGGCTTTGTGGATATCTTTGTGGGAAAAGAAAGTGCTCGGGAACTGCAAAGTTGATGCATCGCTGGCTGTTGTCGTTTCTGTCGGTATGCAGGCTATGGGGCCCGATCACAGGTCTATACATTGCTTCCTTGCCGACCTGGGCATTCCCGAATAAAAATGTATAGCAAAAAAACATTAAATTTCACTGTTACAAACATTGAAAAACTTCGAAAAACCACATTGAAACAGTGAAAATCTTTGTAAAAGTTACACTGAAGTTACCATGAATACCGCTGTTTTCACAGTAAATTTTAATGGAAACCGCCAATTTTACAGCGAATAAGGGGGTGATTAAGTGATGTAACACTAAATTTTTCGACTTTTTCCCATACAAATAAAAACCAAAAACAGTAAAATTTGTGGTACATTCACTATAAGTTTTACATTGTTTTACAACGAAGTTACAGTGAAATTTAAGGTGAGTTCTGGAAAAAAAATTGTAGGCTTTCGGATTATTAGGACAAGGCAAGGCCCCCAGGGCACCCCCCCTGGCTACGTGGCTGGTCACCACGTAAAAAACAGTTGAATTTGCGAGCGAGATAGCGGCAGAGCAATTTCAAAATGAGTCTGTGTTGTTCTCGTTGGATGTCACGTCTCTGTACACTAACGTACCAACCGATCTTGCGTTAGAATGTTTGAACGAACGGTGGAATGCAATAAGCAAAAACACTACGATAACACAGACAAGCTTTTTGGCAGCGGTTAAATTGGTGTTAGAATCAACCTATTTCGTACACGATGGTTGCTATTTCCAACAGGTCCATGGGGTGCCAATGGGGTCGCCCCTCTCACCAGTGATCGCCAACGTGGTCATGGAACGATTGGAGCAGACGAGTATGCAGTCGCTACAATACAAACAAATACCGCTCGAGTACTATCGTCGCTATGTGGATGATTGCCTATGCGTAGCGAGGGAAGAGCATATCCAGGGAATTTTGGATACATTTAATGCTTTCCATGAACGGCTCAACTTCACCATAGAAAAGGAAAAGGAAGGAAAAATAAAGTTCCTGGACATGATGCTAGTACGGGAAAATGGGAAAATCCAAACGATGTGGCAGCCCAAACAAGTGAAGGGAGATATTTAGATTTAAATCTGAAAGCCCGTTTCAACACAAACGCAACACGACAGCCGCGCTGTATGATCGTGCGATAAAACTGACGTATGCAGATGATCGTCCAGCAGCAATACAAACAGCAACAAAACTGCTAGAAGGTAATAATTATCCAGCATGGTTCACTCAAGAAATGTTGAAGCAGCGCGTGCATAAGCATTACAACACGTTGGAAAGTAATGTTCAAAACCAAATTGAAGTAAAATATGTATCGACTCCGTATGTTCCTGGCTTGAGTGAAAAATTGGCAAAAGTTCTCTGTAAAAGTGATTTAATAACAGCTATGAAACCTAGCGACAAAATAAGAAACCAAATTTTCAGCCAATTAAAAGATCCAATTCCAATGATGAGACAAAAAAACGTTATATATTCTATACCATGTGGAGCAGAAACTTGGAAACTCGAATAGCAGAACATAAAAATGACTAAAAAATCTGAAGCAAGAACAGGTTTAGCTTTACATACAATACAAGAAGGTCATATATTTGATTTTAGCAAAACGCGGATTTTAGAAAAAATAAACAACAAAGACACGAGATTAGCAGCCGAAATGTTTCACATAAAAGTTAGAGGAAACGAGAGAACAGTCAATTTACAACGAGAAAGCGGAAATTGTAACGACACATACAACGGACTAATGCTCAAATTACGACAATTGGACGACAAGAAGAAAAAACGATAACTTAGCTTAGTTAGATAGATGACGAAGTAGAGAATATACGTGTTAATGTAAGTGGATAACATCCGAAGAAAATTGTTCAATGTCTACTATATAAATTATCAAATAAATGTTATATGTTTTAGGCGTAGTCAATGACCGAAGAATAGTACGTCGAAACGTCCGCTGAAAACACAGTATTGGTCTAATTTTCACCGAAAATATCAAGAAACTCAGATTATATGTCTATGTTGTTATGTGACAAATATTCAAGAAGATTCTCACCTCTAGTATTAATGTCGGTACTGCCCCACACGGTATGATGTGCATTCGCGTCACATGCAATGATGAAGGACCTGTTGACTTCCCGGCAATATCTGATGAACGATGCGATCTCAGGAGGAGGCACCTCTGGGACATCACCTGGAAAGTACGCTGAAGCCATTATGACCTCTGTCTTTCCCCTGGTGGTTGGTACCTCAACCATGACCGCAACGATGTCACGTTTAATGAATTCTGTAATGGGATAGCATTTTAGTGTATCTTTAACGAGAACTGCAGTTCGGGGTGAGCTTTGATTCTCGTCATAGAATAACTTACATGTTTGTGTATGAATACCAAGTATTATTCCTTTATTTGACCATGGCTCTTGCAACAACGCCATGTCCACTCCATCCTTTCCGAACCTCCTGCTTAGGATCGCCGAAGCGCCTCTAGCATGATGGAGGTTCGCCTGAAGGAATTTAATTGGCTTCATTGTTTTTGGGTTTCTCGCTCCTCGTTTCGTTAGGCGGAGCAGTGGACCCAGAATGCAATTCTCGGGTGGAATTGTCGCTTTTAATAATTTGCCGTTTCTCGTTTGTCCAAACTCGCTCATTTGTTTGCCTGGAACTACTAGCTAACGCTTCCGATTTGGCTCGGCTTGGTCCCGCACTCGAGTCAATTGGTCTTTTTTGCTTGGGCTTGTCTTCTCGTCTATTTTCGATTCGCCGCTGGTCCTGACTTATCTTCCTTAGCTGTGTTTCTCCAAAACGGAAGTTGAGGATAAAGTTACGCTCCAATAAAATTTTTAGCGATGCTTCATCCAAGTGCAGCTTCCATTCTGCATGATGGTTCGGGTTAGTACGCTTAATGATCTTCCTGCCCGTTGTGCTTATTCCGTCGTTTTGACTCTCTATGAGTCCTTTAAGCCGCTCGTCGCTGTAATCTGCGCTTAGCGGGAAGAACGCGTGGAACATATCTGGACGAGGTATGTTTTTTTTTCATCCACAGCAATCAGTTCAGCGTTCTCCCAGGGGGTAAGAGACCGAGTCACATCCTTCAGCCATATAGCAGTTTCTTGATCCTTACAGGATAGGACTAAGTAACCACTCTTATAGCTACATTTTGCAAACTTCGGTTTTACCGTCGCGTGTGTTTGGTCTTCTAATTTTCAGAAGCAATGCATTTTGTACGGCATCCATATTTGCCGTTGACATCTGTTTATTAGGATAGCCGTTTAGGATTATCGCTACCTTTACCGTGCTAACTACATCCCTGAAGGAGCGACCGGGAGAGTTAAAGTCGGCTGACAAACTTTTAGGTCGCTTTTGGTCGCCTCCAGCGTTTCTAGCTTCCTTGTCACTCTGATCGCACTCCATTCTAGACGTGGTTGCTTGGTTACAGGGTAACCCAGCGCGTTGCGAAGGACATAGGTGAGGTCTAGTCCTTTTAGCGTTGGGTTTCTCTCCACTACTTCTTAGATCACCGTCTCTTGAACGTTTGGCAGCGTTCGGAGTCTCCGGAACACCGGCAGAAAATATTTTCATCTGAGCTTCCTGTTTAGAAAGCCCAGACTGCAATAATTTCTTCATTTTGTTCCTTTCACTCTTTGACAGTTGCCTACGCCATTTCGTTATTGATCGGTTCTTTTCAGATGGCCCACTTTCCTCTTGTCCTACTGTAATCGGCCCTATAGTGACGTTTATTTCGTCATCGCTTTCACTACCAGACGGATTAACACGTTTTGGGGTGTTTAGGATTGAGGAAGAGCAAGATTGGCCATCCGAGCCGTTGTCTCTTAGCAATTGGCTCTCTAGTGATTCCTCAATTGCCAAGATTTCTTCCGTCTCCATTTTCTCCAAATTTTCCGACTTGGGTCCCTTATTCATTTTATTTCACCTATTAATTTCAGAACAACGTGTCTGTAAAGCTGAAAAAAAAATAATAATATTGGTATCCAGACATAATGAAAATGTCAATAAAGCGCACAAAAATGGGGATTATTAACTATTTTCATTATGCGATTTGAGAACACTTAAGCATTAGATTTATCTGTAAGAGAAAAGGTCTGAATATGCATGTTCAACAGTAGAGAAAAAAAAATATAAATAAACTAATAGAATATGATATAAATAAGTTGCTAATATAATATATGGACAATAAAACAATAAATAAATTTAATTATAAATGTATATGTGATTGCATTAAGAAAAATAAATTGAAATAAAATAATCAACTAAAATAGAAATATATTTATATTTAAAGTTGCGGTTCTGGGAATACCGTACCCAAAATAAAATATACTTTGAATATCATTTCAGTAATTTCCTTTGCGATGAACTTGGCAGCACAGTTTGTTGCGTGTCCACACACTTTTAGATATCAGAGTTTATTTACAGCGGTACATACTGCAGATTTTGTAGCAGCGACACGCGCTTTGCTACAACCTTTTGTCTGCCTTCTAATGAATACTCCACTATTTACGGAGGCAGAAATATCACTTATTTTCACTTTTGTGCACTGTTACCTACCTGTTACGACCTACCTGCGCACAAAAACTATGCTTGCAGTAGCGGTAAAAAAAACCTTTAGCACTAGCACTCGGCACTCAAAAACTTTGTTTTCGCACAAAAGAAAACAATTTTCCGAGAGCACAAAAATGCTATGTTGCGTACCGGTAACAGTGTTCCCAAGAATCAATCACTATACCATCTGTTCTGATATTTTTCTCAGTGTAACGTAAGCTATTAGTTATGCATTTGTTCTGTTTCGGGTATGAACATTCAGTTGATATGGCAACACGATATAGAGAAACTTTGTCACTTTGTAAAACGCAGTAAAGAAATACAGACGTGAAAATTTACAGTCCATTGATTTTTATTTTGACCGCGAAATCCGGGAAACATTTGGTCCTGTTCGTGCTGGATGCGAAGCCGCGGATGTGTAGAAACGCTTCTGAGTTATCGCGCATCGTCAGTGAAGTGAAATCGGTGTTCTAATTCTGGAAGAAATCAGCAGACGCCAGCCACAGGGGCAGGCGAATGTTGTGATTTTTATACTGACGCGTGCTTGAAAAGTATACCTCAGTCGCCATTTTGGAAAAGAATTCTGAAAAAGTGATTTGAATCTCATATCGGAAAATGTGCCGATATCGAGTTTAAAATAGTGATCAGTGAAGTTTTGAGCACGAATATAGGTTAAGTATCGGTGCTGCAAATTGATGATGCAATATTGTGGCATATGGTTGCTTTATTCGATGGTGTAATACTTTGGCAAATTTTAACAAAAAGCGATGTGATCGTGAAGTGTTGAAGAGCGAAAAAGTGAAAATACGAATTTTGAAAGAAGCAGAGTGGCATGCAACTGCGTTCTGGTAAAAAGCGCGTTTTATTTTCATCGCCAATTGCCTCTCCGTCGCCATTGTTTCACACCCCGAAGGCGGTGGTTGCTGGTGCTTCGTCGGTTGCTTGTATTCGTGAACAGAAGGACGAGCAAAAAATCAGCCGAGATAAAGCAAAGATGGCCGATACGGTGGCTGCCTTAGAACAATGTCTCGTATCGACACAAGGTAAGGTAGAGTGAATTAAGCGCGCCATTCAAGCAGCGGACCATAATGGTAAGTTCAATATACGCGCTATTAAATTGTATGTTGAAACTGTCACAAATGCTTACACGGAATTTAACGGATTGAATTTATCTGGCGGATCCTACAAGCCGAGAAATATTTGAGCAATGGTTGATCGTTATCAGAAATAACCGATGAATATGAGAAGCATCAAAGGATAACCGAAAATGAAAAGAAGCTGATGGAGATACCAAGTAATAGTCAATCAAGCGCAAATGTTCTCGGGAATCCTTCTCTAGTTGTGCCTTCATTGTTATTGCAACAATCACCCTTGCCGACCTTTGATGGTCGGTATGAAAATTGGTATAAATTCAAAGCTAGATTTTCGGATATCGTTGATAAATGTGTTGGTGATTCTCCCGCTACTAAGCTTCACTATTTAGACAAGGCATTAGTCGGTAAGGCCGCAGGCGCTATTGATCAGTAGACACTTAACGATAATAATTATGAGGGCGCGTGGCGGATTTTAACGAAAAGATTTGAAAATCTTCGCATGGTTGTTCAAGGGCATGTAACACAGCTGCTCAATTTGAAGCCAATGTCTAAGGGGACACATTTTGAATTGCGAGGCTTATTGGACGTAGTAGAGAAACGACTTGAGTTTAAAAATGGAAGACAAGTTGTCCGAGACAATAGTGATAAATTTGATCATTTCGAAACTCGACCCAGACACTAGAAAGGCATGGGAATCTACACTAGTGCATGGAGTTTTACCGGTTTATAACAGCACGATTGATTTTCTCCGTAATCATTGTTATATGCTGGAAAGATGTGAGGATCCGTCTATCTCAAGAACTTGAAAATTTGCGCCTTCTAGGAACAGTTCATCTACGGCAGCAATCAAAACACATACAGTCACTGTACAAGGCGGTTGTTCGTTGTGCAATAAAGAACATGCAATTGAAATATGTGATGCTTTCAGGAATTTAACCGTAAAGGGTCGATTCAAATATGACGTCCACAAAATTTCTGCTTTTTTGGATCTCTGTCCCCTCTGTCCGATTGTGTCACAAAACTCAACCTTCCCCCCCCCCCC
Organism: Sabethes cyaneus; assembly: GCF_943734655.1. Lineage (NCBI taxonomy): Eukaryota > Metazoa > Arthropoda > Insecta > Diptera > Culicidae > Sabethes > Sabethes cyaneus. Next base: position 116,056,719 of record NC_071354.1, on the reverse strand, counting down.
CCCTGGGACGTCACACAAACTCAAAATAAAAATGAAAAGCGTGTTGGAAGTAAAAAGTGGTTTATAAAAATAGCTTAACCTTTTACCAGTTAGTGTCTGATTAAAAAAAAATATAGAAAATAACAATTAATAAAAAATAATAACTGCGAACAAGGACTCTAACAACATTCAATTGCAAATTGTTACAAATCAATGAAGAAATGAAGCTTTGGTTTCAATTGAAGTAGCACGGCTCAGTTTCAAAACAAGCTTCAATCTGCGTCGGCGAAGCAGGTTTCACTACATCGTGACGATAGCTTTAAGAGTTCATTGCACTTTTCTATCCAATATTTAGTAAAAAGCTAGAAAATTTGATTGCAAATAAACTGAAATTGATTAACACAACACATAGCCTTCAACGTAACGCGTGATCTATCTAGTTAACATTGACAAATTGTGCCTGACTTTCAAGCGCCGTTAGCTAGAACAATAGGTTCGGACATCGAAATAAATCGAAGAGTGATGAATGACTGAGAAACATATTTTTGCTGTCTTTTGATCAAAATGCAATTTTTTTGGCGGATGGCACATTTGCCTAGATCCCCTCCCCCCCTTTGTCACAACCTGTCACAAAATTGACACCCCGCCCCCCCCCATAAGCAATGGACGTCATTATTGAATGATCCCAAACAGTCATTATGTTAAGGCAAAGCAACTCGGTCTTTGTTTCGCTTGCCTAAAGAGGGGACATCGTACTGAAAATTGTAAGGTTGATTCCGCCAGGTTATGTGAATGTCAAAAGAAACACCATCCACTGATGCATAGTGAGGAGAAGAAGTTAAAGATATAAACAGCTACAAACAATGCTGAGATAGGACAACCAGCTGAACGCTCTGGAGTTATGGAGTCACCTAGAATCGCTGCTAAGTCTGAGATAACAAATTCGACTGTTTCGGCACAAAAACAAGTATTGTTGACGACAGCGCTTGTTGATATCATTGATTGCTGTGGAGTGTCGCATACGTGCCGCGCTCTGTTAGATTCCGGTGCAATGACGAACTTCATATCGCAAAGAATGAGTGATTTACTAAGCCTTTCTAAGGAATGTGTGAAGATTCCTATAGTTGGAGTCAATGGAATACGAACAACAGCGAATTTCAGAATTAATGCTATGGTGAAATCCAGAACGTCGGATTATATGTTTTCTCTTGACTTTTTAATCGTACCACGTGTCACTGGCGCACTACCAGTTATGCAGATAGATGTCTCCAACTGGCCCATCCCTGAACAGTTGAAATTAGCCGATCCGAAATTCTTCCGATCGAATCGAGTTGACATGTTAATCGGAGCAGAAGTGTTTTACGATTTGATGAAGGCCGGAAGGATTCAAATGTCGAACGAACTTCCATTGCTGCAGGAAAGCCTGCTAGGATGGTTGGTGGCTGGGTCAGTGAATATTGATCGTAACGTTACCAGTGCACAGTGGTCCAATCAGCGAAATACGTGATCGTGTGATATTGCGCCAAAACGTGAAGTTTTTCGCATATAGTGTCTTTAGGAACATTTCTTGGTATAATAAGCCCCTTCTTGTGAGAGAAATCTTTGGGTGATTAATTCCCTTAAAAGTGAGATAAAAAATTTATTTTCTCGTACATTCGAGATACAGGTTTAGTACTTTCGGCAAAGTTGTAGTAAATATCAATGCAAATAACTTTGCCAAAAACACCAAACTTGTATCTCTTCATGGAAATTATCTATGAAGCGTTATTCGTAGACAAACCCTTTAAAACAGTTTTTAAACCCTGATTTATTCTGGTTAACTTTTACGTGTTCATAGTGTTCTAGAAAGTTGTTTATCTTGCTAAAACCAACGTTTTTGTAGAACATTATCATAAGTGATTTTCTGCAGTTTCGGAGATTTTGAGAATTTTTGATGAAAAATAGTACTACTTTGAGCTTAAATATTTCCCAAGGTGGCAAATGGTGGCAGACCAAACAAGCTGTAATCTGAGATTCGTTCGACTCATGCACCTTCCAGTATTGGACAAAAGGTAGGAGTCAAAATGACTACTTGTCAAGCATAGCTACCAATAACCCCCCCCCCCTTCCTTTCCGCTCTTCCCCACCTTCACCAAAAATTTTCATTTTCTTTCCCTACCGTCCCTTCATCAATTGTAGAACCATCGTTTCAAAAAATATTAATATATATGTATGACCGCATTTCAAAGTCAAGACTAAAAACTTGAGATTAGTCTATTGTCTATTTTGTTCAATACCTTCGATTGGTGTCTTTTCAAAAGATCCCACTCATAATGGGCTGGTACCAAACGCCGAAACACAAATGGTCGAATCACGAATGGCCGAAATCCAAATGGCCGAATTTCAACAACAGTCACAGAAGACGTAATTTTCTCGGAATGACTTTATTTATTTAGATTAGTCTATTTAATTAGAAAACACGAATTGACAAGCAGTTGACTTTACTCAAACAAAAAATAAAATAAGCAACACATCTTTTTGTTGTACTTTTAAGTACGAGTTGTTTGATCTGCCACCATTTACCACCTTGGGAAATATTTAAGCTCAAAGTAGTACTATTTTTCATCAAAAATGCTCAATATCTCCGAATCTTCAGAAAATCCCGTATAATAATGTTTTATAAAAACGTTGATTTTAGCAAGATAAACAACTTTCTAGAACACTATGAACACGTAAAAGTTGACCAGAATAATTCAGGGTTTAAAAACTGTTTTAAAGGGTTTGTCCATGAATAGCGCTTCATAGACAATTTCCATGAGTATGGTGTCTTTGACAAAGTTATTGATATTGATATTTACTACAACTTTACCGAAAGTACTAAACCTGTATCTCGAATATACGAGAAAATAAATTTCGTATCTCACTTTTAAGGGAATTAATCACCCAAAGATTTCTCTCACAAGAAGGGGCTTGTTATACCAAGAAATACTTCTAAAGACATTATATGCGAAAAACTTCACGTTTCGGCGCTATATCAAACGATCACGTATTTCGCTGTTTGTACCACTGTGCAGTGTTAAGGTTTTCAAGGCGACAGTTGACAGTCGTTTTGATGATGAACTTAATATTATTTTGGAAAGGTGTTGGGCCATCGATGAACAAGAGACAGCATCGCCGAACGATGCTTATGAAAGACATTTCCATGAAACGTATTCCAGAGGAAAGGATGGAAGATATATCGTCCAGCTTCCATTTCGACTTGATACTGATCTGCTGGGAAACTCCAGAAGTCAGGCAGAGAGAAGATTAAAGGCATTGGAGAATAGACTTGAAAGGTACCCTGAAATGAAAAGGATGTATTCAGAATTTATTCATGAATACATTGACCTTGGCCATGCAAGAGTATTAAACCCCAACGAAGTAAATCTGAATGATGGATATTATATACCGCATCATTGTGTTTTGAAGCCTGATAGTTCAACGACGAAGTTACGAGTGGTATTTGATGCGTCGGCGAAAACCACAACTGATTTATCTTTAAATGATATTCTCATGGATGCTCCGACAATTCAAAGATCGCTGTTTGATAAATTTGTATTCACTGCGGATATTCAGCGCATGTATAGACAGATAGCAGTGAGCGATGCTCATACCAAGTTTCTGAGATGTTTGTGGAGGGATGAAAAAACGCAGCCGTTTATGGATCTTGAATTACTACGAGTTACGTATGGAATCGGCCCAGCTGGATTTTTGGCAACGCGATCTCTTAGTCAGCTGGCAGAAGATGAGCGAGATAATTTTCCTGAAGCAAGTGTTGTCGTTTCAACTTCGTTCTACGTTGACGATGTGCTTTCAGGCGCTGATACGCTGAAGGAGGTGAGACAGTTACGTGAGAGCTTACAGTTGTTGTTGCTTAAGAGTGGTTTCAAGTTGCATAAATGTTGAGCCAACCATCCATCGTTGCTGGATGGAATACCTACAGAGGACCGGGAAACGCAGCTTAGTTTCGAGAACGATGTTAATGGGATAATAAAGGCGCTCGGGCTGCTGTGGGATCCAGTAAGCGATGACCTTTTGTTCAAGATTAATTCAGTAGCTAAGTCAGATGTACCAACGAAGCGAGAGGTACTCTCAGAAATCGCAAAGTGGTTTGATCCACTCGGTATTTTAGGTCCAATTATTGTAATAGCTAAGATGATTATGCAGCAGCTTTGGCGGAAAAATCTAGATTGGGATGATTCGATCCCAGATGATGAATTTGGAGTTTGGAACAGATTGAGAGCTGAGTTGTGCAGCATCAGTGAAATGAGGATTCCGAGATGTGTAACTGTGGACAATCCAGTCAAATTTGAACTGCATGGCTTCTCAGATGCTTCGTCAAGAGCATGTGGATGTTGTGTATATTTGAAGACTGTAACCGCTGATGGCGTGATTGGAGTAAGGCTTCTGTGTGGAAAATCGAGAGTTGCTCCATTAAAGGAGGCTGAAAGAAGAGAAAAGGAAGGCGCATCGCCGGCTGAATTGACAATTCCAAGATTAGAACTGTGTGCAGCAAGTTTATTGGCTAGACAAACTAAAATAGTGCGCGAAACCATAGGTGTCGATTTAAATCGAATCATCCTTTGGTCGGACTCTGAAATAGTGCTTTGCTGGTTAAAGAAGGTCAAACCAGAACAATCCGTCGTTGTGCGAAACCGTGTAACTGAAATACTATCGTTGAATCCCAATGTTGAGTGGAAGTATGTGAACACTAAAGAAAACCCAGCAGACCTTGTGTCGCGCGGAGTGCAACCGATTGAGCTAATGCGCAGGTACTTGTGGTGGAGGGGTCCAGATTTTTTATACGCTATGAGTGACTGTTAAGTGAAGAGCATGATGTAGAAGAATCCAGTATTATCGTTGGAGCAATAGTTGCCGTTGAAGATAAGAACGATCAATATGAAGTGATTTTGAGGCATAGTAATTTCAGACAGTTGCAAAGAATATTTGCTTATGTGTGCCGATTCATTTATGATTGCCGTGCAAGAAAATGTGGCTACGAAAAAAGATCTGGACGAATAGGAGTTGCTGATTAGCGTGATGCCATTTATTGTATGGTGCGAGTTGTTCAACACGTTGCGTATTTTGATGAAATAACCAAAATTCAACAAGGTAACCCAGTCACGGGAAAATTGAGGAACGTCAATCCAGTTTTTGATACCAGTGAGAGATTACTGAGAGTCGGTGGGCGAATTAAATACTCCGATCTTCCAAGGGATCAAAAGCACCCGATGATTTTACCTGAGCGAAATCACTTTACTGATATTGTTATTCAAGCGTTACATCAAGAAGAATTGCATACCGGATTAAATGGCATGATGGCGAAGGTAAGAAGGCAATTCTGGCCGGTCAACGCCAAACGCACCATTAATCGAGTCCTAAAACGTTGTATAAAATGTTTTCGTATGAAACATACAAACGTGCAATCGTTTATGGGAGATCTGCCCAGCGTTCGAGTGACCATCGCTGACCCTTTTTCTCGAACTGGTGTCGATTATGCAGGACCATTCTCGATTAAACAAGGAAGAGCAAGAGGTCCAATTAAGGCATATGTAAGCGTGTTTGTATGTATGTGTACCAAGGCCATTCATTTGGAATTAGTGGCTTCCTTGACCGCAGAAGGATTTCTCGGAGCACTGCAACGTTTCGTTGGACGTCGGGGAAGCGTGTCCGACATATATTCAGATAATGGCACAAATTTTGTTGGAGCCAGGCGGGAGTTAGCTGAATTGCTGCAGTTGTTGGGATCATAGATGCTAGAAAAAAAGGTGACGGCATTCTGTCAGCCACGTGGAATCAATTGGCACTTCCTACCACCTAGAGCTCCCCATCAGGGTGAACTTTGGGAGGCAGGTGTTAAAGCAATGAAAACACATCTATATAAGACTTTAAACGAGGCGTATTTGACGTACGAAGAAATGAATACAGTTTTCATCCAAATAGAGGCAATATTGAACTCACAGTCACTAGTGGAACAAAGCAATGATCCTACAGATTACAGGGCGCTTACCCCTGCTCATTTCTTAATCGGGCGAGAGTTGACAGCCATAGCTGAGCCATCTTATATTGATTTAAGGGAATCGACGCTCTCCAGGTACCAGATAATTCAACTGCGGAAGCAATCATTTTGGCGAAAATGGTCTACCGAATACATCACTGGGTTGCAAAAACGTAGCAAGTGGTACAAGCGTCCGGATCTTCTACGCAACGGACTTCTTGTACTATTGAAGGAGGAAAACTTACCACCGAAATCCTGGAAATTGGGAAGAATTATCGACCTGCACCCTGGTAAAGATGGAATAGCCCGAGTAGTGACCGTAAGAACCAGTGGAGGTGATTATAAGCGACCAACTACTCAGATTGCAGTACTACCTATACATGATGATGAATAGAGCCAGCCGGCTCCAGGGGGAGTATGTTCTGATATTTTTCTCAGTGTAACGTAAGCTATTAGTTATGCATTTGTTATGTTTCGGGTATGAACATCATAACAGAAATAGACAATCTTGCCTATCGGTTCTTCTGAAGTGCAAACTGAGGTCCGCACATAATTGCAAAGATTTCAGCTTGAAAAACGGTGCAGTAACCCAACTCAACGAATTGGATTCCCCCAATTCCAGCTCACGGCAGTCAACACCAACACCCATGCGACCTTCGTACAAGGAATCATTGGCATAACAGACCACATAGTCGGAAATTTTGCTTTCCACGTAGCCTGACATCGACTCCTATTTAGGAGGACAGTCACTTGAGAAAGTCCTATACGGAATAGTACGCATGAGCGTTACACCGCTATGGCTGTTTTCACGGCTTTCCAACAGAGGACTGTTGGAGCAGCTTGAGGACAAGCGTGGCCTCATCCAGCTCACCCTCTTCCGGTAGCGCGGTTTCGAGAGATAACGCGTAGTTTTCGGCGACATCCGGTTGCTTCAGTCGCGCTAGGTTATACCGTGGCGGACGCCGGTATCGTATATTGTTCACAACAGATATTTTTTTATGTATCCTTACCATCACCAGGTAGTGATCCGAATCAATGTTAGTGGCCGGATAGGTTCTAACGCCAATAATATCTGAAAAGTGCCGACCATCTATCAGAACGTGGTCGATTTGTGATTCTATCTGGTTGGGTGATCTCCAGGTGTACCGATAGTAGAGGTTATGCTGGAAGGAGGTACAGGGGAACTTCGATATAACGTACATTTTGAAAATCAAAATGTACGTTATATCGAAGCATAAAAAAAGTGTTCAAAAATGTAGCTCATATTACTTTATTTTGTTACTGCTTGATTACGTTTAATAAATAATGATGGTATAATCCATCTAGAAGGGTGTAGCAACCTTTATCGTATTTTTTCCTGGGTACATTCCTGTATACTTACTCTTTTCATAGAAATTATTATATTTCGCAAACAGTAAGAGATAGATAGTTACTTTATTCAGCAATGTTGCTGATTTTAGGGTGTTCAACAAATTTTCCGATGAAACGAATTTTTTTAAATTCATTTTAAAAAACAAAAGTTTATATCACCCTAATAGGTAGATTCACGGTCACACTTATAGTGTAATAAGAGCTGTATTTTAATAATAAACTTTTCCAAAGACATCAACTTTGAAAAATTACACATTTTTTACGTAATAGCTAATTGTAGCGTTTTTGCAACTCGGCAGCACTGTGCTGTGAAATACCCGGATTGGAACTCAGGAACCTTTACCGAAGCACTAGATGACCATTGTGAATCTGCAAGATTGACAGGGTTTCTAATTATTGTAAATAAATTTAATTTAATTTATTAATCTTCGACATAAAGAACATCGCACAGACATAAAACTTATCTAACTAATTAAATATTACAGATTCTTAGCCTAAATACATTTTTTGACAATCCAAAATCGAACAAGTAATAAATATCATTAAAACGACTACAGCAAACTTCCAGCGGGTTATTCATTCCATAATTAGTCCGATGATGCAATTGTCGAAAAAACTCACTTTGGCGAATCACTCGGGAAGGCACAAGCGTAGTTTGCTCAGTATATCCGCACAGTCGATGTTGCCTGCTAGGACGTCGAAGATTAACATTCGTTGTAGGAATACTCGCCGACTTGACAACGTTTGTAGGCCGATTAGCATGCAGCGACTTTCATACGGTGGTAGATTTATCCTATCCCTCCAGCCAATATTCCGAAGAGCGTATCGAATAAATTGCCTTTGCACACGTTCGATTCGGTTGATGTGGACTACATGGCACGGTGCCCACACTTGCACTCCGTACTCTAGAACACTGCGCACGAGCGAGCAATACAGGGTCTTCAAACTGTAGATATCAACAAAAAACTTTGTATTTCTTTTCAGGAACCCCAACATAGCGTATGCCTTAGCCGTGACAGCGGAAATGTGTTCTACGAACCGTAGTTTGCTGTCAATCAGAATTCCCAAATCCTTCACAGTCGTCTTACGTTCCAAGCTAGTTGCTGCCATGAGGTAGTCAAACACAATTGGTGCACGTAACCTGGTGAATGATATTATGCAGCATTTGTTCACGTTTGCTTCCATTCCGTTCAGACTGCACCAATCCATGAGCGTGTTGATATCCGATTGAAGTGCGCAACAATCTGTCAGCGTCGAAATTACTCGGTAGAATTTGAGGTCGTCAGCGTATAATAATTTTGGCGACTTTAATTTCCAACATAAATCGTTAATAAATAAAACAAATAGCAATGGCCCCAGGACGCTGCCCTGAGGTACACCGGACTGAATTTGGAATGGGGTAGAGCAGACACCGCAAACCTTCACTGTTGAGCTCCGATCCGTAAGATAAGACAGGATCCATTGTGTTATCCATTCGGGTAACCCTATTCTTTTGAACTTCTCAACCGCCAGAATATGTGGAACCTTGTCAAAAGCTTTTGCGAAATTGACATACACCGCGTCGATCTGTTGTCGTTTTTCCATTTTGTCCACAAGAGTCGAAACGTAACTTAGCAAGTTTGTTGTGGTCGAGCGTTTTTTCATAAAACCATGTTGATCCGTAGCAATTATGGATTTAACAGATTGGTACAGTTCATCGTGCACCATACTTTCAAACACTTTAGGTAAACAGCTAAGAATGGAAATCCCACGATAGTTCTCCACCTCGTTAAGAGAACCAGATTTGTGAATCGGTGTGATTGAGGCAGATTCCCAATTGTTCGGAAAGTACCCATCTGCGATCGAACGGTTAAATATGATACTGACAGGGTACGCTAGAGCACCAGCACAATTTTTTACGAAGAACGGTGGCAGCTCATCAGGACCGGGTCCTTTTGATCCATCGATGGATTGCAGCTTAAGCAGGACATCGTGGGGCGAAAAATTCATTCGAAGCATATTTACATCATACTGTGGAATACTGTCCAAGTACGCTTCAGACAAAGGTGGTGAGTCATTACTTGACACACTTTGAAAGAAAGACGAGAACATATTCACGAACTCCTGTAGCGTGGTCGCATCGATTCCCTGGTAACGCATGTTTTCCGGTATCCCTTTTGTAGATTGACGATCTTTAACGTAGCTCCAGAACGATTTTGGGTCAGCTTTTACATTTCGTTTTATGCGACGAATGTAATCGCGAAAGCTTGAAGCGTTCAAAGAGTTGAATTGAGCCTCAATTTCACGCATTTCAATTTTTCGCGACTCACTCCGACACTTGAAGTAACGCTTTCTGGCTTTCCGAAGACGATTTCGAAGATTCCGAAGGTTAGCATTCCACCACGGCAGATTTTTGCGAAATTCACGTTTCCTTTTTGTTAACGGTACATTTGTTCGAAAGATTCGAAAGAGCTCTTCGTAGAAACGGACAACTACATCATCAATGGATCCAATAGCTAATAATTGATCCCAGTTCACTTGTTGAATTAACTCCTTCAGCCGTGCCATATCACATCGATGGAAATCAAAACTTACAATTTCTTCTTCTTGTGATTACACTCAACATTTAATTTTAACACAATTAGCATGTGATGACGGTCAATTTTCAGCAGTGGTATCGGTGGTTCAAAAATATCTGCACAGGCTGCACTACTTGTAAAAACCAAATCAAGCAACCTGCCATTGTCATTTACAAAGTAATTCTGCTGTTGCAGACCCGTAATTAACATAGATTCAACTAGTGCTAACTCAGGCTCGGTAGATGCATTTATCGGTAAAAAACAATTCATATCCTCGTCAAAATCCCATCTTAAGTGTGGTAGATTGTAATCACCCAGCACAATCATTTTATCGCGATCCCTGGCAAGCAAAGATAGTTGCTGAACGCAAGCCGAATGCATCTCATAAAGCACGGGATCAGAATTAGGCGGCAGATAGATGGCACAAATAAAAACATTACAATCATTCATCTCAATGCGAACAGCTGTTTGCTCTATCACATTAGCATCCGAGCAGATAACAGACGTGCTTTTTAAATTGGTTTTTACTCCGATCAGTACACCACCACCACGTTGGCATTGGCTGGTAGCAGAGTTTCGATCGCATCGATAGAGTGTGTAGCTATTTGTTAGCTCCGAGTCAAGTATATCATTCTTCAGCCAAGTTTCGGTAAACACTATGATATCATAATCACACGCACCGAGAGCAAGAAACAAATCGTTTGTTTTGGTTCGTAGGTCCCTAGTGTTCTGATAGAAAACGGTCAGTGTACGTAGTGCGGGTGGATCAATTGAGTGGTTATCAGCTGCTATCGTTTCGCTCGTTTGAATTTGCTCTGCCGTGTGTTCGTCTATCAGCGCGTCGTTATTGCATGGAATCCTCGACCGGGACGGTGCGAGTGCGAAAATTATTTCGTGTTAAAAGTCCAGTGTCAAATTCACGAAAAACAATTCCCTTCTGCCATGACGAGCTTTGAAGGGCCAATTCCTTCTGGTGGAAACCAATGCCGACTTTAAACGAGACAAAAGTGAGTTCGGAAAGATTTTTACCTTTTGGAACGAGCTTCGTAACGTCTACGTCTACGTATCAAAAAATTTAAATACAGTTTCTGGAAATATTTGCAATACTTGAAAATATGTACGTTGTATCGAGGTAAATTGTACGTTACATCGAGTGACGTTGTATCGAGGGTACGTAATAACGAGCGTACGTTATATCGAAGTTACCCTGTACTACGTATGGCCATGTTCTTGGAGGTGGCGAAGTCGACAAGTCTTAGACCGTTTTCGTTCGTTTGCGGGCATGCGTTGAAGCCTCCAGTCACCGGTTTGAATTCTTCGTCCTGGCCAACCTGAGCATTACAGTCCCCGAGGCTTGCAAAGCCCGCAACCAACGCCGGAGAGCCTATGTAGCTCGAAGGAGCCCTTCTTCCCTGTCAGCATACGACTTTAGTTTCCACCGGGGTTGGTTATCCGATCTCCACCGAGGTTGCTCGGCTGGTACTAAGAGGAGGTAAGGGTAGCGTAGGAGTTGCTGGGTAAGAGGCTGTGGACCACTGTGGGGTCTATTTTATGTCCATATCTGTATCTATAAAAATGAATTTCTGTCTGTCTGTCTGTATGTTCCTAGACTCGGAAATTATTGAACCGATCTCAACCTACAGCATCATTTTTTTCGTGAATCTTTGGGACCTTCACAGAAATGATAATGGTTGTTGCGACAGTTTCTTTTCGGAGTTCGTTGAAGCTGCTTTTTTACGGTTAGATCAGCTCAAAACTGTAATGTTTATTGGAAATTAGAATACATTTTAGGTTAGCTTATTACTATGATTCACGACTTACAATTAGTCTCGTACTGATAAATGCCAATAATTTCAAGAGTCACCAATGAACTAAAGTTTAATCTATCTGTAATTAGTTTAGTTAATATAATCTTTAGTAATACAATTGAAATTATTTCAGCTTACTTATTTAAGCTCGCATTTTCACGATTGTGTCCTCCGACTTCAGCATCACCAATAATATCAAGAACTGCAAGTTTGCATGCTGGTCGCTGTAATACTCCAGAGGATGTCTCCACGTCCCGCGGCGCCATCTTTTCCTGGGTAGGTACTAGAGATGGTCGGGTCTCGGGTTTTCAGACCCGAAACCCAAAAAAAAAACCCGAACCCGACGGCTTCGGGTCGGGTTCGGGCTTGACACTTTTACCAGGTGTCGGGTTCGGGTCGGGCTCGGGTTTTAGCCAAAAAAAATATTTGGGTTCGGGTCGGGTTCGGGCTTAACGAAAAAAATACGTCCAGGTTTCGGGTTTGGGTAATGAGAAACCGAACCATCTCCACATTCAGTTCTTGTAAAAGTATAATTTTAACATAATAAAATAAGCAGTACTTTAATGATATTTAGTATGACTCAGATATCAGCTACACTGGACTGGTTGCTTTTTAGACGGTTTAGTGTTTTCAGACTTAGATCGAGTTTAGACCAAAAGTTATATATTCCAGAATTCGCCAGAATTCGTTAGTTGGATCATGTCATAACTGCGCCCAAACTAATAGTGATTGGGTGGACTGACAGAAGACTAGAATTGTGTGCTATCATAAATTATTGGTTTCTATTCCGATTTCCAAAAAGTTTCTTGCCTCGGAATAGTTATAAGTTTAGCTGTCTTTAACACTAAACATACCGTGAAGCAGAGCTGCCACAAATACAGATATTTGTGCATGCATAAATTTTGGACCCATTAATTATTTCAGTTGTTGTGATTTCTGGCACTATTATTGTTCCTGAATTTTAAAGTACTTCATGTTATTTAAAAGATTAGATCAAGAAAATAAAATACTCCGGAGAAAACGATAGGGTCCCATGCATGCACAAATATCTGTATTTTTGGCAGCTCTGCCGTGAAGGGGTCATTTGACCCACTGCTTTTTTGGTTCATTTTCACGGCGTTAGAACACAATCCTGTTTAGTTACTTTTATTAGAAAATATATTTAAAACATAATGCAAAGTTTAATCCTCTACTATTTCTTTTTTTTATCGAGAAAAATATTAACGCTAATCTATTGATAGTCGCGGGATTTCCGGTCTTCTCGCGAAAAATATTCGTAGAGTGAAGTCGGTATGTTTAGTGTTTATATCAATCCCTTTTATGTTTGCTACCTTTAAACTAAGGTGCTAGTGCTTTAGACTAAGAACTAGCTTTCGGCTATTAGATACCGGTATAACATAATGAAACAAGATCCACGCATTTCAAAATAATTTTTCATGTAAATTTTTCTTTTCGCATTTTACAATGAAACAAAACTTAAGAGATATTCCCGCGAAGTAAAAGAAACTATTCTAGTGTATACTATATATTTTTGGACTTTTCAATTCAGTTTCAAAAGAAATAGAAACGTGAAAAAAACCTACAATTTCAAATGAATTTTAGAGCTCGAACGTTATAGAGACTATGAAAAGAAAACTGCTGAGATATAAATCAAGGTGTGAGTTTTATGAAAATTAATATAAAATTCATGTTCAGGGCGGGATCAAATTTAACATAATATAAAAATTCAGGATCGGATCGGTTTTTGGTTTGGCCGAAAAAAAAATTCGGGTTCGGGCTTAACGAAGAGAATCAATCCGCGTTCGGGTCGGGTTCGGGTTTGACTGAAAATAAAATTTCGGGTTCGGGTCGGGCTCGGGTTTGACAGAAAATAAAAATTCGGGTTCGGGTCGGGTCCGGGTTTGACAGCAAAAAAATTTTCGGGCCCGGGTCGGGTTCGGGCTTAGAAAATATGAAACCCGACCATCTCTAGTAGGTACGAATCCCAAGCAACAATGTGAGTTTTATTGTACTCTTATGGTGGTCTTCAAAACCAATTTTGGTCTTAAATGTCATCATAAGAGTGTAATAAACCCAAATTGTTACTTGGGATCACACGTCCTCTGAGCCACTGATTTCGTACTCCCTCGTCTGCTATCATAACAAGTGCGTTTACTAGCACCAACAAAGTTGGTACAGTTCTCCGTATATATTTCCTGTGGTGCTCCTCTACAGGAGATAAACCGCCGAATTGCTTTCTTGCATGAATCCGTTGTCGAGCTGAAGATTATTTTCAGATGTATCGCACGAATAGTGAGACAAGTAAAGACTGCAACCCAGCGCTTGGCGACACTTCGTCCTACTTTAATAAAATAGGGACCGAAGTAGTCAATGCCTACAAATGTGAAAGGTCATACGAATGGCGTTACTCGCATCGGAGGCAGCTGATCCATTCTTGGTGCTATTGGTTTTGACATATATACGCGGCACCACTGGCCATTTAGTGTTACAGAACGCAGTTTAGCTCGCAACTTAGCAATGTTGAATTTCTGGCCAACCTCATTCACGATCGTTTCGTTGTTAGCGTGACGATATTTGCGGTGATATCAGTCCAGTAGTAGATGAGTAAATCGATGACCCCGTGGAAGAATTATGGGGTATCTGGTGTCGTACGCAACATAATCTGCAGCTGTAATGCGGCGGTACGGGAGTTAGTTTTGCTATAGAACTACATTTATAATAAAATTGGTGGACAAGACACAAACACGTATCACTCTTACAACATTCAAGAAAGAAAAACTGAACTACATTTATCCAGCGCCTTTTACTGTTCTTTCGCTAACTGGGTGTTATGCTTTAAAGAAGCTACTTCTTACGGATAGCTTTATGATTGATCAAATGTGTCCGATATAAATATTTGCTTGACAAAAAATTTTTTCCCCATTTTCTCATTGAAACTCTCTTCAGGTACTAAATAAATTTAGTAACAAAGATAATCAAATTTGTTGAAAGAGTACTTAAAATTTTAAAGACTTGTTAAAAATATGACAATTTTAAAATTATTTTTTTTCGGAAAACGTCAAATTATAGCAAACTTTTAATTCATGTTTTGATACAACATACTTCGAGCTTTCAGACTACAGTGCGTCTGTAAGAAACTGTGGCGTCAAGAGTTGTTTTTTTGTTAAAGTTGCATTTTTATTATAAGTAGCCTATCGCGCACCTCATTGAGATTAAATTTGTTTTCATTTCATTTTTAATAGGCTAAGGTATTAAGGTTAAAACCTTGATATATTACGATAATATATACATACGCGATATGTATCTAATTTTTGACTTTTTAAAATTAACTATTTTTCAAACTTTTGAAATGGGCAACTTTGACGGCTTATTTCTATATGATATTTTTTTGACGTAGGACTACGTCTTACGGCAAGTTTTGAGATAGGGTGTCAGTCCAAAACATCGAAAAATGCGAGCGTCACGAAAACTGAAAGGTTTTGAGCGCTAATAGCTCAGCGGTTTTCCGATCGATTTTCAACATTCTTACACCAATCGATCGGAAAATCTTTTAAGAATTCACCCAAATGAAGAAAAGTATGGATTCTTGATGTTGAACTGTTGAAAAATTGAAAATAATGAACCTATGTTTTACCAGAATTCTCGCTTCGTGATTGGTTGGAAGTTTCTTTACGATGATCTAAACCTATACCAATTTGATATCTGTGCTTGGGAAGTAAGCCAAAACAAGTGACGAAGTTTCCTCATTTCAACAAGATTCCTTATCACCGCGGTTAAACCTAGACCATTTTGATGGCCTTGCTTGGGAAGTACGCCAGAAAGAGTGTTAAAGCCCCCTCGTGCCAACAGATTTCTTACGAACGCGATTAAAACTAGTCCGATTTGAAGTCTGTGTTAGGGAAGTATGCCAGAAAAAATGACACAAGTTCGTTGTCCCAACAGATCGCAAATTCTTTACTGCGAGACGATTAAACCTAGGCGAACTTGATATCTGTGTTGGAAAAATGTGCTACAGCTGTAGTGTTCGGTTACAATACGACTCTGTATGAATACGCATGCTTGCCGTTTCATTAAAAGTGTAGTGAAAAGATGTGCTGTTGATAAAATAGGATTGAATTGGTAAAATCCCTTCAACGTGGGGAACCATGGGTAATAAAAACAATCTTTAATTTCAGTAAGGTAGCAGGAAGGGAATAGTTTGTGTTCTTGATTTTGTTGAGTGGTTTTCAAATGCACAATCTTTTGAGAAATGAACGTATGCACTACTTTCAATCATAATTAACATAGTAGCTACTTTGATAAATGTTACATACAACGCATGTAGCATGTTTATATGTTGCATATAGCATGTATACATGAAGAATCGAATGATTACAAGCATGAATACATGCTACTATCACTGCAAAGAGACTTACGTAGTCCTGCGTCACCAATATATGCGGTCGTGTCTTGTACACAACCCCTCTGATTTTTATATCAAAATTTTAATCGCGAATCATTAAAATATAGACAATTTACTACAAAACCGCGTTTAGTTTTACAAGCAACGAGAGAGCAACGAATTTATCCATGGTCCTGAACACGAAAATAAGCAACAGTGGAATATGCTTGTGAACTGCCGTCGACGAATATGTGCAACTCCAGGTCGTCATAACAGTTGCGGTCGTATCCCGGAAAGTAGCAACGAGGGATGATGCCTTGAAAATATCCTGCGGTATCTGCTCATCCCAATCCACCTTGGCTCTCCAAACTTCCTGAATTAGGATCTTTCCTTGCTCAATCAGTGACTCTACAAGCCCCAAAGGGTCATACATTTTCATAACTAAGCTCAGCTTCGCTCGTTTAGTTGGCACAGTCATGTCTTAGATTAATCTTTTGAGATCACCTTGTAGCTTGAGCGCAAAACAAAACACATCTTTTTCTGGCATCCAAGATATTCCAAGGAGCCCCTCAAATCCACTTTGGTTGTTCAACGACAGATCTTTGACGGTTGCTGGATTGTTCTCTCCTATCGCATCTAGTAATCTGGGTCTGTTCGAAATCCAGTTCCGAATGTGAAACCCCGCCTTTTTATGAACCTCCGCCACTTCCAAAGCAAGTTCAATTGCTTCTTCCTCTGTGTCGACGCTGTCTAAGTAATCGTCCACATAGTGTCTGTTCCTGATTGCTGCTGCTGCTCTTGGATATTCTCGCTCGTTTTCTGTTGCATTCAAATTCTTGACAAACTGTGATTGAGCTGGAGAACAAGTTGCCCCGAAGATCGCCACATCAGATACCAGCGTAATCATTGGCTGGGATGATGAATTCGGAACAGGAACAACAAAGCACTTTTGTCCGGTTTCCTGATACCGATCTATAAAAACATTTCCTGAATATCGCCAGAAAATGCCTCGTTCACGAAACTTGAATGTAACAGACCACTGTGGTGTCAGTAAGTCAAGACCTTTCAGCAACATGGTATTTAACGAAACACCGTCTACTTTCGCGGCTGCGTCCCATATTACCCTTACTTTCCCTGGTTTGTTAGGGTTTAAAACAACTCCAAGGGGAAGGTACCAAGTACGGCGATGATCGAACTCAGCCATTTCACTTTCCGTTACCGTATGGATGTAACCTTTCGCCTGATAATCCGCTGTTTGATGCCGTACGCTTTCATACAACAGTGAATCCTTTTCGAGACGCTTCTCGAGATATTTCAGTCGACGTTCAGCTATCGGTCTGCTATCCGGAAACTCAATTATGTCTTGTTTCCACAATATCCCGGTTTCGTATTTTCCACTGGTTGTTTTCACTGTCGTTCCTTTGAGGATTCGACGAGCCCTTTGAATTTCAATCCCTTCCAAATTTGACGCCACAGAAACACCCAGACTCTCCACTCCAAGCGCATTTGCTATTGTCTTTTCTACCAATGTAACCGATGACCCGTCGTCCTTAAACGCATAGATGTCGACAGAATTATTTTTCCCATACAACGTCACAGGTAATCTTTTAAATAATGTGTCAGCCACAGGCTGTCGATAAATGATTACGGTAGCATTGATAGTGGCGAAAGGGGCGGGTTCATAATGTAGGAGTTAATGATGGCGCTTTGTACAACCATTAAGGCCACAAACTTCACCTTCGCATGGCCAGCGATTGTGTGAAATAATAAGGCATGTACCCACATGGTTACTTTACAGCTGCTCAAGGCTTGTTGGTGCTCTGCCACAATGTCTCCGGACATCAATCCCATTGAGGGCTTTTTGGAGTATTTCGACAGAAAGTTGGAGGAACAATCTTGGAAAGCACTTGATGGACGAATGGGGCCAAGTTCCCACCGAGTACACGAGGGGACTCGTGGACAGCATTCCGAAACGATTGAGGGCAGTTGCAGTGACCAAGGGAGACCATGCTGAGCACTAATCTTTGAAATTGGGCCACATCTGCGAAATCAAAACTGTTAATTCGAAGAGCCCGTACGAGTATGAATTTGAGTGGATTTTGTAACTTTTTTTTCAGATAAATGAAGGCCATTTTTCCGAAACCATCTGACACTATGCTTCTTCCTGAGTGGCATGTCCCTAAAATTTCTGTTGGGCTTTCAATGGATTAAATCTGCCGTACGATTACGGATTTGTATCACTGTACAAATTATCAAATTATGGTTGATTGTATAGTCCCGTTACCAGGGATGGAAAAAAATCGCTTCTAGCGATCAAGATCATAGGAGCGATCAGATTCAGATACATTGACATCACTACTTGTAAGCGACAAACACTTTATCGCGATCCGTACCAATTATGACAAACCTCATATCAGATCATGTTCATTCCATGATTGCGTTGAGAAATATAACAAATACAGACGATTGGTTGTGTGCATCGTATGAATCGCAATACAAACAACATGTATGACTTTTTTTCTCGCAGCTAGGTAAAATGTAACACTATGATCGACTGCTGAGACTGTTTAGAAAACAAAATCTTGTGATAAACGCTAAAGATTCACTGTTTGTCATGTCTGTAAGGATTGTGATCTGTGCGTGTGGCGATAACTCACAGATTTTATCAATATCACTAATCTTCCATCCCTGCCCGCTGTAGTATCCGTCAGTGTAAGTCACTGTTAACCGAACCTTTCGGACGACAGAGCAACAACAACCTGCAGCTTGGAAGCAGGCATTTTTGTTTCCGGTTCACAAAAAAGGCGATCGGTCGAAGGTCGATAACTATCGAGGAATTTCTGCGCTGTGTGCCACGTCGAAATTATTCGAGCTAGTGGTCATTAAACCACTTTTTTCACATTGCCAACAAGCGATTGCAGATGAGCAACACGGATTTCTCCCAAAACGTTCGTGTGCTACGAATCTACTTTGCTTCACTAGCTATGTAACTGACAGCTTCATTGGACGAGCGCAAACCGACGCGATTTACACAGACCTCTCCGCTGCTTTCGATAAAGTTAATCATCGCATCGCTGTCGCTAAATTGGATAGGTATGGTTTTAGCGGCAATATGTTGAACTGGTTCGAATCGTACTTAACTGGACGAATCCTGAGTGTGAAAATTGGTGATGTGACTTCCGCTTCGTTCCCTGCTACTTCCGGGATTGCACAAGGCAGCCATCTGGGTCCGCTGGTGTTTGTCCTATATTTTAACGATGGAATCCATTCGCTAGATTGCCCACGTCTAGCTTTCGCGGATGATTTAAAATTGTTCAACGCTGTCCGAAACATTGACGATGCTTTGTTTCTTCAACAACAGTTAAATGCATTTGCCAGTTGGTGCGAGACGAATCGTATGCTACTAAATCCGATCAAATGTTCTGTAATCACTTTTACGAGAAAAAATCAACCGATTCACTTCAACTACAAACTCAATGGACTTCCAATTCAGCGAGTGGAACAAGTCAAGGATCTCGGCGTGTTACTTGATGTTAAGTTAACTTTCAAACAACACGTTTCATTGATTGTTGCCAAAGCCTCTAGACAACTAGGCTTAATTATGCGAAAGACACGTGACTTTAACAGCATTGAATGTTTGGTAGCGCTCTACGGGTCACTGGTTCGAGCTTCCTTAGAATACTGTTCCGTAGTATGGATCCCTCACTACAATAACGCTATCTACCGCATAGAAAGTATCCAGCGTCGCTTCGTACGCTACGCTCTTCGATTGCTTCCATGGCGACAGCCAATGAGGAATACTCGATACGAGGATCGTTGCCAACTCATCCGAATCGATACTCTCGAACTTCGCCGAGAAACAGCGCGCGCCATGGTTGTTTCGGATATCTTGACATCCAACATCGACTGCCCTACCATCCTTCGTCAAGTCAACTTGAATGCACCAACCAGATCACTGCGGAGGTTATCTCTACTAAATTTACCTTTCCGACGGACGAATTACAGTGCCAACAGCGCTATCTCTGGTCTACAGCGTTCTTTCAACCGAGTTTCGGCAGTATTTGATTTTAATTTATCACAACGAGTGTTACGTTCGAGTTTTGTCTCTATGTTTCGACGTTTTATGTATTAGTTATTAAGGTCCATTTGGGCAAGTCTTGCCTGTTGGTAATAAATTTGAAATTTGAAATTTGAAACAACCGATAAAGTCTACGTTCGTCCAAAAACTGACTTTTTGCTTCGAGCATAATATAACATGCCCCAGTATGCGTAAGTCTCATATTGAACGATTTCTTGATTTCTCTCTGTTTCCCTCATCGTTCGTACGATGAATTCTCGCAACACATGCGAGAGACTTTCAGTTACACTGAAGCAAATAATTCAGTTTCATCAGATTTATTTTTACGTTGATTCATCTAACTCGGTACATTCCCTACATTCACCCTCTTTTCTACTCCATTGAAAAATTATCTTAAAAAATTTCATTATCATCATCGTTGTCATTTTCGTCATCATCGCTATAATTTACGTCATCACCATCATTATTCTCGTTATTAACGGGAAACTAGCAGTCATTACGTTTTCGTCAGAGAGCTCAATTTCGGAAGCAGTTTTTGGACCCAAAAGCGGAGTTCTGATTGTAAAAATCTAAATACTGCATTCTTCTTGCCAAACTGAACACAGCGAATAGATTTTCATGAACAGAATTTGTGTTTCAAACAAAAAAACTGCTTTTGAAATTGGCAGAATCGATGACTGCTAATTTCACCTTAACATCATTATATTTGTCATTACTATCATTTTTGTCATACCTATCATTTTCATAATTAGTTATCATCATTTTCGTCATTTCCGTCTTTCTCGTCATTTTCATCATCTTCATCGTATTCGTCATCACCTTCGTTATATTCGTCATTGTAATAAATTTGCTTCCATTACAATTTTCATCATTACCATCGATTTTGTCATTGCCATCTTAATTTCCGTAGTTTCCATCATTATTCCCATTTTTATTTTCATCGTTTCCATCATCGTTTTCGTCATTTCCATCAGCATTTTCATCATGACCATTTTCATTTTCGTTATCATCATTTTCCTCATTATTTTGATTTTTGTCAATTCCATCGTTATTTTCGTCACTACCAACATCGTTTTTTGACATTACCATCATAATTTTTTTCATCGCCATCTTTAATTTCATCATTCTCGTCACCACCTTCATCGTATTCATCACCTTTAATTCGTCGTTATCATCTTCGTTATCATTAAAATTCTGGTCTTTACCGTTTCCGTTTTTGTCGTTTCCATCTTCATTTTCGTCATTATCATCATCATTTCCGTCACTACCATCATTATTTTCATCATCATTTTCGTCATTTCTATCATCATTTTCGTTAACACATTTTATCGTATTCGTCATCCCCTTCATCATCTTCGTAAATATAATCATCATTTTCGTCATTTCAATCATCATATTCGACATCGCCTTCATCGTATTCGTCATCACTTTCATTATATTCGTCATTATCAACTTTATTCTCGTCATTATCATTTCCGTCATTTCCATAATCATTTGCAACATTTTCGTTTCCATTACAATTTTCGTTATTACCATCATTACCATATTCATCATCTCCATCATTTTCATAATTATAATCATTTTCAACATTCCATTATAATTTTCATTTTCTTTATCGCCATTTCCATTTCTATTTTCGATATCATCGTTTTCGCTACAAACTCATGCCACAATGTGTTGTGAAAATCAAGCTTTAGTTACCAATATCTAAATTACACTGTATTTCGTCCTTTTCATTTCGATACTCAGAAAAAAACTGGCAAAAAGACGCACACAACCAAGAAAGTTCCTCTCAATGGAGCTATCGCACACAAGCGATTCAAACGCACACGAGCGATTTTCAACAGCCCTCCCAGAGGCGTTCAATATACGCATACCAACGTATTTCAATAAAGTAAGACGCGCCCAAGCGAATTACTATAAGTCCCGCTCAGAGGAGATATCGCACTCAAGCGATTCAAACGCACACGAGCGTTTTCAATAGCCCTCCCAGAGGCGTTCAATATACGTATACCAACGTATTTCAATAAAGTAAGACGCGCCCAAGCGAATTACTATAAGTCCCGCTCAGAGGAGATATCGCAACCAAGCGATTCAAACGCACACGAGTGTTTTTAATAGCCCTCCCAGAGGCGTTCAATCTACGCATACCAGCGTATTTCAATAAATTATTCTGCCTTCTCAGAGGCGCACGAAGCATGCGTATACAAACCAAACAGACGCGCACAAACGTCTTTCGTTCCGTTTCAAACAGGCGTTTGCCAGACGCCACCAATTATTCACTGAATAATTTAACCAGAAACTATACTCACTCTTTGGGAGCATTTTCCTTCTGCGCCAATGTAGTATCCGTCAGTGTAAGTCACTGTTAACCGAACCTTTCGGACGACAGAGCAACAACAACCGATAAAGTCTACGTTCGTCCAAAAACTGACTTTTTGCTTCGAGCATAATATAACATGCCCCAGTATGCGTAAGTCTCATATTGAACGATTTCTTGATTTCTCTCTGTTTCCCTCATCGTTCGTACGATGAATTCTCGCAACACATGCGAGAGACTTTCAGTTACACTGAAGCAAATAATTCAGTTTCATCAGATTTATTTTTACGTTGATTCATCTAACTCGGTACATTCCCTACACCCGCTACCATTATATTAAATTTATAAAAAAATGTGATCTTCATTTTCGTGGTACTGGCTTTACCAGAAAATTTTCGAATATCTAGGTTAGTCTCATACTTACATCCTTTTAGCCTTTTTATACACTTTTTTACGATTTTCGAATTATCGCGGGTTCTTATGGCAATTTTGAAGTTAACACGGTTTTTTATGACCATTTTTAATTGACGCGTTTTGTTTACATCATCGAATTGATGCGGTTTTTTCCGCGATTTTTGAATTTGAGCGGTTTTTCGACGACCTTGAATCAACACGGTCTATTTTATGTCGATTTTTGAATTAACGCGGTTTGTTTTTACAGTATATTTTGTATTACGGTTTTTTGTAAATATTACCGGACAAGAGTGAACAGAATCATGCTATGGGAAATGAATGATGCGCGGTAGAAAAGTTAAAAAGTAATGCGCATATAAAAAATCAAGAAAGCAAGGGCCAGAAGTCAGGCACGGACAAAAAAGGAGACGACTGGATACGATGATGATGACATGACAATTCACCGACAAAAATCTCGAGCTTAATTCAGGCAACTTAAGTCCTCTTGGTCCGATGAACGGCGTTCAATTGACCCGTTATGGTTAGTTCGGCCGGCTTATTTTGCATGGTTAACTCGCGAGTCGAGCCGAGAACCAATTAACAATACGCTGCAGCCCATCAACTTGCACAAAAAAAAAGATAAATAGTTGTACTATTTTCGACAATAGGCCGGGAAAATATTGAAATAGCAGACAGAGGTAAAGAAGTTTTTGCTATATTTTAACAAAATTTGTTGGAAATATCGTAACAAATTTTGATATAGTTTTGTTCAAAACATAACAAACTTTGTTATATTTTTGCTATAACTGCTAAGCAGTTTTGTTAGAATTTGAGTTATTTTAATCAGTTACAGTGGGTAATTTGTAACAGCCGTTGTTAGCAAAAAATCGGTCAAAAAATAACAGGTTCAGTTATAATTTTGTTACGCCCTCCTGATCGGAAAACTACTGACCGACTCCTTCGCGGTTCCTTTAAGGGAACGTTGTAGGCGCAGAAGATTCTCCGAATCGGAATAGCCACATGCTTCGTTAAAATGTTTGTAGATACTTATGAAAAGGGGCCAGTCAATTAGATCCCCCGAAAACAACAGGAGTACTTTTGGGATTACCTGCCTGGCTGCTAACTGCTGTTGTTTCGGAACAAACGGTACCGATGAAAACTGATTTTAATGGAACGGATTTGGATCTGAGGGGTGACACCTACTAAACTGTGGCTAAAACTGTGCTCTAGCATAGAGAGGCTCTAACGGTTGACTCGATGGTCTAACATATGAAGGGCCCACTTCTGGGGAGGCAGTAAATGTATGAGGTGTACCTGGTCTATTTAATCGATTGTTGACACTGGGTGTCGGACTATCGAAGCAGTTGTGTATTTCATTACGTTCTACACTCAAAATATTCTGCACATAACTAATAGTAAATTTCCATATAAAATCTCATATGATTATCATGAGCCGCATATAAACGCAATCCTCCCAGAAATACACATAAAAATTATACGCGTATGAATAGTATGTGCAATTATACATATAAAAATTAAACGCATATGAATAGTATGTGCTAATTTTTCGCTTGAACATAAATGATAACTGTTTGGCACATAAAGATCATTTACTGGGCACATTGCAAAAATCTATATGTGGGACACATAGAAACTATACGAAAAGTTTTCTCAGTGTAGTCGAGGAGTACCATTTGTACTCACGTGGAACGATGGCTGATGTACCCCGGGCGAAACCTGTTGTGACATCATTACTTGAACCGGACGATTTTGCTCTCATAGACGTAATAGTTCCTGCTGCTTGGCCAACAATTGCTCAATCGAACTAAATCTTCGTCGAACTTCGTCTCGTTCCGCATGTTCCTGTTCCCTTACCGCCATTTTGGGACTGATACTGTTCACTGCTCATTTCTAACTGCTCACGTAAATCGTTTTCAACTTTGAGTAAACGATTGCGCCCATCCGTACGTCGTTGTTCCAGCATACTAACGTGTTTTACGAGATCCGTTTCTCGCTCGCGCCTCAGATCGTTTACTTCCTTCTGTCTCGCGACTAGATCTCGTTGTTTTTGTAATTCATTTTCTATTCCAAGCCGCCGCTGCCTTTCCATATCACGTTGTTTTTCAGCACGTGCGAGGCGATCTACCAGTTCCCTCTCACGGCACGTTGCAACTCAAGGCATTGCTGTAGCCCATTTGTCTCTCCATGCCGAAATTCGCACGACGTGGATTTGTTTTGTGAATTGTTTTGGAAATTGTGTTTTGGGACTTCCTGCCGTTTGCTGGAGCCGACTCATTTGGCGGACTATTCCTAATGGTAACACTACCAGTAGTGAGAGGAATGGAATTTTTATCTTCTTCGACACCGGGCATTACTCTGTGCAGCGGTGGAGCTAATGTACCGACAGGTGTTGACGTCCCTGTGGTTTTCTTTGGCTCAGCCACGTTCTCTGCCATGATGACTTTGTTGATATCGATGGGTTTCCTTTGGTGTTCAACCCAGGCTTCCACCTTTTGCATATTATTCCTGCTACTACGCCGGCTTCGTATGTATTGTTTCTCACGTTCCTCTTCTACCTTCTCTTGCATTTACCTTTCTTCCTCTAGTCGTTCTAAGTCGCGAGCTATCTGCGCTCTCCGCGAACTAGATACTCTGGACCAGGGCTGGTAACGGTCAGTTTTGTCACTGACGCTAAACGAAAACCAAAAACAAAAAGTCACCCTGCAAAATAGTCAGTCCCAAGCATTTTTTGTCAGTGACAAAAAATCACTGACTATAACCTGTTAGAATAAAATCAGGACGCATCCAGGGTAGGTGACGGTCAGTTTAGTAAGCGACGTTTGACTATAACCAAAAATAAATAGTCGCGCAGCAAAAATAGTCGTTTTCATGCGTCTTTGTCAGTGACAAAATAAAGCCCGATTATTTATTTGGAAGAAGTAAAAAGGTTCCTAATTTGATGTTTTGGAACCGGGGATACTATTAGATGGACGGATGGATGGATTGTTTAATGCCATTTTACCATTTGTTCGAAATTGGAAGTTTGACGCCGTTTTGATATGCAAGATGGTGGTTTACAATTTAAGTTATTTTGGTAATTTTGCATGAAATCCTATACAGTAATGACATTTTTGGAATGGGAAAATTGTCAGAGTTAAAAAATCAACATTAGACGCCATTTTGAAATCCAAGATGGCGGACTATTGATTAGCATTTTGCATGGAAACTCTTGCAATATATGCTTTTTTAGAATGGGAGTGACGGCTAGAAGTCGAAAATCAATGTTTGACGCCATTTTGAAATCCAAAATGGCGGACTATTGATTAGCATTTTGCATGAAAACCCTTGCAATATATACTTTTTTGGAATGCGGTTGACGGCTAGGAGTCGAAAATCGATGTTTGACGCCATTTTGAAATCCAAGATGGCGGACTATTGATTAGCATTTTGCATGAAAACCCTTGCAATATATATTTTTTTGGAATGCCGTTGACGACTATAAGTCGAAAATCGATGTTTGACGCCATTTTGAAATCCAAGATGGCGGACTATTGATTAGCATTTTGCATGAAAACCCTTGCAATATATACTTTTTTGGAATGCCGTTGACGACTAGAAGTCGAAAATCGATGTTTGACGCCATTTTGAAATCCAAGATGGCGGACTATTGATTAGCATTTTGCATGAAAAGCTTGGCAATATTTACTTTTTTAGAATCCGCGTCACGGGTAGAAGTCGAAAATCGATGTTTGACGCCATTTTGAAATTTAAGATGGCGGACTATTATTTAGCATTTTGCATGAAACCCTTGCAATGTATACTTTGTTGAAAAACGAGTGACGGTTAGAAGTGAAAAACTATGTTTGACTCGACTTGAATGCTCGATTGGAATTTTCGATTGGACTGCTCGATGACTACTCGACTGGACTGTGTGACTCGACTGCTCGACTTGACTGCTCGAGTTGACTGCTCGAGTCGAGTGTTCGACTGGACTGCTCGACTTCATTACTGGACTTTACTGCTTATCTGGACTGCTCGAGCTCAGCAGTTTAAATTCTGCTTACCTCGAACAATATCAAGTTTTTGTCTTGAAAATATGTATCTATACATATACAGTCGGATTTAGAATTTAGCAACAAATGCGTGTCACCCATGTTGCCAAAATCGAATATAGGGCAACAACGTCATCAAAAATATTGTTCGAAATGTACCATACCCACACATTTTTTGACGTAGGACTACGTCTTTCAGAAAGGTAGCTGTGATAAGGGTCGTTCCAAAAAATCTATTTCTTAAAGTCGTCAGGTTTCGAACGTTTATAACTTGGTGATTTCCTAATTAAATCGTATGGTCAAGCCGAGTAGTTAAATAGAGCAGTTTAGTCTAGCAGTCGTGTCGAGTAGTTGAATCGAACAGTCCAGTCGAGTCGAATAATCGAGTCGAGCAGCCCAGTCGAGCAGTCGAGTCGAGTCAAACATCGATTTTCCACTTCTAGCTATCACTCGGATTCTAAAAAAGTATATACAGTGGGATTTCGAATTTGGCATGATTCGATTTTGGCAACAAAAAATTTCCGTTGTTGGCAATATAAAATATTTTACTTCCAAAAATACCCAGGTAACCAATAAGCATTAAAATAAGCAGTAGATCAGTCGTTTATTAGCATCCCTAGCGTTTTATACTGCAGGTTGTTGTTTTTCAACTTTTTGACTGCATAACTGTTGTAAATTGGCATGCATAATTCTATTTAAATTCTTCTTGTTGGTAACTAGCTGCAAAAAAGCATTGTCAGCACTATAAGAGGGCTAGCAGTAAAGTAGCCGCATATTTTGCCAAAATAGCATTTAAGTAGCATTTAAAGTAACTTAAATGCTTATCGGGTTGCTTTCAAATTGCATTGGAAATGCTTATTGGTTACCTGGGTGTGCTTAAATATCAGTAAATTTCCGCATACATACTTTGAATGACGAAAAAGTTTTCGTATAAAGTTCGAAAACAGACACTGAGGAAGCCTGAAAGTCGTAGGCGAAATACGTATCTGTCGTGAATAAAATATACATAGTAGAATTAAATTGGATGTTTTATTCTTTTTTAATTTTAGAAAAAGTTTTGCCCAAAGTGTGTTCATGATCAAAAGTTTGCGGTTATAGAATGTTTCAAACAATGATATTTTTATTGCCGTAAGATTACGTCTTACCGCAGGTCGCCAAAAACTTACTTGCGCCGCATGGATAAAAAGTTGCAATCGTTGATTAATAACATATAGTCAATTTCTAACTTTTTACCTTTGTTATACTATAACAAAGGTTTAAAAATTGGTCGAAAAACACGAAATTGATCTGAGGCCCAGAGGGCCAAGTCACATATACCAATCGATAGGGTTCGACGATTTGAGCAATGTCTGTGTGTGTGTGTGTATGTATGTAATGATTTTTTCTATCGCCTGTTTCTCAGAGATGGCTGAACCGAATCGTTCGCTATTTCTTTTGTTTGAAAGGTATTATTGTCTAGTAGATCACTATTGAGTTGTTTCGTGATACGACGTTTCGTTTAAAAGTTATAAGCAAAAATGTGAAAAATACGTGACACGGGTTTCTCCAGAACTACATGACCGATTTCAACGATCTTAGTATCAAATGAAAGCCCTTATTAAAGCTAAATTGTTCAGGAATTTTTAATTGAAAACAAACAAGTAGTTTAAAAGTTATGCTTAAAAAACCTGTTTTGACAAGGTAATAATTATCGCCTGTTTCTTAGAGATGGCCGAACCGATTTATGCGCTATTAGTCTCATTTGAAAGATAATATATGCTAATAGATCATTATTAATTTGTTTTTTGATTGGACGTTTAATTTGAAAGTTATGAGCAACCGTATACACCACACCAAAATTAACAATAATTTATAATGATTTAAAAAAAGATAATTTACCTAATTTCAATTATTTTAATATCAAACGAGAGGTTTTGACACTACGAATATATATGCAAAATTTCATAAGAATTGGTTTTACCGGTCAAAAGATATTAACCCTCGAACACTCGTGCCAACTTTTATAACACGGTTACTCGCGCGCAAAATAGCCCCAAACCAAAGAAAACGTGTGCACTAGAGTTTTGACTGGGAAAACTTGGTTTTAGGTTTATTGAACCTTTGGAAGAGTTTCTTGAAATTGAAAGCTCTATCGTCCGGTAGAATTTAAATTTTGATTAATCCTCCTAAAAGTGAAATAAAAAAATATTTTTCTTCAGTGTCAATATAATACATTGATGTGTTCTGCAAAGTTAAAGAGCATATTATTACAAGAAATTTTGCTAAAGACAGTAACCTTCTATCTCTGCAGCGAAGATAGAAAAATCTTATTTATTGTATATGAATTTGTAAAATCAGTTTTTTTATTTTTGCTCTTTTTGTAATTGTTGCAATAAAGAATTCCCCAATTTTGACTCCGAATTATTCGACCTGCAGACGGATACATTTTAAACATTTTAGATTGGCTGATAGTTTTGCTGCATACATTTTCCCAACAATTTAAATTATTAATGCATTGAATAATTTTGACATTTTGCTCACAATAAGATAGTCGAAGAATATACGTTAGTTAAACAATGATTTGTAACTTTATAACAATATGGCGTTGGAAAACCTACACGTGTTGTACAAAATACAACAGCGTGAGTAACCGAAAGTTAATAAAAATTGTTGAAAATTATTCAAGAAAACTCTATTGATGTGATTCAAATAGAATGGCATTACAGGAAACTATGCATAGTTCAAAAACCTATAAACTAGACCTTTAACAGACAATGTATATGTTAAAGAATAAGATTTCCTCTTACAACTTACTTTTATTTGCAGTTACTCAGATTAATAGCTTATTTATCCTTACTCAGCAATTTCATGAAAAAAGGATCTATCAAAATTTAAAAGTGTTATAGATGAATTATGTTCCGAAGACGTGTCGATTTCTATCTCAAATAGCAAGTAAGACCACATAACAAAGGTTCCTTTCACCACTAGGTGGATTAAATCGGGTTTTTCTTTTTCATTTTGATTTTTCAAAATGCTAAACAATAGTTCGTCATCTTTCGACACATCGATTTTTGACTTCCAGCCGTCAACCGCATTCCAAAAAACTATATTGCAAGGGTTTTCATGCAAAACGCTAATCAATAGTCCACCATCTTGGATTTCAAAATGGCGTCAAACATCGATTTTCGATTCCTAGCCGTCAACCGCATTCCAAAAAAGTGTATATTGCAGGGGTTTTCATGCAAAATGCTAATCAATAGTCCGCCATCTTGGATTTCAAAATGGCGTCAAACATCGATTTTCGACTCCTAGCCGTCAACCGCATTCCAAAAAAGTATATATTGCAAGGGTTTTCATGCAAAATGCTAATCAATAGTCCGCCATCTTGGATTTCAAAATGGCGTCAAACATCGATTTTCGACTCCTAGCCGTCAACCGCATTCCAAAAAAGTATATATTGCAAGGGTTTTCATGCAAAATGCTAATCAATAGTCCCTCATCTTGGATTTCAAAATGGCGTCAAACATCGATTCTCGACTCCTAGCTGTCAATCGCATTCCAGAAAAGTATATATTGCAAGGGTTTTCATGCAAAATGCTAATCAATAGTCCGCAATCTTGGATTTCAAAATGGCGTCAAACATCGATTTTCGACTTCTAGTCGTCACCCGCATTCTAAAAAAGTATATATATGCAAGGGTTATCACCCCATTCTAAAAATATACATATTTACTAAATTTAATCGCAGGCAAAAAATTGTCCGACTATAAATAATTTTTCTTAGTCATTAACCATATTACGCGCGACGTTGACTAAATTATGCAGGTTTTGATCATTGACGGCCGACTAACCGACTTATCAAGAGAAAATACGGTCAAAATATTTTTCGTCACTGCTTTGATAGAAGGTGACTATTTTTCTCCAGAAATAGTCAGTCGGTTTTTTGTCGTTGATGGAGACGGCAGTACTTTGGTTTTCGTCGCTGACTATAGTGTTTTGACGGTGATGCTAGACAGCCCTGCTCTGGACTGTCCAGCAGCAGAGCGCGCATGAAAAATGATACCAATGCTTGCAGTCTCCGCATTTCCTTGTATTGTATTTGAATTTGAATATAGGCTATTGTGCCCGTTACCCAATCTTAACCTATTTACAAAATATAAAAAATACGTTTTTGAGTCACTTTTCTTAAAATACACAATAAAACTAAACAAAAGAAACATTAATATAATTGTCCTTTAAAATATAATCTAAGCCTACTTCTTATTGTATCTGGGCTCATGTCGATGGCTATTATTTCTTGAAGTGCATTGAAACTATTCATGAAGCGTGTAGTTGGTTCATTCTGTGAGTAATTTCTGGTCCGCAACGGTGGTTCAAACGTTCTCCTTCGTCGAAGCGAGACTGGGTTATCGTTTAGTACTAATCGATTGGAAAGTGACTGACTGATCGTTCGTCCTGCGAGGATGTTCGTGAAGAATACGATATCGGCTATCTTATGCCTCGAGTGGACCGAGTCGAGGTCGACCAAGCAACACAGATCATGATAAGGTGGTAGCTGTTCTCCGTTCCATCCGAGATTTCTAAGAGCAAATCTAATAAATCTCTTTTGGATTCCTTCTACTTGCTGAATGTGGGTAACGTACTGAAATCCAGTTTGTGCGAACGTAACGTGCGAAATCCAGTTTGTTCCTAACAAGGCCTTTGTAGATTGCCAATATAGCGTGTGGATCATCGAGGTCACGGCCAAACCTCCTAACGAGTGAGAACAGCTTCAAGCTCTCTTTGATGACGTTATCAATGTGTCTATCGAAGGAGAGTGTGCGGTCAAATGTTACTCCCAAGTCACGAACATATTCTGTACGCGGTACTACTCTATTCCGGTAAGCGTAGTCGAAGATCACGGGCCTAACTTTTCTGGTAAATGTCATTACTGAACACTTGTCTGTATTCACTTTTAATCCACGATTTTCACAGTACATTCCAAAGTGTCCTAGGTCGAGCTGTAATTTCAAGCAATCTTCCATGGACTTGATAGGTAAAAATATTTTTACATCGTCGGCGTAAATTAGAATACTTGAGTGGGAGATATCATCAGGCAATTTGTTCATTAGAATCACGAACAACAGCGGTCCTAAGTGACTGCCTTGCGGTACTCCAGAGTCTACAGTAAATGAGCAAGATTTGTTGCCACGTATTTTAACAAATTGTAGATCTGCTTCAAATACGACACTAACCAGTTGTACAATGAACCTCGAACGCCAAACTCTTCAAGTGCCTCCAAGATGCTATTTATACTAACGGCATCAAACGCTTTCGACGTATCGGTATATGCGCAATCCACTTGGAAGCCTTTTGAAATGCAGTCCGTAACCATCGAAGTGAACTCACCCAGATTTGTAACCACTGATTTATTCTTCAAGATTCCGTGTTGCACAGGAGAAATACGTCCGACTACCCTGTCATAAAGATGGCTGTAAACTAATGACTCGAAAAGTTTCGGAACAGCCGATTGTATAGCGACTCCGCGATAATTTTCCACGTCACATTTGGCGCCTTTTTTATGTATTGGAGTGATGTGCGAAATATTCCATATTCCCGGAAAATGACCGGAAGCTAACGACACATTGAACAAACTGGTGAGCGGCAACACAAACTCTTGGCGAAATTGCTTAAGGATGCTATTTGTTAGCATATCCGGACCAGCGGATTTGTTGACATCGAGTTCACGAATACCATTTTCCACACAAACCTGGGACAGTTGGTATGGCGTCTCGTCGTTATCAATAGGAAATTCTATGATGCTACCAGTCGCTTCAGTAAACACACTTTTGAAATATGCTGCAAAAAGTTCAGTTGACGATTGAACATCGGTAGCTATAACACCCTTATAGTTAACACGATCCGGGATGCCAACACTTTTTCTCCTGCCATTCATATATCTCCAGAACGATTTTGGGTTGTTTTTCAAATGGGTTTGAACATCTTCGATGTACACTTGATATGCTTCTCTATGTGCTGCCTTAAACATTTTTAATATTTGTTTATAATTGGACACATTTTCGTGTGATGGTGAGCGACGCATCCGCTTCAAGGCTAGTCTTTTTTCTTTCATTAAATTAACAAGCGCCGATGTAAACCATTCAGGATAGTTGTACAAAAATCTTCGCCGTTCCGTGATCATCGGAGAATAACGAGAGAAAATGTCTTATATTATATATTAAAACAATAGTGCATTGTAATCAATCGGATTCTCGATTAACACAGCATTTCCCGAATCAACATTCAAAATGTCTATTGATCGAAAAAAATTCTGCATGTCTCCCGCACGTTGTTTATATTCTTCACCAAAAGGAACCATTGCATATAAATTTAAGCGATTTTTGAGCACCCCCAGTTCGCACTCTGTCGGTTCAATTGCACTGACGGTTAATAACATCGCATTATGATGAACTTCGTTTTTTATCAGTGGATCCGTTAATGCCACCTGACAGACGACCGTTGTCGTAATGAACACAAAATCCAGAAAACAGCATTAGCAAACGCATTGGATCATATATAGCTCAGCATTATTAGGTCGATCACACAAAGCACAATCAAGATCGTTTCCGTGCTCAAAATCGATCATCGTAGCCACAAAATTATCTTCCGCTATCGTATCGGGATCATCATCAATCACTGCACTAACGGCGTCTCCAGATTGGTTCCGATTTTCAATTGCATCCTCTCTAGCTTTGGTTTTAGATCGGGTCTGATGGACAAACGAATGCTGCATCTCGTTGCGATAAATCTTTGAGATTGTTGCGACAGTTTCTTTTCGGAGTTCGTTGAAGCTGCTAACTTTTTTTACGGTTTGATCAGCTCAAAGCTGTAATGTTTATTGGAGATTGGAGTACATTTTAGGTTAGCTTATAACTATGATTCACGACTAACAACTAGTCTCGTACTGATAAATGCAAATAATTTTAAGAATCACCATCGAAATAAAGTTTAATCTGACTGTAATTAGTTTAGTTAATATAATCTTTAGTAATACAATTGAAATTATTTCATATATTACTCTTGTTGACTTTTTCGGTGAGAAATAAGAACTAAAATGTTTTCAGCGGACGTTTCGACTTACTATGCTTCAGTCATTTACTACGCGTTGAACATCTATTCTCACTGCCTCGTCCTTTATAACTATTACTAACTATAATAATAGTTACTAGACAAACCCCAACAATGAAATTATTTCAGCTTACTTATTTAATAAATCCAAGGATGATAAATCAATATTAGCTTATTACTCTTCAGCTTATTATTGACGTATGAAATACTTCGCCTCACGACCACGCATCATTATTGACGTATGACATAATTCGCCAATACGATCCACAAACTGACAATCTCAGGCTAAGGCGAGGGATCTTAGATAGGATCCACACGTAGCAGCAATGGTCATTCTTTATTTTTCTAAAATCAACTATTTAATTTTTTTTCGGTCTAAGAGTCACCTAGTTTTACAATTATTGTGTGTGGATATACTTGATTGGGCAGTGGGGGTGTAGGGTTGTTCTTGGTTTTATTTTGTACAGAAAATAATATTCCAGCATTTATCAGTGGCGACTCGTCCGCATGTTCAACCTGTTCATAGGACAGGCAAACAAAATTCAGCCCGACCAAATTTTGTTTTCACCGACGCATGTGCAATGCAATACGAATTTAGTTTAGTTACGAAGCTGATGAGCAAACAGTTCAACACGACATTTGAACGTTTCTTTCGAGATCTCAATGCACAAGCATACCAATGCATTATTCCTCTGGTATTGATTCTTGATACTGAATTAGTACCAGGAACAATGTGTTGGTACGAAGGAGATAAAAAGAGAATGTGACACAGCTTTTACTCGAAAGCGCGGGCGCTTTATTGTCTCGTTCATCTTCAGCATTCAACAACTTACTACCACATATCCCTATGACACGCGCTTTAATTCCATATTTTATTTAGTTAGGAAGCTAATGAACAAAACGTTCAACTCGACGTTTGAACGTTACTTTAGAGATTAGCACCAGGAATAATGTGTTGGTACGAAGGGAATTTGAAAATAGAGCGCGGTTGGCGATTTGGCATGCATTATTCGAAAAATTTTCTCATTAACTCGTTCAGTTTTAGCATTGAACAACTTACGCATATTGCTTGTGGTGCGTGTGATGTGCGCGCATCGCAGTAAGGTGGTAATTCTTGAATTTCGTTCAATAGGTAAATTGAACCAAAAGTTTTCGGTTCGTAATTAAAATTCAGAGACCAGTTTGCTGGTAAAGTAAACCGTCATATTCCGTTGCTATTTAAATAAATAGGGATATTCACGTGGCGCTTGCTATGTTGCGAATACGGAGTATTGCATACTTATGCTGCCGCTACTCGCATAACAGTTCCATCTCCATAGAAACTGGAACTGCAATGCGAATTGCGGCAGTATATACACGAAATACACCGTTTACGCAACATGGCAAGCGCTACGGTGAAAACTCCTAATGTTTGTTTCATGATTAAAATATAGAAATGCGATAATAAAAAAAAGTTGCGTATTAATTTGTATTTTTCGCTGGTTGAACAGGTAAGCTAAACCCCCACGAGTCGCCACTGGCATTTATACTATTTAATCCTTCAACGGCTGTTCTTTTGATGATTGCGTGTGGGCTGTTGTATATGTTTTTAGCTTTGGTCTAATATTTTGGTGGATGTGAGGTCGAATCTATATTGTTCGTCTATGCAAGGGTAGCAGACCTCGAATCAATCCTCAAACTCAAACTCCGATAAAAACATGCAAGACCGAAATAGATGCCAGAATCTGGCAGATCTGATCTCCAATACCATACAGAACCATATACACAAGATGGGAAAACACACACCGACCGATCAACTAACACAATTTTGCATGACCGTTATCAGTACCACCAAAAAATTCCTGGCAGCACACCCAGACATACGTGTGATCCCAGGCAGCCGACAAAGGCATCGGGGAGTCGAACTTAGAGCGGCCAGACTGTGGCGCTCGACAAAGAGGTTAGGCGTAGCAAGAAATCCTGTTTTCAGGAGCTATGCCGCGATGCGGATTCGAATCCCTGGGTGCATACCAGGTGATGATGAAAAAGATGTCGGGTGCATCCGCTCCGCAGGAAACCTGCCCCCCAGAAGTTGAAAGTCATCGTGGAAGGGCTCTTTCTGCAACACGATCCAGTTTGGTGGCCTGCAACACCGCACGATCAATCGAATGATGTCCTCATTCCGGTCACGAATGAGGAACTCATCGTAATTGCCAGGGGTTTAAAAACGAAGAAAGTTCCCGGCCCTGACGGGATTCCGAACGAGGCACTCAAAGTGACGATCCAAGCATATCCCGATATGTTTAGAGAGACGCTTCAAAACTGCCTAGAGGTATGCGAATTTCTAGACAAATGGAGAGTGCAAAGATTGGTATTGCTGCCGGGGAAACCACCTGGTGATCTCTCGTCGTACAGGCCAATTTGCCTATTGGACACGTTAGGCAAATTGCTAGAGTGGGTAATCCTAAACAGGCTGACGCCTGTGGTGGAGAGCGATGTCGGACTGGCAAACACGCAGTTTGGCTTCCGTAAGGGGAAGTCCACCGTAGACGCCATACAGTCCGTGGTAGAGAGGGCCGAGAAGCCTATGAGACGGAAAAGACGAGGCGACAGGTATTGTGCCATAGTCACAATCGAAGTCAAAAACGCCTTTAACAGCACTAACTGGGGTGCAATCGCGTTAACGCTGCCTAGGGTGAGGGTACCGGATCCTCTATGCAAGTTGCTTAAAAGTTGCTTCGAAAACCGAACGCTAGAACGCTAGAACCGAACTATATCTAAAGATGTCCCTAAAGCTAGCAGTACAAAGTTAGCAGAACATTAACTGCACCATCCAGTTAATTGATGCTCAATTAATGCTAATTAATGCTCCTAACGACGAATTTAATGCTTCATTGTTTCATAGGAAAAAACAATGCACTGCTAGCTTTAGATAAAGTTAGCAGGACAATGTTCGGAAATGGCACTTCCGGTACAGATAGAGCTACCCAACTATGACCATAATTTAATGCTCATTTAATGCTGTAGGAAAAACATAGTTTCGGTAACTTTGGTTTTCCTTTTCTTTTCCACTTTCATTTTCCATGAAAAATTGAACGAAAAAGAAAATGTACTGCTAGCTTTAGATAAAGTTAGCTCCTATATAAATGAAATACAAATTTCCTCATAACTCGCGAACCAATCAATCAAAAGGAACCAAATTTTGAATGTGGGGGTTTTTAGAGGCAAGAATTTATTCTATGGAGTACTGAGACCTCTTCTCCTTCTAAGAGGGGGGGCTTCCATACAAATGAAATACAAATTTCTTCATAACTCTAGAACAAATCAAGCAAATGGAACCAAATTGGGCAAGTAAGGGTTTTAGAAGGTAGGATTTTTTTCTATGGTGTACTGAGACCCCTTCCCCTTCTAAAAGGGGGGCTCCCATACAAATAATATACAAATTTCCCATAACTAGCCAACTAATCAATCATAAGGAACCAAATTTAGCATGTGGGAGTTTTTGGAGGTAAGAATTTTTTCTATGGTGTACTGAGACCTTTTCCCCTTCTAAGAGGGAGGGGGCTCCTATACAAATGAAACACAAATTTTCTCATAACTCGAGAACTAAATAAGCAAATGGAACCAAATTTAGTATGTGGCGTTTATGGGAGGCATGAATTTATTTTATGATGGTTTGAGACCCCTCACCCCTGTGGTAGGAAGATAAGGACTCTCATACAAATAAAACAGAAATTTTTTCGTATGTGCCATATTTTCTGCTATGTAACAAGCGGTAAGCTGTGAAAGTAAATATCATCGGCGAAGCCAGTGAACTCGACCCCAGCGGGTAGTTCGAGCCTCAACACCCCATCGTACATGGCATTCCAGAGCGTGAGACCAAGAATCGAGCCCTGTGGAACACCCGCTGTCACTTTGTATTTCTTCGCCCCATCCGCCGTGTCGTACACTAGCGTTCGGTTTTCGAAGCAACTTTTAAGCAACCTGCATAGATGATCCGGTACCCTCACCTTAGGCAGCGCTAACGCGATTGCACCCCAGTTAGTGCTGTTAAAGGCGTTTTTGACTTCGATTGTGACTATGGCACAATACCTGTCGCCTCGTCTTTTCCGTCTCATAGGCTTCTCGGCCCTCTCTACCACGGACTGTATGGCGTCTACGGTGGACTTCCCCTTACGGAAGCCAAACTGCGTGTTTGCCAGTCCGACATCGCTCTCC
The DNA here is from genome assembly GCF_943734655.1 of Sabethes cyaneus. Classification (NCBI taxonomy): domain Eukaryota; kingdom Metazoa; phylum Arthropoda; class Insecta; order Diptera; family Culicidae; genus Sabethes; species Sabethes cyaneus. The sequence goes on along the minus strand of NC_071354.1, from coordinate 116,018,481 downwards.
ACCACAGGCGTCAGCCTGTTTAGGATTACCCGCTCTAGCAATTTGCCTAACGTGTCCAATAGGCAAATTGGCCTGTACGACAAGAGATCACCAGGTGGTTTCCCCGGCAGCAATACCAATCTTTGCACTCTCCATTTGTCTAGAAATTCGCATACCTCTAGGCAGTTTTGAAGCGTCTCTCTAAACATATCGGGATATGCTTGGATCGTCACTTTGAGTGCCTCGTTCGGAATCCCGTCAGGGCCGGGAACTTTCTTCGTTTTTAAACCCCTGGCAATTACGATGAGTTCCTCATTCGTGACCGGAATGAGGACATCATTCGATTGATCGTGCGGTGTTGCAGGCCACCAAACTGGATCGTGTTGCAGAAAGAGCCCTTCCACGATGACTTTCAATTGGATTTATTAAATAAGCTGAATAAGCTGAAATAATTTCAATTGTATTACTAAAGATTATATTAACTAAACTAATTACAGTCAGATTAAACTTTATTTCGATGGTGATTCTTAAAATTATTTGCATTTATCAGTACGAGACTAGTTGTTAGTCGTGAATCATAGTTATAAGCTAACCTAAAATGTACTCCAATCTCCAATAAACATTACAGCTTTGAGCTGATCAAACCGTAAAAAAAGTTAGCAGCTTCAACGAACTCCGAAAAGAAACTGTCGCAACAATCTCAAAGATTTATCGCAACGAGATGCAGCATTCGTTTGTCCATCAGACCCGATCTAAAACCAAAGCTAGAGAGGATGCAATTGAAAATCGGAACCAATCTGGAGACGCCGTTAGTGCAGTGATTGATGATGATCCCGATACGATAGCGGAAGATAATTTTGTGGCTACGATGATCGATTTTGAGCACGGAAACGATCTTGATTGTGCTTTGTGTGATCGACCTAATAATGCTGAGCTATATATGATCCAATGCGTTTGCTAATGCTGTTTTCTGGATTTTGTGTTCATTACGACAACGGTCGTCTGTCAGGTGGCATTAACGGATCCACTGATAAAAAACGAAGTTCATCATAATGCGATGTTATTAACCGTCAGTGCAATTGAACCGACAGAGTGCGAACTGGGGGTGCTCAAAAATCGCTTAAATTTATATGCAATGGATTTTGAAAGTGCTCGGGTGGACCTTGCGAATATCAGATGGAATGATTTGTTCGTATCAGAAAACGTTTTCCAAAATGGTGAAGAATATAAACAACGTGCGGGAGACATGTAGAATTTTCTTCGATCAATAGACATTTTGAATGTTGATTCGGGAAATGCTGTGTTAATCGAGAATTCGATTGATTACAATGCACTATTGTTTTACTATATAATTTACGACATTTTCTCTCGTTATTCTCCGATGATCACGGAACGGCGAAGATTTTTGCACAACTATCCTGAATGGTTTACATCGGCGCTTGTTAATTTAATGAAAGAAAAAAGACAGCCTTGAAGCGGATGCGTCGCTCACCATCACACGAAAATGTGTCCAATTATAAACAAATATTAAAAATGTTTAAGGCAGCACATAGAGAAGCATATCAAGTGTACATCGAAGATGTTCAAACCCATTTGAAAAACAACCCAAAATCGTTCTGGAGATATGTGAATGGCAGGAGAAAAAGTGTTGGCATCCCGGATCGTGTTAACTATAAGGGTGTTATAGCTACCGATGTTCAATCGTCAACTGAACTTTTTGCAGCATATTTCAAAAGTGTGTTTACTGAAGCGACTGGTAGCATCATAGAATTTCCTATTGATAACGACGAGACGCCATACCAACTGTCCCAGGTTTGTGTGGAAAATGGTATTCGTGAACTCGATGTCAACAAATCCGCTGGTCCGGATATGCTAACAAATAGCATCCTTAAGCAATTTCGCCAAGAGTTTGTGTTGCCGCTCACCAGTTTGTTCAATGTGTCGTTAGCTTCCGGTCATTTTCCGGGAATATGGAATATTTCGCACATCACTCCAATACATAAAAAAGGCGCCAAATGTGACGTGGAAAATTATCGCGGAGTCGCTATACAATCGGCTGTTCCGAAACTTTTCGAGTCATTAGTTTACAGCCATCTTTATGACAGGGTAGTCGGACGTATTTCTCCTGTGCAACACGGAATCTTGAAGAATAAATCAGTGGTTACAAATCTGGGTGAGTTCACTTCGATGGTTACGGACTGCATTTCAAAAGGCTTCCAAGTGGATTGCGCATATACCGATACGTCGAAAGCGTTTGATGCCGTTAGTATAAATAGCATCTTGGAGGCAGTTGAAGAGTTTGGCGTTCGAGGTTCATTGTACAACTGGTTAGTGTCGTATTTGAAGCAGATCTACAATTTGTTAAAATACGTGGCAACAAATCTTGCTCATTTACTGTAGACTCTGGAGTACCGCAAGGCAGTCACTTAGGACCGCTGTTGTTCGTGATTCTAATGAACAAATTGCCTGATGAATCTCCCACTCAAGTATTCCGATGATGTAAAAATATTTTTACCTATCAAGTCAATGGAAGATTGCTTGAAATTACAGCTCGACCTAGGACACTTTGGAATGTACTGTGGAAATCGTGGATTAAAAGTGAATACAGACAAGTGTTCAGTAATGACATTTACCAGAAAAGTTAGGCCCGTGATCTTCGACTACGCTTACCGGAATAGAGTAGTACCGCGTACAGAATATGTTCGTGACTTGGGAGTAACATTTGACCGCACACTCTCCTTCGATAGACACATTGATAACGTCATCAAAGAGAGCTTGAAGCTGTTCTCACTCGTTAGGAGGTTTGGCCGTGACCTCGATGATCCACACGCTATATTGGCAATCTACAAAGGCCTTGTTAGGAGCAAACTGGATTTCGCAAGTGAAATATGGCGCCCGCAGTACGTTACCCACATTCAGCGAGTAGAAGGAATCCAAAAGAGATTTATTAGATTTGCTCTTAGAAATCTCGGATGGAACGGAGAACAGCTACCACCTTATCATGATCTGTGTTGCTTGGAGTGAAACTCCAGCTGGCTCACCACAAGGAAGTGCTAGTGGTTAGTAACCGTAAAGCAGTGCAGAAGGCACAAATCACCGTCGGAGATCATATCATAGTCCCGCAAAGGAGGCTGAAATACCTGGGAGTAATGTGTGACGACCGAATAAACTTCAATAACCACGTTGATTACGCTTACGAGAAGGCGGCGAAGGTCACTAATGCACTTGCTAGTGGCCTTCGCCGCCTTCTCGCAAACGTAATCAACTCAGGACCAAGTAGTAGTAGAAGACGCTTGCTGGCCAGTGTATCCTTGTCGATACTTAGGTACGGTGGTCCAGCTTGGATTGCAGCATTAAATACTAAACGGAATCGAGCGAAGTTAAACGGTACGTTCAGACTCATAGCAATGCGGGTCGCAAGTGCATACAGGACTATCTCGTTGGAGGCAGTATGCGTTATCGCCGGGATGATTCCCATCGACGTAATTCTGGGGGAGGACAGCGAGTGCTACAGGCGGAAGGAAACCAGAGGCATAAGGAAACTGGTGCGAGTGGAGTCAATGGTCAAGTGGCACTCACAGCGGGACACGGCCGTGAACGGTAGATGGACCCACAGACTAATACCGAATCTCTCGACGTGGGTAAAAAGAAAACATGGAGAAGTCAACTTTTACCTGCTGCAGTTTCTGTCTGGTTACGGCTGATTTAGACAGTAGCTATATCGATTCGGACATGCAAGGTCACCCCTCTGTCCGGAGTGTAGAAACGTGGATGAAACGGCAGAACATGTAGTGTTCGACTGTCCAAGATTCGAGGCAGCGTGAAGAGAGATGCCCACTCTTTACGCAGAGAATATTGTCACCGAAATGTGTCGAGAAGAGGCCACTTGGAATGCCGTGAGCGTAGCAGTGACGCAAATTCTGTCGGAGCTGCAACGTAAATGGAGAAACGAGCAGCGATCCGGCATCGGCGAGATGGACACAGTGCTAGCAGCTGCAGAAGTCGATTCGTGTATCGGAGTCGGGAGATATTCCATCGCCGAGGAAATCTCTGACGGAGCAAACGCGCGTCAGGAAGAAATCCAGCGAGTGTGGCCGTGAAGAGACGGAAGTCAAGACAGTCGCCGTCCCTACATCGGTGCACGTCTCGATAGGTAGAGTAGTAGGAGAAGCACAAGCTACATTAGGATACAGGATTGATTTGAGAATCAATCTGAACCACAGTGACACGGCACAACATAGGAAGGAAGGATAATATCAATAGGAAGAAATCCTGCGAGGGTGGCCGTGAAGGGACGGAAGTTAAGATGGTCGCCATCCCTACAGCGGTACACGTCTCGACAGGTGCAAGGAAAGTGGACGGTGAAGGAGCATGAGTAGCATCACGGATGGCAGAGCCCTGAGAGGGTGGCTGTGAAGGAGTGGACGTTATCACGGTCGCCGTCCCCGGATCGGTTCACGTCTCGACAGGTGCACGGAGCAGTGTACAAACACAGCCTTCTCCCGATGTGATTCTTAACGGTAGTTTCGGGGGAAAGGGGTGGGGTTAAGGTCAGACGCCTGTGAGGTTTTTAGTGGGTTAGAGTCCCACACTGTGCCACATCATCATTAGCGTGCCTGGCATAGAGCGTTTCCTCACGTAAAAAAACACACAGATATTGCTCAGTTCGTCGAACCTGATCGATTAGTATATGAGGCTCGGCCCTTCGGGCCTCGGATGAACTTCGTGTTTTTCGACCAATTCCTAAATAATAACAAAGGTAAAAATAGAATAAATGTGTGGTCTAGTAATTGTTTCAAGCTGTTGAATTCTTTATGCTTAAGCGTCGATGACACTGGGCGAGTTTTTAGGTTGCTAGTAAGCGAGTTGGCGAGTAGATCGTGAGCTCGCCCTGTGTCATCATATACACTAGCTGACTAGCAGATTGTTTGCTAGTAGCGAGTAAAGTTGAATGCTGCTCAACTTTACTCGCTACTCGATGGCGTGTGCGCTTGTTGGCTAGCACCCTAGCTGTGTGGCATCATAGGGTTTTTAAATTATTAATTTTATAGCACCAGAAATGCCAAATATTTTTACTAATTTTGAAATTGTAAATGCAATGTGAATTAATTGAAGTAATTCCTCGTAATACTTCATATTTACCAATTAAGAGAGAGAACTGGCAGCACGGTCAACGGCAGATGCCCGGTTTGTGTGTGCTGCAGTATTTTTATAATTTCGAGTGGTTTGTCGCAGAATATGGCAGTGCAGTTTGTGGGAATAGTGAAATCTATGTGATACGCGGGTGGATAACATGGATTAAACACCCATAAAGTGCTTCTTGTCATGATAATTGAAAGTGAATGTTTGCAAGATCCAGACGCTATTTCCGTATCAATGCGAGGCGATACGTTGTGGGTGTGAGCAAGATAGGACATACGTTACTGCTATCTGTGGGAACTACCAGCTCATTTGTTTCTCTCCTGATATAACCAAAACAAGGATAAGAAGGAGAAGAGAAAGCAACGAAAATTCATCTTTCTTTGGTCATCTATTGCGAGATAAGTTATAAATTTTTAATAAAAAATACATTTTGTTCCAGCTGGTAGGGGAGGGAAACATGCTATTAATCGACTCAGGTCGTCTTTTATAGAACGCATTATGGCATGCTTTCGGTTATTGGGAATTCCATCTAACATAACATAATCTCAAAGTGATACCAATTACCGACTATATATTGTCAATTGCAAGAAAAATTGTGCCGTCCAAAGTGCGATATCGCTCATAAAAGTGCTATTTTGGCTTAAATCGTTTCGGTCTCTTCGGCGCACTTATTGCTTGGAAGATAACGAAAAAGTGCGCCCAAGATACCGAAACGGTTTAATCCAGAATGGCACTTTTATGAGCGATATCGCACTTTGGATGGTGCAGTTTTCCTTGCAATTGACAATAATTTATCAAAATTACCAATAGCGCTAATATAACAATTTAATGATTCAAATTCGATCAAATCTGTTATTCGCAAAAAGTGGCATCACGGTTTCTGATATGATTTGCGATGCGCACTCTGCGCACTGTACGAGAAAATTCGCGATGGATTAGTACCACGATCTCTTTTACTCTCTTGAACTTCCCATGTGGCGTATGAGTACGGGGAGTCTATTTGTTTTTGTTTCGGTCTTTTGCACTCTAACAGATCCCTGACCTTGCTTTGGTTTCACTCAAACTCAAATCGCGACTACGAAGCTGAAGGGGATTATTAGGCCTGTTCGCACTTATACGGGGTCCCATGCCGAACTGTCATTGTGTGAATGATGACAAAAGCAAAAATGCTTCCCTCTTCTTTTTTCTCACATAGAAACCAAACAAATATTAGCAACTTCGCAGTCGCGAATCTAGGTACAAACTTTAAAAGTGGCAACAGAGCAACATCGTAATCCTGGCAAAGCGAGCTTTTGCAAAATGTTTCTCTTTTTTTCTTAAGTGGGTCTATAAGGTCTCTGTCAGGTATGTTTTTTACAAGACAGGACAGGTAATGGTTTTTTAGTCTCGCTGTTGCGTTATTCGTTTTCAGGAGATGTTTGCATTTTGGACTCGCCTCTGTATTGGTGGTGGGTTGCCAGTAGCCACTAGGACGTATCGGAATTGGAATTCAGGTTTTCTTTACTATTTGCATTAGATCATTGCATTTAATGATCCATACCAGAGGGAGTGTACAGTGAGCCTGTTGTTTACCCGTTGATTTTGTATGATAATGACAATTTGACGTGTTGGCGATGGTATTTTCAAAATTACGGTGGTTTTTGGTTTATGAAGACGATGAAGACAGATACCGTCATCCGGGGATACTTGCAACACTTTTGAACTTTGATTTAGTATAACTTTTGAAGTATACCGTTTAGGTCCAAGTGTAAGTAGCCAAAACTTGTATAGTGGGGAGTACTTTTGATTTATGATTATGAGAAAAAATATAAACTAAATGAGCCTGTAGAATGAACCGAAAATAGGGGTGTTGCAAGTTACCCAGTAAACGGGGTTACTTGAAATACTTTTCTGATTTTGCGTTTCTTATGATTTTATATCTGATTTCAAACCGCGAATGACTATTTTGAGATATTTTGAATGTATTTGTAGTAAAACAAGAGATACTGGAGGCGTTTTTTGTTTCCCAGTTTCGTCTATCGCTTTTTAAAGATATTCGGTGAAAATGCAGCATGTCGGCGAACTCCAAATTGCCGTTTCAAGGCACGTGGAATTTTTCACAATTTTAATTTTTCTGGAGATGGTGGTAGACAAAATAATATCGTACAGATGCAAACTGACATTGCACATACTGTCTATCACGATAATTTTCATTTTTACAAGCCGCACCATATTGGAAGTAACAACACGAATTCATCGTTTCTTCTCCAAGTTCAAAATATAAACAAAGCTCAAAGTTGCTATTTGTTAGCTTATATGATGCACTTATTGTGTACAGGAACCAAATAATAAAAAATAATTCCATGTCAATGAACTGACGCAACTTTGCACATCCATTTTTCCTACTCTGAAAGTGACATTACTTTTCAATCGTATAAAAACAAGCAAAACAATGATGTAATGGATTAAACTTAACTAAACAATAGGCAAACAACCCTTGTTTAAAATGGCATTGGGTACAAATGGTTATGTTAACAAACAAATGCGTTAGAGCTGTCAAAAGCGCGATGCGCCAAAGTGTTGCAAGTAACCCCGGTGTTGCAAGTATCCCCGGATGACGGTACCTTTTTGTTTATGATTATCTGATTGTGGGGATGTGAGACACGTCTGAAGCAATTCGGATTGCATCGGGATACTCCATTTCGATTTTCCCAAATAAAGAATCTTTTGTTATCATACGCATTAATACTTGATTGACGCAGAATGGAATATAATCATCCAACATATTCATTATTTAATGGTTTAGGAGTATGATTGCGATACATGAATATACGCAGCGGTTGAGCTAGACATAGTGATGCTCAATTTTCAAGTTGATCAATTGATAGGCTGACCGACTTGACCAGTCATTTAGTATACTCATTTATTCGCAAAGTATTTGGAGTGAACTGATTAGCAAATAATCGATAACCAACATTCTTTTTCTTTTGTGCTGCTTCAAGTTTAAGATACCCGATCGTCAATCTTTTTCATACATATTGACAATATACGTTTAAAAGACGCGGATCAGTACTCAAAAAAATTGCTATTTACAGAAACATCATAATCTCGGATACCTATAGCAAAACTCCCTACGACCGCCGGTTTGAGTTTAGTTTGCTGCCAATAATGATAACACATTTTACTCGTTACCTTGATCCAACAATTATCCGCCTGTTATTTACACTATTTCCAGGCAAAGCTAAAAAAATGTTCTCTGGTATAAATCTGTTCGTAAAACTAAAACAAAAACTAAAATATCTTAAACAGGCTTATCTTGACTGTCGACTTGAAAATATTTAAATATGTAATAATTCTCCTAACCACTTAAAAAAATAAATAAATTTAAAGAATAACGATCATATCACTTATCAAGGTGAATCCCGATCCAACGAAACCTGCCTTACTAACAAATCACAACTCCTTCCTGTAATCTTTGCAGGGATGCAGAGGTTAACACGGTCCCAAAAACAGCAAAGATTACACTAACACTCCTTCCCCAATCCCATCTGATTGCAAGGACGTGGCCGGCGCAGTTATTGACCCTATATATATCGAGTCACTGAATTTTGCACAGTGAGGATGATCGGTCACTCCCAACCTCATTCACTTGATTCATTGTGCAATTTCACTGGTTCGGGACAATCACTGAGTGCAACCATTGATATGTGCAATCAGTCTAAGCTAAGTAATACTTCATATTTACCAATTAAACATCTATGAAGAAGTTAGAATTAAATAGCATAAGATAACTCTTATGTAAATTGTACATTGTGTACGTTAAACTTGTGCAGCCCCCGCGTATGGGACTGCCGCGGATCCACCTGGAAGAGGGGAATCCGCGAACTTAAATCTAAAGAAACCAAACACGCACGATCTATCTCTAGATTACGACTGTCTTTATTGAAACTAAATTTACAAACAGGAAACTTAAGACCAGGTAATAAAACTGCTGTCGGTAGGCTTCGTTGGAAATTCCATGGTTGTGAGCATCGGTCCGCCTATTTATGCTTCGTCCAGACGGTGTTAAAACAGGCAAACGTCCTGCCTATGGAATGCTGATATGATGATGATGGACATTAGCGAGATGGGCGGCAGGTAGTGGCCAACAATAACATATCCCTTTAGTTTATTTGGCGCATAGGTAGCAAGCGCCGTTAAACAAAACAAAATCAAATTAAACCTTATGTTGTGAATGGGGGTTTTCCCCGCCAGAAGGCCGATCCTTCAATCAGCTTATTGTAATGCATCTGGGGAATTCATATCACACCGCATATACTTTAAAATACAGGTAGGCAAATTAAGGAAGAGTGGCGCTGCACTTGATCGCTTATCTAGCAACGATTTGGTTGTATGTACGGCATCGCTGCCTAATACGTTTTAGATTTATCAAAACCCCTCGCATACTAGCTTACTTGCCGATTTGTGTGTCATCATGACTCGCGCATTCGCTAACTCGCCCACTCGTGATATCGCTGACTAGCAGCTTACAAACTCGTCCAGTGTCATCGACGCTTTATACCGTGACCGCTCCTAATTCTGCCCATTTTTCTTTATATAAGTAATTTTTACTATTGTGCATAATCATTGCGTTATTTTTTTATAAATGTCTGTTGAATATTACGCCATTATTCACAAACGGGCCATAATATTTGAGAGCGAAGTAATTTAACGTGAAATTGAAAGTATTTTATATGGCAGAAAACATCGTCGTAAGCACCAACGCTAAGATTGTCCTTCTAGAAAATTAACAAATTTATGATCGAAATTCTTTGCAATGATCCAATTACCCAGCATAATTAGAAAGAATAATTAGTTTTAGTCGTGTTTTAGACAAAAAGAGTGATTGCATGCATTGCTTTCCTTAGAAAAATGCGATGCAATAATGCTCAGATTTAGGCACAGATATTTTATTCCTGTTCCAAATTCTGCGCAGTAATGTATCCTACGAAGAAATCGTGAAAGAATACGCAACCTCACCCAAATGGCTGAGAAATAGATAGAGGCTTGAAAATTCAAGTAGAATCTTTAACTTGCATTGATTGGAAACCTGTACTGTGTCTCGGGGTCCGAACCTACGAGCGCCAATTCATGAAACCATGTCTTCTATTTTTTTAATGTCCTCATGTCATGTAATAACCTCATTGAGCTGTCAGAGAGTGGGGAAGTGGTTTCTATATGAAAACACAATTTTTAGTATTAGTCTAAAGTGTAATGTTCAGTCTGCAGAAAACCCGAATCAATTCGCTCTACACGTTATCGAGAATAAAATATTTAAAATAAGGCAATCAAAATGATAACAATATTCCTTTGCCACCCGGACAGTACAAGAAGGTCGGATCATGGATTTAATTATGGTAATGGCTAATGTCGGATTTTTTGGTGTGCTTTCAGCGTATAAAGGCATAAATAGCATGGCATGAGTATTTATTTTCACTTTTTGGGTGCGCAGAATTAGGAACAAACATGCGCAGAATTAGGAACATGGGCCAAAAAGTGCGCAGAATTAGGCACCGTGGATAAGTTTACAAAACGAAAAATATACTCAATGTTGGTCGACTTATAATTCCCATATTTTCTACTAGATATTATAGACTGTAGCACTACACGTTGCTGCTATCCACGTTGTTAATTTAAATCTAGAATACTTAGAAAAGCGAAAGAATCATAAAAATGTCTTAACTGCGCAGAATATGGTACTTCCTTTGCTTGTTTCGAAATTACGCTTTTCTTGTGAATTTTGCACAGTAACCATTGGCGTGGGTTGTAAGTCCGCCATTTTCGTAGAATTTTCAGCAGGAGGCCAACCGAAACGACCCAAGCCGGTAAGATAAAAGGCTATGGTATTTAAAAGAATAGGTATTGAAACGAATTGTAACAAAGTACACTTAGAAAAATTTGTTCGTAAGAAATATTTTCGATTAATGTAAAATCATATATATTTTGTGTACTCTTTCTCTTGCCTTGAAAGTCATAATATAATGTTGAAACGTTAAGTTAAAGTTAAATTTAGTTTGTTTTTCTGTCTGATGAGCCGAGAAAACCCAAATCTAAAAGCATACTACCATATACTGTTAGTCTCGTTGTAAAATAATGAGAAACGTGTATCGTGCTAGCAAATACTGTTAGTCTCGTTGCAAATAACCCTTTTATGTTTTTTATTGTTTTCAGATAAAACTAGATCGCGATGATCAAAGCGAAAACAGCAATGAAAGAGTTTGGTTAATCCATCGTGAAGGTTTCACTGCAGCATTTCAACTTTCTCATATTTCATCGGATCAGAATAAAACTTTAATACAACTGGAACACAATGGAGAAGAACTTAGTGTAGACGATGATGATATCGAAAAGGCAAATCCTGCGTCGCTCGACTTAATTGAAGATATCTGCCAATTACAACACCTGAATGAAGCGTCAGTCCTAAATGTTATTCGACAACGCTACGCTAATAATTTGATCCATACGCGTGCTGGCCTAGTATTGATGGTAGTTAATCCAATGTTACCCTTATCGCTTTACTCCGAGAAGGTAAGCTTAAAGATAAAGATATATGTTCAAAAGTCCATAGTTTGATTTTTACACACCCTATTCAGGGGTAACCCTACTCCTGCCAGTCGGAAAAATCGAGTTTTATTTTTTTGCATTTCCGAGAGGCTTATACCTTCAGAAATGTTATGCCAAATAGATGCGTTGATATCTGATCTTGTTGGAAAGTTACTTCGAAAGCTGTGGGGCCACCTCCAGGAAAATGCTTCGCTGCACGAAACTTTAAACGCTTTTTTATCGAAACTATGTGTAAAGCATATCGTAATTTAGGGACGACCAACTGCACGAATGCATAAAATCAGTTTTCCCGTCTCAATTAATAATTATCAGAACCGATCGATTTTTTCAGTTGACGGTACATGTATCTCAGAATTTAGAGGTAATTTTTTCAGCATGTAAAAGTGCATTATCCAAATTGTTACGTAACCGTTTTTTGATATCTTAATTTTTGAAATTTTTTTATGAGCTTTCAATTGGCGATTTCTGATGAAAAACCCGAATTAATCCACCTAGCGGAGTGACCTGGCCTTTCTACTAGATTATTTTTTTATTTCTTAGTGTCCGAATATGGATCTATAATTCAGTTAGCCATATTTGTAAACTTCAATATGATGTGAGCAACTATTGTATTTTCCTTACTAGACTCCAGAATCCAGAATGTAGTAAATCAATAATTCAAAAACTAAAATGCCACAAACATTTCCGTTTGCGGATAACAGTAAGAAAGGAAAATTACGATTGAAATGTTTTAGAGCACTTCCTGCTTAAAACACTGGAAAAAGAGCCTCTTTTGTTTCGACTATTTTTAATTGAAATGCAATTTTGCTGATGTGTTGGATACCACGTAAGGATTCATTTTCCATGAAACTTAATTTTTTTCGTCAAGCGTAACTGTTCAAAAGGGCGTATTTAGAAATGAGGTCAATATTTAATATAAAGCCTAAATTATGCTCTAAAATCTGGAGTAGTGTTATCGATACGGACACTCTTTCGAATTTAAAAAAAATCTTTAAAATTTGACAAATTTTTCGAAAATACCCAAATTTTACTTTCTTTCAATAAAACTCAAACAAAATCAAATTCTACGTATAATTTTGAACAAAATATGTCATGTAAACTTTTTTGATTAGGCTCAGCCGTTCTCAAGTTATTGTTAATTCAAGTTAATGTTAAAATCTAAAAATTATGTCCTAGGGCAGCGTTTCCCAAATCGGGGTTCGCGAACCTCCAAGGTTCGTCAAAAATTTAGTTCACTGCAGAATAGTATAGGGAATTTCGACAGGGAATTCGCGAACCAACAAAGGTTAGGACCGCTGTCCTAGGGTAATACTATGCGAGGTATCCGAGAACCATGTAATCAACCTCTACGCATTTAAAGCAAATTTTGTCAGATTATTCGTTTTAAGTCAAAAAACAAAAACTAAAAATTGGCACCGATTGCTCCTCCCCACGGTTAATGGGAGCACCTCCTTTTCACAGAAAAGAAATTTTTGTTAAACCCTCTTATTTTCTTTTGCTTATATCTCCGGAAATATTTGGTTTAAGAAAAAATCATCTTCACATTTACAAAGAAAATTGACCAAGAAATCCTAAAAAATATTATTTTTTTAACGGCAGTGCTACCAAATACTTTTTAATTCGATTTGAAACCAAAATTTCTTTTCGATAGCTCTTCACCAGATTTAAGAGTATAATTTAGGCTATAATTTAGACAAATCTAAGGGAACATGTTTTGAGATAATTCTCATTTTATGGTTTTTATCATGGTTTTCCATGAAATTTTGAAGTTTTTTCTTTCAGTGTAATTTTTTTTATTGAGAATTCACTTGATTTTCGACAACTTTGTCTTTGACGTCATTTTGAACAAATAAGAAGGTTTTGAGATATGAATTTTTTAAAACATGATAACCTCATTGCTAAATACGCCCGTTTGAAAAATTAAACTTGACGAAAAAACTGTCCTCGGATTTTTTCTCGGCTTAATCAGTTTCAAAAATGTCTAAAAACGAGTTTGGTCTCACATCCGACAGTTAAATCCGAGAACTCAATCCCAACAGTCGACAAACATATAGTAAGTGAAAAAAAATAAGTTTCATGGTAAATGAATCCTTGCGCTCCAACATATCAGCAAAATTTCATTTCAATCTAAAATAGTCGAATCAAACCGTTTTGTTAGTTGAGCTGGAATTGCTCTTCATCACTTTTCCTGTGTTTCAAAGCAACTTACAAAACTGCAAATTGTACACACATATATCATATATACACACATACATATACGCACATACATAACATATACACACATTTTGATATAAGATACATCATCTGACTTAATAGTAGTCTTAATGATAAATAGTACAAGCACTATGCAACTAACAGTACAAGCAATATGAAAACATACAAAGAACATAGTTAACTACGAAGCCGTTGTTTGAACGTTGTTACGGTTAAGTTAAAATCAAATATATCGGCTACGGCATTAAAACTTGCCGACATGAAGCGGATGGGGTCATGTTGCCCGTACGTTACATTCCGCTGAGGTAATAACAGCAGATTTCTGGGTCGCAGGGTTCTTTCCGGTGCGTACATATTAAGCTGCTGTAAAATATTCGGAGCATCGATCTCGCCAAACAGAATTTTTCCCACAAAAACAGCTTGAGCTTCGAACCGCCTTCGCTCCAAAGTCTGCATTTCAAGAAGCTGGCAGCGCTCTACATACGGTGGTAGCTGATGATGATTCCGCCATGGAAGGAATCGTAAAGCATAACGTACGAATTTTCGCTGAACGGCTTCAATTCTTGCTATCCAGTTAGCATTGAATGGGCACCAAACAACCGAGTTGGTCTCAAGGACGGAATGCATCAGGGAGTAGTAAAGTGATCGGAGGCACCTAGGATCACGGAATTCATTAGCTATTTTAAATATAAATCCAAGCTGTCGATTTGCCTTGGCAATTATTTCATTGTAGTGTGGCTTGAACGTTAGCGATGAATCCAAGGTAACGCCCAAATCACGAACTTGGTTTACTCTGGTTACTGTGAGACAAAACATTGTATAATTGAAGGTAATCGGATGAGATTTTCTATGAAACTAGATCGCACAGCATTTCTCGATGCTAACCGTTAGTAGGTTACTAGAACACCACTGGAGAAATTCTCAACCATGCACTGGAGCTCCAAACAATCTGCATTATCGTTGACGATCTTAAATAGTTTCACGTCATCTGCGAACATCAGTCGGCAATCCTCCGGGATTAAAAATGAAACGTCGTTTATAAACAGTATGAAGAGCAATGGTCCGAGGTTGCTACCCTGTGGAATGCCTGAGAGATTCGTGAAATGTATAAACTGCTGAATTCCTATCTTCACAAATAGCATTCGATTTAAAAGATAGGATCGACACCATCGTATTAGCGCAGAACAAACTCCAAGCTTTTCCAGTTTTGCTAGTAGAATGTTGTGATCGACTCGGTCAAATGCAGCCTTTAAATCGGTATAAACCGCATCTATTTGGGTACCTACGCTCATGTTTTGCAAGCACGCTGCGGTGAACTGTACAAGGTTTGTAGCAGTTGAGCGTTTTGCATAAAAACCATGTTGCTCTAAGGAGATGTAGTGTTTGCAGCTTGCGAATAGAGAATCGTGTATAATAATTTCAAACACTTTTGAACATGCGCATAGTGATGTAATACCTCTGTAATTTTTTACATCACGTTTGTCTCCCTTTTTGTGTACAGGAAACATAACGGAGAGCTTCCAAGTTGTAGGGAATACACCCTGTTGAAGCGACATATTATACAGCAAGCATAGTGGGCGTATTAGCACAGTAGCACATTTTTTCAAAACGCATGATGGAATTCCATCCAGGCCAGCGGCAAATGAATGCTTGAGTTTCATTATTGCAGCTTCTACGTCACGATCATCTATTGCGGGTAGGTTGAAATCAAGGGCATCGCTCGGAATGCTACTTACTGCTGCGTTGATTTGCGCGATTGTAGTAGCGGAGTCACGGAAATTGTGTTGGAAGTGTTGGGCGAACAAATTGCATTTCTCTAGCAACGTGCTGCCGTGACAGTCACCCAAAAACATGTCTTTGGGCAATCCTTCTTCTTTTCTCTTTTTGTTAACGAATGACCAGAAGATCTTCGGATTCAACCTGATGTTACGCTGCATTCGATGTGTATACCGTCTGTACAGGTAGCGGTTATATGTGCGATATAGGCTACTGGCACGATTGAAACTCTCCTTCAAGATAGTGTTACGTTGTCTGCAGTATTTACGTAGTGCCAGAGACCGCTTTCGTTTAAGTTGCTGTAAGCGAGAATTAGACCATGGTGGTTTTCGCAACGGTCTGCGAGTAGGAACGCAATTTACAAACGCATTATTAATAGCATCGTTGAAATAAACGATAGCATCGTCGAGATTTCGTCGAGGATTAAGTTCCAAAAACCGCCAGTCGATTTGCGAGATAGCACTATTTAAAGAGTCAAAGTTCGCTTTACGGAAGTCCAAACACATTTCCATTAGAGTATCTTCGAATTGTACGGGCAAGGTTTGATGTACCGTTATAATCAGCGCCGGGTGATTAGAGTCGAGTGGTACCAGTGGCTCACCAGCCTCGAACAGCTCACACAAAGTAACGTTGTTAGTCAGTATCAAATCGAGAAGGCGATCGTTGCTATTGGACACATGGTTAATTTGAGTTAGACCGTGCAAACTGAAACCATCCAACAAGTCGGAGCTAGCAGGAGTAATATTTGAATGGAGATAGTCAATCAGAGAGCAAAGCCGGTTATAATCTCTGATTACAGCTTGGTTCGACCCATGCACCTTCCAGCATTGGACAAAAGATAGGAGTCACAACGACAACTTGTTATAGACTAATCTCAAGTTTTTAGTCTTGACCTTGAAATGCGGTCATACATATATATTAATATTTTTTGAAACGATGGTTCTACAATTGATGAAGGGACGGTAGGGAAAGAAATGAATTTTTTTTTTTTTTTGGAGAAGGTGGGGAAGAGTGGAAAGAAAGGGGGGGGGGGGGGGGGTATTGGTAGCTATGCTTGACAAGTAGTCATTTTGATTCCTGTATTGGACAAAAGGTAGGAATCAAAATGACTACTTGTCAAGCATAGCTACCAATACCCCTTTCTTTCCGCTCTTCCCCACCTTCACCAAAAAAAAAAAAAAAATTTCATTTCTTTCCCTACCGTCCCTTCATCAATTGTAGAACCATCGTTTCAAAAAATATTGACAACTTGTTAACCATAGCTACCTATTACCCCCCCCGCTTCCTTTCCACCCTTCCCCTTCATTCCCGAAAAAAATCCTTCTTCATTACTTTCCCTTACCGTCCCTTCATCAATTGTAGAATCATCGTTTCAAAAAAAATATGAATAATCGTTGCCAGATTCAGAACACGGGTTAGGAACCTTACGGCAATCCAGTACTATGCGCCAACAGATGCTGCCGACCTGCAGGAGAAAGAGAGCTTTTACAGCCAGCTGAACAGCGTGGTTGAGAAAATCCCGAAGGGGGCATCCAAATTCACATGGGCGACTTCAACGCGAAGATTGGCTCAAACAACGCGGACCTTGAACGCGTCATGGGACGCCATGGCCTAGGAGAGATGAGCGAAAACGGGGAGCTGTTTACAGAATTCTGTGGTAATAACGACATGGTCATTGGTGGATCGCTCTTCCCCCATAGACCAGTACATAAAGTCACGTGGGTTTCCCGCGACGGCCGAACAGAAAACCAAATCGACCACATCTGCATCAGCCGGAAATGGAGAAGGAGCCTTCTTGATGTACGCAACAAACGCAGCGCTGACATTGCATCCGACCATCATCTTGTTATCGCTGAGATACGTCTGCGCGTCGCACGTGTCCAACGACGGGAGGAGAAAGTTGGGTGCCGCTACGACGTCCGCCGATTGGAGAATCCTGAGGTGAAAAGGGCCTTTGTTGAACAACTTGAATCTCGAGCCTCGGAGTTGCCACCTGGTGGAACCGTCGAAGAGCAATGGACCGGCATCAAGAACGCCTTCATCACGACCAGTGATGAAACCCTAGGCAAAGCGCGCAGTGGGCGGAGGGAGTGGATTTCGGATGAAACTTGGAGGAAGATCGACGAGCGGAGAGAGGCGAAAGCCGGCATTGAGCGAGCGCGGACCAGATCGGCTGGCTGGTAAACGGCTGAATAATGCGTACCGTCGGTGCCTTGTGCACGTGTAGGCATAAAATAGACCCTACAGTGGTTCATAGCCTCTTATTCAGCAACTCCTATTCCTACCGCCTCGTGGTACCAGCCGGGATACGAGCAACTTTGGTGGAGATCGGGTAACCAACCCCGGTGGAAGCCAAGGTCGTATGCTGACAGGAAAGGAGGGCTCTTTAGAGCTTCGTTGGCCCTCCGGCGAAACAGGGGGTTGGTGTAGCAGGCTTTGCGAGCCGTCACCACCAAAAACACTAAAGCACGGAACGAAGAACAAATATATTCTTACTGGAACAATCGGAATAGACCCACGCGACGAAAAAGGACTATGGATTGGAAACTCGGGACGTGGAACTGCCGATCTCTCAACTTCCAAGGGAGCACTCGAGTGCTCTCCGACGTATTGAAGAGCCGCAAGTTCGACGTCGTAGCGCTGCAGGAGGTGTGCTGGAAGAGCTCAACGGTACGTACGTTCAGAGATGGACATACCATTTACCAGAGCTGCTGCAACACACACGAGCTGGGTACAGCTTTCATAGTGATGGGCGAGATGCGGAAACGGGTGATTGGGTGGTGGCCAATCAATCCTCGAATGTGTAGGTTGAGAATCAAGGGCCGATTCTTCAACATAAGCATTATCAACGTGCACAGCCCTCACCTCAGAAGTACCGATGACGACAAGGATGAATTCTACGCGCAGTTGGAGAGTGAATACGACCGCTGCCCAAAACTTGATATCAAGATCGTCATCAGGGATTTCAATGCTCAGGTCGGCCAGGAGGAGGAATACAAACCGGTGATTGGAAGGTTCAGTGCACACCAGCGAACCAATGAAATGGGCCTAAGACTTATCGACTTTGCCGCCTCCAAGAATGTGGCCGTACGTAGTACCTTTTTCCAGCACAGAATCCACCATAAGTAGACCTGGAGGTCACCAAATCGGACAGAATCACAGATCGACCACGTTTTGATCGACAGTCGGCACTTCTCAGACATTATCGACGTCAGATCCTATCGAACCGCTAACGTTGACTTGGACCACTACCTAGTTATGGTTAAGATGCGCCCAAGACTCTCCGTTGTGAACAACATTCGGTACCGACGCCACTACGCAACTACGCGCATTCACTCGAAGCTACGCTGCCGGAAGAGGACGAGCTGGACGAAGCCCCTCTCGAGGACTGTTGGAACACTATCAAAACAGCCATCAGCAGTGTAGCGGAGAGCTCCATCGGGCATGTGGCCCGGAATCAGCGGAACGATTGGTTTGACGATGAATGTAGGAGGGTGATGGTTGAGGAGAACGCTGCGGGAGCGGCCAAGATGCGCAGTGCCACACGTCAGAACGTGGAAAGACACAAACAGAAGAAGATGCAGCGAAACCAAATCTTTCGGGAGAAAAAGCGCACCATGGAAGAGCAGGAATATGCAGAGTTGGAGCGGCTGCATCGTTCTCAGCAAACGCGGAAGTTCTACCAGAATCTGAACGGATCCCGCAAAGGATTTGTGCCGCGAGCCGAAATGTGTCGGGATAAGACTGGCAGTATTCTGACGGACGATCGTGAGGTGACGGATAGGTGGAAGCAGCACTTCGACGAACACCTGAATGGCGCCCAGGCGGAAAACCATGGCGGCGGGGAAAGCGATTTCGACGGTGCAGTAAACGGGGATGAGGTGCCAGCCCCAACGATAGGCGAAGTTAAGGAGGCCATCATGCAGCTAAAGAACAACAAGTCAGCTGGAAAAGATGGCATCGGAGCGGAGCTTATTAAAAAGGGACCAGAAAAGCTGGCCGTTTGTCTGCACCGACTAATTGTTAGAATTTGGGATACGGAACAGCTACCGGAGGAGTGGAAAGATGGGGTTATCTGCCCGATCTATAAAAAGGGCGATAAGTTGGACTGTGAGAACTATCGAGCGATCACTGTTTTCAATGCCGCTTATAAAGTGCTGTCCCAAATCATTTTCCGTCGTCTATCACCAATTGCGAATAGATTTGTGGGAACTTATCAAGCCGGCTTCGTCGAAGGTCGGTCTACAACGGATCAAATATTTACACTGCGGCAAATCCTCCAAAAGGGCCCGTGAATACAGAGTTCCCACGCATCATTTATTCGTTGACTTCAAAGCCGCATATGATACCATCGACCGGAAAGAGCTATGGAAAATCATGGACGAGAACAGCTTCCCCAGGAAGCTCATCAAACTGATTAAATCTGCGATGGATGGTACACAGTGCTGTGTTCGGATTTCGGGTGGATTGTCAAGTTCATTCGAATCACACAGAGGGCTTCGTCAAGGTAATGGTCTTTCATGCCTGCTGTTCAACATAGCGCTACAAGGTGTTATGAACCGAGCGGATATCAACACGCGGGGCACGATATTCAACAAATCTAGTCAATTCGTCTGCTTTGCCGATGACATGGATATTATCGGCAGAACATCTGTGGCGGTGGCTGAACAGTACACCAGACTAAAGCGCGAAGCAGAAAAGATTGGGTTAAAGGTAAATACGTCTAAAACAAAGTACATGCTGGCCAGCGGAACCGAGGCCGAACGACACCGCTTGGGCAGTAGTATATTGATCGACGGCGATGAGTTTGAGGTAGTCGATGAATTTGTCTACCTTGGCTCACTGGTAACGGCGGACAATGATACCAGCCGTGAGATTCGGAGGCGTATTATCAGCGGAAGTCGTGCTTACTATGGGCTCCACAAGCAATTGCGGTCGAGTAGACTAAGTCCCCGTACAAAGTGCACCCTGTACAAGACGCTTATTAGACCGGTTGTTCTCTACGGGCATGAAACATGGACAATGCTCGAGGAGGACCTGCGAGTTTTCGAACGACGAGTGCTAAGAACGATCTTCGGCGGCGTACAGGAGAACGGAGTATGGAGGCGGAGGATGAACCATGAACTCGCACAGCTCTATGGCGAACCCAGTATCCAGAAGGTAGCTAAAGCTGGACGGATGCGATGGGCAGGGCATGTTGCAAGAATGCCGGACAACTACCCTGCAAAGATGGTGTTCGCCTCAAATCCGGTAGGAACAAGACGACCAGGAGCGCAGCGAGCAAGATGGTTAGACCAGGTGGAGCGAGATCTGGCGGAGAGTACTCGGTGTCCGAGGAATTGGAGAGCGGTAGCCCTCAACCGAGTTACATGGAGAAATTTTGTTCAACAGGCTTTGTCTTAGGACGGCAAGCCACCTATGTAAGTAAGTAAGGACCAGATCGGCTAAGACAGCTGCCCGTCAACGATACGCCGAACTGGAGAGGGCTGTTAAACGTGCTTGTAGGCGGGACAAGAGAGCCTGGACTAACTCCCTAGCCGAACAAGGAGAAACCGCCGCCGCCAATGGTGATATCCGTTTGTTGTACGACATTTCTCGCCGCCTTAGTGGTGCCAGGATGAATACAAAGATGCCGCTAAAGGACAGAGCTGGTCAGCTATTGACTGACCGTACAGAACAGCTTAAGCGATGGACTGAACATTTTGAACAACTCTTCCGAGTTTCAAATGTCAGAGACCAACAAAACCAGCAGCGTACGACGCCTACAGTTCGTCGAATAAATTGCGTGAACTCGGAGGCGCCATCGCTGGATGAAATTGTAGCAGCCATCAAGAGTATGAAATCCAATAGAGCGCCAGGGATAGATCGTATTTCAACCGAAATGCTCAAAGCTGACCCATCTTTGTCAGCCCAGATGATGCATCAGCTTTTCAGCAATATTTGGGAAACCGCAACTTTTCCGGTGGACTGAATGCAGGGCATATTGGTCAAAGTCCCTAAGAAAGGAGACCTAACGGAATGCGGTAACTGGCGTGGCATCACGTTGCTCTGTATTACTCTCAAAGTACTCTGTAAGGTAATCCTCAACCGGATCCAGGAGAAGATCGACGCTACTCTCCGGCGGCAGCAAGCTGGATTCCGTGCTGGCCATATCACAACGCTCCGCATTGTATTGGAGCAGATCAACGAATTATAGGACTCTCTTTTGCTGGTGTTCGTTGACTTCGAAAAGGCGTTCGACCGACTCAATCACGAAAACATCTGGGGCGCACTTAGGCGTAGAGGAGTTCCAGATAAGCTAGTCCATCTCATCGAGGCTCAGTACGAGGCATTCTCGTGCAAGGTTTTGCACGACGGCGTCTTGTCCGACCCCATAAGGGTTACTGCTGGCGTGAGACAGGGCTGCATTTTATCACCGCTGTTTCTCATCGTTATGGATGAGATATTAGTTGGAGCAATTGACAGTAGACCAAATCAAGGATTGCCTTGGAATCTTCTAACGATGGAGCAGCTAAATGACCTCGACCTAGCCGACGACATTGTCTTGCTCGCACAACGCCGAAACGATATGCAGAGCAAGTTAGACGACCTCTCCGAGAGCTCCCAGGCAGCAGGTCTCACAGTCAATGTAGCGAAAACTAAGTCTATGGTAGTGAACACTGACAATTCCACCAACTTCACAGTAGCGGGACAACAAGTTGAGCAGGTAGCCGCCTTTCAATATCTTGGTAGCCAAACAACACCCGATGGTGGTACCAAGACTGATATAGCCACACGGATCAGGAAGGCCAGGGGTGCCTTTGCAGGTCTGCGAAACATTTGGCGCTCAAACCAGATCACTCTACGTACGAAAACCCGAATCTTTAATTCAAACGTTAAATCCGTACTGCTGTATGCCTGCGAAACATGGTGCGTCTCAGCGGAGACAACGCAAAAACTGCAGGTATTCATTAACCGGTGCCTACGATATATTATTCGTGCCTGGTGGCCTGATAATTGGATATCCAATGAGGAACTCCATCGTCGGTGTCATCAACGGCCGATAGCCACAGAAATTCGTGAGCGTAGGTGGAAGTGGATCGGACATACCTTGAGGAAAGGAGCGAACGAGGTTTGCAGAGCAGCACTCGACTGGAATCCACAAGGACAGCGTAGAAGAGGCAGACCCAAAGGCTCATGGCGACGGAGCTTAGCCAATGACATCCGGGCTGTAGACGAGAACCTGTCCTGGCGACAGGTAAAAGCCATGGCGGGTTACCGTCAGCAATGGAGATCTCTGATTTCATCCCTTTGTTCTGCCGGACCGGCGGACATGGACACATAAGTAAGTAAGTAAGTGAAAAAGATAATGGGATTATGCGAAAAATGTGAAATAGGGATCCGAGAAAGGAGAGAGAGCGAAGTTTTTAACCAGAAGTTGTTACGTCTGTATGTGTTCCTGTATGTCTGTGTTTTGGCACATATTTGACAAGCCAGGAGTAACCGCTTCCAGGGTTTCCAGGGTAAAGTGGAGGAGCACCTCTTGTAAATCTCTACACTCTACACGTGTTATATTTTCGTCATATTCTACTGCCACTTTTTTAAGTTCTGGTGTTATTGCTGTTAGTGTTGTGAGTAATTGTTTGTATGCGTCTCTTTTTTTCTTGGAAATAATGTTCTGGATTGTCGTTTCTTTATATCCGTTTAATTTTGCAATTTCAAGAATGTGTGTTAATTCTTTTCGTTTTCCTAGCTTACTTAACGGTAATGTTTCCATCCTATGTATCATGTGATGGATAGCTGCCATTTTGTGTTGGTGGGAGTGGCTAGATGAGCTAGGTATAACTCGTTTGGTGTTTGTTGGTTTTCTGTAAATTTCAATTTCTGTTTCTGCGCATTCGATTTGTCTTATTACAACGATATCCAAAAAAGTAATAGAATCCTGCAATAGAATTAGTTCACCAACAGGATGTAGCTTACAATATTATTAAAAATACCAAAACGACATGAAAGTACATTAAATTATCCTGTCTTTGACCCATTCTTTTTTTTCAAAATTCGAACGCATAACAAAATGACGGACATTCAAACATAAAAGTCAGTTTTTTAGCTGAAAAATTGACTTTAAACTTTTCTAAAAAATACATAAATTGCAATATCGAAAAAAGGATGGGTCAAAGACAAGAAAATTTTATAAGCTTTGAAACAAAAAAAAAGCTAAAGAATCGCGTCAGCCCTTCTTGAGATATTTATGGTACCGAATTTAAAAACCTAGTTCCGAGAAAAACTGCATGGAAGTTTTTATGCGCTGTGCAATCGTTCCAGCCATGCGCGGTACAAATAACTGTAAGTTTGTCATTTTTTGGAATTCATCGAAATGGTTTCAAACACATATGCTAAAAATGTCAATCTTTTGATATAAACAATAAAAAAATTTCGATTTGAAAAAGTACTATGGTACTATGCCCTCTTAATAGCGGGATCGCATTCTGGGGGTTTGGTTTAAGTTAGAAACTGGCCGTGGATGTATTCGGAACTTTCCTAGAACGTGTCCGGCTGTGGCCAATGTAATCCTGGACACTTTATATCACGACAAATGAACTACTTTTGCAATTTTGAGTACTTAAAGATGTCACATGTTGTATTTTAGTTCAATACAGAAACTGTTCCGGAACATTCCCGGACGACTACCAATGGTATAGTTTTGCAATTTTAAGTACTTGGAGGTGTCGCTTGACGGGTTTGTTATGATTCAAGGTACTTCTATTTCAATAGAATTTTTCTAGGCCACAAAACTTTGCGTTTGGTAGTTATTCAGTCAAATCGGTCCAAGCATTTTCTAAAAGCAGATGTTTATTGTTATATTTTCACTACTGAAATTGTTATGCGTTTATTTGTAACTTGTGACTGACATAGTTTGATATTTTTATCAATATTTTGGGAACAAACATAACATTACTGTTTGAAATATTGAAAGAATGAACAATTTAAAGATGATTCCCAGGCTTATCTCAAATGTGAAAATCACACGGGACTGTTATGCATTTATGGACAGTAATGGTAGTTATCATCAACACATATACGTGTGTATGTAATCTATACCTATAAAAAAGGATTTCTGTCTGTCTGTCTGGCCTGAATTTTTTCTAATTGTTAGTTTATTTATTTGTTTATTTGGTGTATAAAAATCATCTGACATAGTGTTTGTCTGAATGATAAAACTAAATTAACATAACTAACGGTACAATAAATACAGGCAATATAAAAACACACGAGAATACAGTCATCTACGAAGCCGTTCTTTAAATGACGATGTGGTGATGTTGAAGTCGAACAAATCTACCACCGCGTTGAAGCTTGCCGACATATATCGAATGGGATCATGTTGCCCATACGAAACACTTCGATGAGGTAGAAACAGAAGATTCCTGGGCCTCAAATGCCTTTCCGGAGCGTACAAATTCAGTTGATGCAAAATACTTGGAGCGTCGATTTCACTACGCAAAACTTTTGCCACAAACACAGCTTGCGCTTCGAACCGTCTGCGCTCCAAAGTCTGAATTCCGAGGAGCTGACAGCGCTCGGTGTATGCAGGAAGCTGGAATCGGTTACGCCATGGCAGGAAACGTAGAGCATATCGCACGAACTTCCGCTGCACGGCTTCTATTCTTGCTATCCAGTTCGCGTTGAATGGACACCAAACAACCGAGTTGGTCTCAAGAAGAGATCGCACCAGGCAACAGTAAAGCGATCGTAGGCACATAGGATCGCGAAATTCATCTGCCACCTTGAACATGAATCCAAGCTGCCTATTAGCCTTGGCAATTATTTCGTTGTAGTGTGGGCCAAATGTAAGCGGAGTATCCAATGTAACACCCAAGTCACGAACCAGGTTTACTCTAGCTATGCTCTGACCACACATTGTATAGTTAAAAGTGATCGGGCTGGATTTACGATGAAATGAAATTGCACAACACTTCTCAATACAGACGGTTAGAAGATTGCTGGAACACCACTGCAGAAAAATGTCAATCAAACGTTGGAGTTCCAAACAGTCAGCAGTATTTCTGACAACCTTGTATAATTTGATATCATCTGCAAACAACATGCGGCAATCATCCGGAAGTAAAGCTGTTAAGTCGTTAATAAATAGCATAAAGAGCAACGGCCCGAGGTTACTGCCTTGTGGTATGCCGGAGAGATTCGTGAAATACGAAGACTGTTGGTTTCCTATCCTCACGCAGAGCATTCGATTCAATAGATAGGATCGAAACCATCGTACAAGTGCAGAATTAACTCCAATTTTTTCCAATTTGGCGAGTAGTATATTATGGTCAACCCGATCGAATGCAGCTTTCAAGTCGGTATAAACTGCATCTATCTGTGCACCTATGCTCATGTTTTGTAAGCAAGTTGCTGTGAATTGCACGAGGTTCGTTGCGGTAGAGCGTTTTGGGAAAAATCCATGTTGATCTGTTGATACGTATTGTTTACAGCTTGCGAAAAGAACGTCGTGTATAATGATTTCGAACACCTTTGAGCAAGCGCAAAGGGATGTTATACCTCTGTAGTTAATTACATTACGTCTGTCACCTTTTTTATATACAGGAAACATAACAGAAATCTTCCATGTCGTAGGAAATAAGCACTGTTGAAGCGACAAGTTACATAGCAGCCGCAACGGACGTATAAAGCTAGCTGCGCACCTTTTCAAAACACATGAAGGAATTCCATCAGGACCAGCTGCAAACGAACATTTAACTTTATTGATTGCAGCTTCGATGTGACGATCAGTTATTGCAGGTAGATTAAAATCCAACACTTCGCTAGGAGTGCTACTCATTGCCGTATTGGTTTGCGCAATTGTAGCAACTGAGCTACGAAAATTATGCTGAAAGTGTTCAGCGAACAATGTACATTTTTCCAACATCGTGCTACCATGACAATCACCTAAGAACATGTATTTAGGCAATCCTTCCTCCTTCCTCTTACTGTTAACGAATGACCAAAAGATCTTTGGATTCAATCTAATATTACGCTGCATTCGATGCGTATATCGTTTGTACAAGTAGCGTTTATATTTGCGATACTGATTGCTGATACGATTAAAATTCTGCTTCAATAAAGCATCACGCAGTCTGCAGTATTTACGTAGCGCCAGGGATCGCTGACGCTTGAGTTGTAATAAGCGAGAGTTTGACCACGGTGGTTTACGCAACGGTCTGCAGGGAGGGACATAATGAGCCAGTACATTGTTAACAGCATCATTGAAATATTCGATAGCATCATCAAGTGGCGGGTTAAGTTCTAAAAACCGCCAATCGATTTGTGATATAGCATTACTCAAAGCATCATAGTCGGCTCTGCGAAAGTCCAAACTCGGTTCCACTGGAGTATTTTCGAACTGGACGGGTAAGCTTTGGTGAACCGTTATGGCCAGCGCTGGATGGTTAGGGTCGAGCGGGACTAGTGGCTCAGCAGCTTCGAACAACTCGCACATACTTTCATTGTTAGTCAGTATTAAGTCAAGAAGACGATCGTTACTATTAGTCACGTAATTAATTTGAGAAAGACTATGTAAGTTGAACCCATCCAACAAATCGAAACTGGCAGTAGAAATGTTTGAATGGAGGTAGTCAATGGAAGGGGAATTGTTGTTTAAGCGAATCCACCGTAATCCAGACTGATTGTAGTCTCCAAACAGCATTGAGAGATCATTCGGCTGCAGACGAGACATAATAGAGCCGATGGAGTTAATATGACTATCTACAGCGTTGGCATCAGCTCGGCGATCAGGTGGCAAATATATTACGCCAACACTGATTTTGCGAATTGGTGTCTTGATCATCACCCACAGCTATTCGATTCTGTCGCAAACTGGTGTCGGGTCAACATAACTAATCAAACGCGTTGAAACAGCAATCAAAACTCCTCCTCCACGTGCCTTAGCGCTGTTAGTGCTATTGCGATCACAACGGTATACATTAAAATAGTTACCAAAGAGTTGCACAGAATTAATCTGAGCATCCAACCACGTTTCCGTCAATACAATGACATCGTAGTCATATTCAGAAGCCGCCAAGAAGAAATCATCGATTTTTGTCCGCAGTCCACGGACATTTTGATACAAAAACCGCAGTCCAGGAACATCGTTGTCGAGTTGATGGTGATTAGCAAGTAAATGTCTACAAGGTGCGGGGATATCAGGTGCCGAATTAATATTGATAGAAGAATACTTGCCTACACTAGCAAGCTGGAAGACCCCTTCTCCATTCTCAAACACAGGACCGGGACGACTGATGAGCGCTGGCTGCAGTGGCGCGACTGTGATGAGTGGATTAGGGGCTTCCAAAATGCTTGTTTCGGTGCGTCCCGGGCCAGATCCAATGGTGGAAACTAATTTAAAGGTGTCAGACGAGGATTCGTTGAAGGCTGCGAGGGAACCGACTGTACCGTACGTTGAAATTTTGATGCTTTCGGCCACCAAAAATCCTTAGAGCTATTTCTCTCTTCAAATTGCCGAAAATAAATCCCCTTCGGCCAGATGTTAGCATCAAGCGCAACTTCTTTAAGCTCAAGATCAAAGCCAACTTTAAAGGACACGAAAGCAAGCGTTTTTATATCAGCATCTTTTTTAATCAGCTTTCGAACATCTGGTTGCGCACCAGGTACGCATTCCTTAACTAGAGCCGATATTTCATCCTCAGACACATGCGGAGCGATGCGTGATAGATACAGCCAAAATTTTTCCTCCGGTTGGGGAACTGTATCCACTAATTTAGGAAAATTTTCGACGTTTCTAGCTCCGCTAATCAAATTAGAAAGCATTCTTGGTCGTTTGGGTGTATCACCTGGTGATGCAATTCTAGGGCGTTTATTACGGCGATTAGCAGTCGAAAAATCAGGCGTTGCGTGTACCGAAAACTTGTCAGAAATCGACCCAATGAATGTCGTTATTCGACCAAGCTCATTTTTCAAATCACTTACGCAGCTATTGATTGATTCAGCAGCAGATGCTATATCAGCAACAGCACAGTCGGTTGCGGCTTTTGTTTTCAAGCTCTCGACCGAATCCATACAATCGTTGCAGATCCAAAGTAGGTTCGATTGTTCATTGAAAAAGTCCAAATTCGCACGAACCCAACCGAAGCATTTCAAGTGAGCAACACAGTCACATAGATGGCATTTGATCAAATTACGATTCTTAATGGGTTCAGAGCACTTGTAACAAACTTTTTCCATCTCGGTGGGAGCTTTACGTTTGTCAGATTGCATAGTCAAGGGCGGCTTAAAAATCCAAATTCCAAATAGCAGCTTGCGGTGATTAGATACGGACGGCGCACACGTAGAGAAGGAGATCAATAAAGCTTTCAAAGCTTTCAACTTTTGCTCCTGGATGGCGCTTCAGTAGAAAAAAATGCGCGTAGCGGTAGAGGCAAGTATGTGCAAAATAACGACAAAAATTTCTTCACTTAGATTAGCTCGAAAAGCGTTGGATGCATATAAACTTCACCACTTGCACAATAAATGCTATTTCAGCAGATCAATAATCGCGAATTCACGGAAATCAGGTACCAAAATCCAATAGAACGAGAGTTTAAATACGGGGATCAAAATAGTCACTCAAACGTTACAGGCCAGGTTGCCAGAATTTACGATGAATTAGGACCCCTCTCCACTTTTTAGGAGGGGGAGCTCCCATACAAATGAATTACAAATTTCCTCATAACTCGAAAAGTAATCAAGCAAATGGAACCAAATTTGGGATGTGGGGGGTTTTGAAGGCAGGAATTTTTTTAATGATGGTTTGAGACCCCTCACCCCTGTGGTAGGGGGATAAGGACTATCTTACACGGCTGCCAGCCGTGACGTTACAACGCGAGCTTCAATCAGTTGTAACTTAGGTTCTGCTTAACTTATCATCATTCTTTAGGCACCGTTTTAAAGGTATTTTTGAGTATAAAGAGAATACGGATTATTAGATCGTTCGAATTTGTACTTTTCTGCGAAAACGAAAAAGTACACCTTTTTCGTGACGTTTCAACGCAAAAAATGGCCCTATTTCATCCACTTGAAATACAAAATAACTGCAAAATTACATCCAAACTATTTTTGGAATGGATTCAGCATATATTCCTTTGTAAGTTGGTCGAAAACAAATGATATTATGAAATGTTTTAGCGCACTGTAGCAGTATTTTTAAAAATATCACGAAAGACCATTTATTTCTTGTAAATTTCATTTATTTTCAATACACGTTTTATATAACTTCCGAAAATGCTAGAATATCAGTTATGGCAGTTTTGAAAGGTTCAAACATTGCCCAATCATGAGAAAATATTCAACAATGCTAAAACAATGCAACTTTTATAAAATGTCTGGTTGGTATACCGGCCCGCGGAATGTGTCATCTAGGTTTATTTATTTTCCTAGAACTACTGACCTCTATTACTTTCTTTCAGTTGAGTCACCCCTGCGAAATGATACTTTCTACGAAAAGATTTTCCGTGAAATGGCACATCTCGTGTAAGGTTTTTCGCGAAATGGTATTCTGCGAAATTCTATATTCCGCGTTATGGTCAACTGAGAATTGGTGTTCCGCAAAATGGTATTTGGCGAAATGGTTAGTAATGATGGCGAATATTTAAATGGTATCCGCTTTATTTTATCAGGCTAAGCAATGGGGGGAGTTGTTTTCTACTTTACTGTGAGGAAAATTTGTATATTAAAACACCCATGAAACTTGCAAAACTCAAGATTGTGACAAAGGTCATCCGAGATTCACGGTTTATGTAGAACACAGTTTAATTTGTATATACTGTGTATACTAGTATACTGATAAATTTGTATTTGAAAGCAATCAAAAAATCGTGTGCAAAGTTCTTGGGCAAGATTGATATTTAAGGGGGATCCTAACTGGAAAGTCGAAAAACTTGTTTGTTTTATCTTCAGCAATGTTGAGCCCAAAGTATTTTTCGGCACGTGGTCTCGTTGAGAATTTACAGTAAAACTGTGGGATCACTTGAAGGAAAGTGCAGTGCTATACAATAGTTTAAACGCGCTCTCCTCGAAACCATATGTTTTCAGTGACGGTGTGTATATCTCTGCAGGATCGGTTTGGTTGAATTTTTTTTGACGTGTAAAATGAATTATCTAAATTGTGACGTAGACTCAATTTTTCAATTTTCGCTGCATTTTAAAAAAAATCGTTACACTTCGCAACCAGTAAGAGATAGATAGTTACTATGTACAGCAAAGTTGCTTATTTTACTGTCTTCTATGTTTTGTGGAGATACTGTACTTTTTTGGACGCATTTAAAAAAACAAAAATTTGTATCACTCTAATAGGTAGATTTACGGTCATCCTAATAGTGTAAAAAGTTGTGCCATATTTTTTAAATAAACTTTTCCAAAGACATTCCACCTGGAAAGTTAAGTATTTTTACGCTAGAGGACATGATCGCATTTTTTTCTATTTGGTTCACATCAGTAAAGTTTGCTTAAATAATTTCATCAATGTTTTATCAAACTGGTAACACACACACACACACACACACACACACACACACACACACACACACACACACACACACACACACACACACACACACACACACACACACACACACACACACACACACACACACACACACACACACACACACACACACACACACACACACACACACACACACACACACACACAAACACACACAAACACACACACACACACACACACACACACACACACACACACACACACACACACACACACACACACACACACACACACACACACACACACACACACACACACACGCACACGCGCACACACACAACTGCTCAATTCGTCGAACCTTGTCGATTGGTATATGTGATCAACTTCGTGTTTTTCGACCAATTTCAAAACCTTGACTTGACATGAGATTAGTCTATAGAGAGAATGTTACCACTCTACAACCTCAGAAAGACGACATTGAAAGGATCAGTATGCCATTCTATCCTAAAGCCACAAACCCGATAAATAAATGCCTTAGGAGACACGGATATCACGTTGTCTTTAAAGCAACAACACGCTGCGTGATATGCTCTGCAATGTAAAAGAAAGGATTCCTGCCCAAGATAAGTCGGGAATCTATCAAATCGATTGTAATGATTGCCGGCAATTTATATCGGACAAACCCGTCGCAAATTTAAACAACGTGTGAAAGAGCATAAGAATGCAACTGAGAACGAATTTTGCAAGTTTCTGGGGAGTTCGGGTGTTTTAATATACATATTTTCCTCACAGTAAAATAGAAAACACTCCCCCCATTGCTTAACCTGATAAAATAAAGCGGATAGCATTTAAATATTCGCCATCATTACAAACCGTTTCGCCGAAAACCATTTTGCGGAACACCAATTCTCGGTTGACCATAACGCGGAATATAGAGTTTCGCAGAATACTATTTCACGAAAAACCTTACGCGGGATGTACCATTTCACGGAAAATATTTTCGTAGAAACTACCATTTCACAGGGGTGACCCAACTGAAGGAAAGTAATAGAGGTCAGTAGATCTAGGAAAATAAATAAACCTAGATAGAGGTGATCTCTACGGGGGGCTGCCCCCCGCAGTGGCCAGCGCTTCCGACGGCAGGTCGCCGGCAACACTCGCAGCCTGTGTCCGTCTCGTCCTGTATCATCTAATGTTACTATTGATAGTTTTTGGTGGTCTTGTTATTGACTAATGTTTTATGAAAGAGTCTAAAATTTCTCGATTTCGATTAGTTTTTGAGTTATGCAAAAATTTCTGTTTTATTTGTATGAGAGTCCTTATCCCCCTACCACAGGGTGGAGGGTTTCAAACCATCATAAAAAAATTCCTGCCTCCAAAACCCCCACATACCAAATTTGATTCCATTTGCTTGATTAGTTCTCTATTTATAAGGATATTTGTGTTTCATTTGAAGAAGGCGTCCCCCACTATTGAAGGGGAGAGGGGTCATAATTCCCCTCCTAAAAAGGGGAGGGGTCTCAATTCACCAAGGAAAAAAAAATTGCTTGCAAAAACACCCACATGCTAAATTAGGTTCCATTTGCTTGATTAATTCGGGAGTTATGATGAAATTTGTATTTAATTTGTATGGCAGTCCCCCTTCCTAAAAAGGTAAGGGGTCCTAATTCATCATAGCAAAAATTCTTGCCCCCAAAAACACCCACTTGCCAAATATGGTTCCAATTGATTGATTAGTTCTCGAATTATAAGGAAATTCGTATTTCATTTGCTTAGGAGACCCCCTCCCAACGTGGGGAGGGGTTCTAATCCACCATAGAAAAAATTCTTGCCTCCAGAAACCTTCACATGCCAAATTTGGTTCCATTTGCTTGATTAGTTCTCGAGTTATGAGGAAAT
Source organism: Sabethes cyaneus (assembly GCF_943734655.1). NCBI lineage: Eukaryota > Metazoa > Arthropoda > Insecta > Diptera > Culicidae > Sabethes > Sabethes cyaneus. The sequence continues at coordinate 115,985,411 of NC_071354.1, read as the reverse complement.
TTGTATTTCATTTGTTTGGAAGCCCCCCCTCTTAACGGGGAGAGGAGTCGAGCAGCACGTTCACGTTCCTCACAATCATGCTGGAAGATTTGTGCCTTGCCCATCTTGCCCGTGTCATCATTTACCTGAACGGGAACGGGAACGGGACGGGAAGGAAAACAGGAAGAATAGGAAGGAGTGGATGAGGAATTTGCACAAATGCACGAGGAATTTTTGTACTCCCGAGAGGATACTGCAATCTTTGGTAGTTAACTTATCAATAGTACACCCCTTGGGGGGTATACACATGATAAATAAGAACCTATAGCTCAATACCGCTTTCGGTAAAGTCCTAGAATCCGATTCATTTAATAGGGCATAGTACTTTTTACCATTTTTTTTTGCGTGATTTCAAATATTTTTTTCTCGATAACGCGAAAAGCGAATCGATTCGGGTTTTTTGAATTCTGAACATTGCACTTTTATTTACAATTTTGTTTGCATATATAACTCTCTTCCCCTCTCCCCTGCGGTCCCTTGAACATGATCATTCGAAAAAAACATGATTTGCGGTACCATGGATAGGCGCTGGGGGGCTTATCCGAATTGAAAAATTCCAAAACGACATGAAAGCATATTAAATTATCTCGTGTTTGACCCTTCCTTTTTTTTAATTCAAACGCATAACAAAATGGCGGACATTCAAACATAAAAGTAAGGTTTTTAGTCGAAAAAATTTAGTTTAAACATTTCTAAAAGATACAAAAATTGTAATGTCGAAAAAAGGTTGGGTCAAACACTAGATAATTTTGTTGGCTTTCAAACAAAAGAAGAATCATGAGAATTGCTTGAGCCCTTCTTGAGATATTTATGGTACCGACTTTCCAAACCTGGTTTCGAGAAAAAAGACGTTGAAGTTTTCATTTGCTGTGTAATCGCTCAAGACATGCGCGGCACAAATAACTGTAACTTTATTAATGATTGGAATTCATCGAAATGACTTGAAACACATATGCTTAAAATGTTAATCTTTCGAAACAATCAATAAGAAAAATTTCGATTTTTTTAAATTGAAAAAGTACTGTGCCCCCTTAAGACTTAGGATCCAAAGATCCTATGACGCAATTGTGCTACTGCAGGACAGTTGCAAATTACGTGATATAGTGTACCGTAGTTGGATTCACATAAACTACATTGAAACGATTCAGCTCGCTGAATCGTAGCCATATAATAATTTAGTCTGCGGTGACTAGTCAGTGATCTGACAAGAATACTGCAATTTACCTTTGAGTGTTGCAAAAGAAATTTCACAACCTTCTCACAAGGCTTAACAATGAAACTTTTCGTTTGACGACAAGTTTCAAGATTCTCCCCATAACGTTCACGTTCAGATGAAAACCAAGATCGAATCTTTTGTTTTATCCAATATGCCGCAATTGGTAAAGCAGGTTCCTGTTCGAAAACCGACTTTTCTGCTCCAGATCTTGCTAGTTCATCAACCCATTCATTCCCGGTTGTACCAGAATGGCCAGGAACCCAAACCAGATGAACGGCATTTAGAATGCTTAGTTCTTCTAATTGGGTGTGGCAGGCGATGACTGTTTTAGATTTAGAATTAGCCGCACAAAGGGCTTTTATAGCGGTTTGACTATTATCAGAACAGAAGTAGATAATCTAGCCTATCAGTTCTTTCTGAAGTGCAAACTGAGGTCCGCACATAATTGCAAAGATTTCAGCTTGAAAAACGGTGCAGTAACTACCCAACGAATAGGATTCCTCCAATTCCAGCTCACGGCAGTAAACACTAGCACCCGCGCAACCTTCGTACAAGGAACCATCGGTATAACCGACCATATAGTAGGAAGTTTTCCTTTCCATGTAACCTAACATCCACTCCTCTCTTGGAGGAAAGGCACTTGAGAAAGTCCTTTACGGGAAAGTACGCATGAGCGTTACATCGCTAGGAGCAAAGGCAAACTTGTCCTCAGCAACAATTTGCGACCACAATCGAGTATGACCATTGGAACCGTCCACCGACTGCCAAAGGCCAATCGCGTGTAGTCGTTAAGCACATATTAGTGCCTCTTGTTTCAGGTGGAAGTGTAGAGGTTTAATATTGAAAATAGCTTCTGGGGCAGCAGTAGGAGTTGTAGTAAATGCACCAGATATTGTCATTAAACACATCCTTTGAAGATGGCCCTAGTAGCACAGTTGTTATAAACTAGTTGTGGTAACCGATTAATGACTAATTTCTGTCTTAAATAGGTTGCGGTAACCAGAAATGACAAAAGTGTGCTATAAGAGGGTTTAGCTTTGTCTGGATAGTCACAACTTCTCCTTTTTGCCACCATACAAGACAACCATACGCCAGTATTGGTCTGACAACGACCGTGTATAACCAGTGTATGTATTTGGGTTAAAGCCCCCAAGAGCTGCTAATTGCTCGTCTACATTGCCCAAAGGTCATGCACGCTTTAGTGCCTGCTGCAGCCAAATAATGTGCTTATGCACTTTCCAACTACTATGATGAGATAGTCATCCGCAAAAACCATATGGCGGATAGCCTATACCATTGAGTTTCCTCAGTAGGCCATCCGCCACAAGGTTCCATAGAAGAGGCGAGAGAACGCCACCTTGTGGACATCTACAAACACTTTGCTTCCAAATGAAATGCTTGCTTGCCGTAAGGATGGAAAAGCCATCGATTGCAAAGCATTTGTTCTATCCAATTTATGATTATTGAAGGCACATTATGATAACGAGCTGCCTCCAAAATGGAAGCGAAGGACACGTTATCAAACGCCAGCATGCATTTTGCGAGTTTATCACTTTGTTATAGGGATCGGAACTAAAAGCAGAAAAAATGTTATGTTCATAATTCCGATCAATCACTTTAATGGAATAAATTCCACAAATTCAGCATATTTTCAGCCAAATTTGTTATAGAACGGTTATATATGCTTGTATCTACATGTTATCATAAAACACCGAAGAAGGTAATATGTTTCCACGCTGCAATGATCTTAGCAAATTTGATCGTGCGCTTAGCACTTCGGCTAAGAAAATATAGTTTGATGTCATTTTTTGCTACTGCCTGTCGAATTTAATTTATTGTGAAGTGCATGGCGCCGCAAAGGCAGTCATTTTTCAAGAACTGACACATAAACACATAACTTAAAACTGAGCATGCTCATTTACTGCAGATTTTGGCTCAATTTTCTAAAAATTTACTATTTAGGTTAAGTGATCGGAATTAGGAGCTGATCGCAATTATGTGTGGTAATGGTATAATTGTACCGTATGGTCGCCATCTACCGCTCATTTAAAAACGATTCTAAGTAAGTTTGTCCATAGCAAATCTAAATTCAGGTTCATCGAAATCCAATTTGCGTCATAAGATAGAGAAAACAATTGTGTTTACTAGAAAATTTTACTTGGTTTCTAAATATTTAATAATAGTGACTTTTTTAAAAAAAAGTAATGTAATCTCATGACCCCTTTTACCGCTCACTTAAAATATGATGATCCATTCACTGCCCTTATGGGTGACATTTACCGCTCATATTTTTTACTGTTACTAAATAAATAAAACCCGCGTTTTGACCCTTGTTTTGAGTGTGGCATTTATAGCAGAATGGAACGCTAATATAAATGACACATTCCGCGGCATTTTTCATGATTGGGTAATGTTTGAACTTTTCAAAACTGCTCTAACTATTCTAGCATTTTCGGAAGTTATTTAAAACGTGTGTCGAAAATAAATGAAATTTACAAGAAATAAATGATTTTTCGCGATATTTTTAAAAATGCTGCTACAGTGCGCTAAAACATTTCATAATAGCACTTGTTTTCGACCAACTTACAAAGGAATATATGCTGAATCCATTCCAAAAATAGTTTGGATGCAATTTTGCAGTTATTTTCTATTTCAACTGGATGAAATAGGGCTATTTTTTGCGTTGTAACGTCACGAAAAAAGTGTAGCTTTCCGCTTTCGCAGAAAAGTACAAATTCGAACAATCTAATGATCTGTATTCTCTGTGTACTCAAAAATTTCTTTAAAATGGTACCTAAAGAATGAAGATAAGGTAAGTAGAACCTAAGTTACAACTGATTGAAGCTCGCGTTGTAACGTCACGGCGGGCAGCCGGACGGATTCAAAACATGTGAGACATAAGTAATAGCATCGACACCTTAAAACATAGCATAATAGTAGCTTCAAAAAAGTTCCTTCATTTAAAGCACTTTCTAGTAATAAAAAAACATTCGGACATTAGGGTGTCCCTAAGCAGATACAAAAAAAAAATATTTTCTCTATTTTAAGTCAGAAATGATTGCTGCCTACAGAAAATTTGTAGAAAAACTAATTTCAAGAAACTTCGTTGAATACTGAAGATTTATATTTCTTACATGAAAAAAGTTATAGAGCCAAACTCTTAGAGACACCCTTAAAAATAGTTTTTTTTATCTAGCTCTTCAATAACGCTTCGTACGCCTTTTAGATGTTCTAAGAAATTGGTAATAGAATTAACCTGCACATTTTCGTCGAAGATAGTAGAGATCTATCGTTTTTCCTTGAGAAGCTATCCCTTGTTTCTTTTATTTATACATGTTCACCTACGGTTGTCTTCATAATAACTTTTTTTTAGATTTTCCACATTATACTCTAAGCTGTACATGGTGGAATACAGCATAAATTAACTCACAAAAAACAAGTGAGATTAGGTGCTCATAGCTGCTCTCCCTCGAGATACACCCCCTTAAAGAGTAGATGCAAAAATAAAAAAGCCAGTGATAGCGTCTAAAGGGAAAAAGATAGTGCTCTACTATTTTCGACAAAAATGTGCAATTTAATTAGATTACCAATTTTTTAGAACATTCGCAAGCCATACGAAGCGTTATTAAAGAGGTAGATCGAAAACAAATATTTTAAGGGTGTCCCTAAGAGCTTGACTCTATAACTTTTTTCATGTAAAAAATATAAATCTCTAGCATTCAACAAAGTTTCTTAAAATTAGTTTTTCTATAAATTTTCTGTAGACAGCGATCATTTTTGACTTAAAATAGAGAAAATACTTTTTGTATCTGCTTGAGGACACCCTAATGTCCGAATATTTTTTCACCACTAGAAAGTGCTTTTTAAATGAAGAAGCTTTTCTGAAGCAACTATTATGCTATGTTTTAAGGTTTCGATGATATTACTTACGTCTCACTTTCTTAGAATCCCTCCCACTGCGCGACGTAATTTGTGAAGAACCCCACAATTACGTAGGCAAAATAGTGAAAAGACAAATTAACGACACGGTTTTGGATTATCCCTTATGTACAGAAGGCAGCAACAGAAATAATTAACGAGTAGGGTAGATGATCCATTAGTTGCGCCACTAAGCACAATATACCTTCATTTTGCTTGTTTATTGAGGTATATGCTTCAATTAATGCTTGTGGGATATAAATTTATCAAATACAAGGTATTTGTCACAAGGCAAGACAATTGCTTTCGTCGTACGAGAAGCTTTATAAAGAAAAAATGAATTTTCCGATTCAATTATATTGTACCAACAGTTGCGCTAATGTTTCCTTAATTAAGTTTGATGTTCCTTTAATTGTGTTATTCCATATACATTGCTAGGTTGCTAAGTGAAAAAACATCGTAGCAAAACTATAGATGAGCGCCTATAGTTGTGCGCTCCAACTGCGCGTTAGATTTTGGAAAATTGGCATTTTAGCAAATAATGCTTTAATTTTAAATGGTGTAGTCTAACTACCAATACGTCTAAAAACCTGTTTTATATAATGAATGTAATTGTTTTATCTAAAATGCTACAGTGACGAAAATATGCATTAATAATGAATAGAAAACTATTGGTACTACCACAACTACTGGATCAACTACCCTATTAACTGAACAGATTTTTCGTGACGTTACAACGGAGCTACGACCCTCTCTGTGTAGAGTAGAGCGTTGTAACGTCACGAAAAGTAATATCTGTTTAAAAATAAATTTCACTAATTATCGGAATTCTGAACATAGCAAGTTGTTCAGTATTCATCTCTTATCAAATCATAGAAGAAAGTCTTTAGATAAAATTTGAAAGAGAGCAGAATTTTCATATTTTTTAACAGAAGAACCAAAAGACGATTTTCTGGCGCGTTGTAACGTCACGCTACATATTTGCTTTCCAAAACAATCTAAGTAAGGCAAATGCTATTAATTTGTTCATTTTTAATAGGAAATTTTATGCTCTTTCCAAATATATAATAATATTTGGGGGTTTCCCAACGATTTTCTTAGCTGAAACACAAATACTGTGCAAAGAAATGTCAAAACGTTGTAACGTCACGCCGGAATGTGTCAAATGCTGTTGACTTATTTATGGTTATTTAGTAGAATAGTTTCTAAATAACCAAAGCAACAAGTTCGCTTGAGCTAATAATTAATTTAGTCATTTGCACTCGGTCTTAATAAAGACGCGATCAAAGTGTCGTTTCTCGTCCCTCACTATAAAGATTATTTATTTTGGAAATGATCTTTTATGAATATAGTAGAAATTTATGTTTAATTCGTATAATTAAACATACAAAATTATTGTTTGTCAATAGTTTTTGCAATAATGAACCATTTTAAAAAGATATAAGCATTTTTTGCTTGAAATGAACGGTAAATGGAGCTGAGCGGTGAATGGCGACCTTATGGTAATCGGTTGTTCAGTTAGGCATCATCTAACAAACCTTGAAAAGGTATTTGAGAAACGTAGGCAATTTAATCTTAAATTAAATCCTGTAAAATGTAATTTCTTTTGTGCTGATGTAACCTATTTAGGACATCACATTTTAGCCCATGGAATTCAACCAGATAAAAGTAAATACTCTTCGATACTAAACTATCCCGTTCCAAAAACCGCAGATGATGTTCGAAGATTCGTTGCGTTCTGTAACTACTAAAATATATTAAATATTTACTTTACTTCACTTCACTTTATATTAAAATAACCTGGGCCGTGATATAGATTATCATAAGATAAGACACTTGTTATCTGGTCGCAGTATCGATCAAGACTGATCGTCTTCTTTAATTACTCTCTATACGTGCCTCGAGAGGTTCATTGTAGTACCAGAATCTCGAGAGGGTTTAACCCAATAAATCGAATTTACATCTAGATATAACAGTTCTTCCTTCTGAAGAAATAGCATGCATTTGTTTTTCTTATGTGTACAATAAAACTACGTTTCTACTTATATTCATATAAAAGTATAACTTTGGGTTAACTCAGAACTCACTCATCGGTGATTGAATTTAATTTAGTTCGTTTTTTTAATGACATTTCCCGCGACTGTTCCATGTGGCATATATTCCACCTCCACCCACTTTGAGTAGCTATCTACAATTAAAAGAAAAGTTTTGCGGTCAAAAAAAAATAAAAAAAATCCGCATGAACACGGCTAAATGGCCTAGTGGTAGGAATCCATTTACTATGATTAGGCTTCGTGGCTACAGTGGACATTTTGATGCATGCTTCACACCTTTTTATGAATTCTTCAATCTGATAGTTAATGCCAGGCCAGAAAACCGTGTGTCGTGATAATTGTTTCATCTTGACGATGCCAATGTGATTAGCATGTAATAGGCCTAAAATGTCACTCCTTAAAACACTAGGTATAATTACTCTATTTTGGTATATTAGGCAATTTTCAATAACTTCTAAATCCGTTTTTAGCGAGTAAAAATCTTTATACTTATCGTCCACTGTTTTAGGCCATCCTTTTTGGATGAACCCCATAATCACTGACAGGCAAGGATCTTTTTGAGTATGTTTTGCAATCAATGGCATATCCAAAGGCAAACTATCTGTTAAATTTAAACTATTAATATTGCCAATATCTAGCCCTTTTGGGACTGCTTGATCGAGGGGAAAACGTGAGCAGAAATCTGCGTTTCCCATATGAGATGAGGCTCGGTACGCTATATCAAATTCATAGATAGACAACTCCATTGTATACCTTTGAATTCGTGTCACAAATAATGAATTGTTTCCACTTTTTCCAAAAATGCCCACCAACGGCTTATGGTCCGTGTACACCCTAAATTTTTGCCCAAAAAGAAATTTGTGGAATTTTTTTATAGTGCAAACCAAAGCCTCAAAAGCTTCTAAATGTAAAATTGGGTAACGTTTTTGGGCTGAGTTTAACGAAAATGAGGTGAAACAAATAGGTTTCTCAGTTCCATTAATTTCGTGGGCCAAGACACCACCTAACCCATATGAGCTGGCATCCGAAACCACAACGAGAGGTTTACAAGGATCGTAGAATTCTAGAAAATTTGCATTCAGCAACGTCATTTTCCCTTCTTGGAACGCTTGCTCGCATTCCTTAGACCAACTGTATTCGGTATTTTTGGTTAGTAACGCATACAAACTGTTTAATTTAGAAGAAAGATGTGGTACGAATTTATTATAATAATTAATCAAGCCCAAAAAGGCTCTTAATTCTGCCACATTGTTAGGCCTTTTAGCATTACTTATTGTGGACAACTTTTCGGGAGATGGTAAAAGCCCCTTATCCGTAATAAGATGTCCTAAATAGGGAAGTTGAGTAACAAAAAATTTGCATTTCTTGAAGTTTACCTTAATGTTGGCCTTCATTAACCTATCCAAAACTAATCTTAAATTTTTAACACATTCATCAAAATTTTTCCCTGCAATCAGGACATCGTCCAAGTAACAGCTAACCTTATCTAACCCTTGTAGAATTTGATCCATGATTTGTTGGAATATCGCCGCGCTGCTAGAAGCGCCTTGCGGAAGGCGATTATAGGTGAACAACCTTTTTATGGTGTTTATGACAGTAAACTGCTTAGATCTTGCGGATAAGGAAACTTGCGTGTATGCCCCAGCTAAATCAAGACAGCAGAATATTTTACAACCCGCCAACGTAGCAAATATATCCTGTGCTAGTGGTAGTGGATAAGTATTAGGTACAATAACCTTATTTAAAGATACCTTGCAATCAATAACCATGCGCACATCCTGATCCTTTTTTACAACAATTATCACCGGTGATGCCCACTCGCTAACTTTGATGGGTGTAATCACCTTCTGCTTCTCCAACATTTCCAAATGCTGTATCATTTTGTCTTTTAGTTTATACGGAACAGTGTACGCCTTTTTAAAAATAGGTTGATCATATTTTAATATTAGGTCCCCTTCATATCCTAAAATCGGTTCGGAAAAATCTTTATCAAAAACTTCTTTGTATTGTATTTTTAAATTAGCAACTGTGTTATTAATACCTTCGAGCTCGGTGAGACTATTCACAGCTGAGCAATTGTTAAAACCTGATCTCTATCCAGAAAAGAAAACGTCAAGCCAAGAGCGTCCAATTAAAGGAATGAATTGTTTGCTGCATTTCAACACAACTAATTTTTGCTGATTCATAATATTATTTAGTTTAATATTTACTAGCAAATCTCCTACGATTTGCAAACGAGAACCGTTGACTACAATAAGTTGCCTGTTTGAAGCAGAAAGTGGAATTTTTCCAAAATGTGTAACATAATCCGCCTCGCTTATTACTGAAACAGCCGATCCCGAGTCTATTTCCATTCGTAACTCTGTATTCTCAACTAAGACTTTCACTATACAAGGTTCATTTATCTTATTAACAGACGAAATCATCATGCATTCCAATCCATCTGTCTCATCAGAAGAATCATGCTCACCAGGGCGTTTAAAATCATATGTATGCTCATCCCTAGAGCTTTCGTCAACAAATCTCACTGAATTCCGATTTTTATAGCTATAACAATCTCTTCTTAAATGTCCCTTCTTTTTGCAATAATTGCAAACAGCATTAACATAAGAATTTCTAGTCCGGCTATCGGAAGATGATCTACCACGGAATCCAACGCGTTTATAATCAGACCGAGTTAATTTTCTACCCCGGTAGGGTCCGTCATATCTGTGCGGATAACTTCCATTATCCCTTCTGCCCAACCTGTCTTTAATGGAAAGAATTTCTGCGAAATTATTTGCACGTCCATTAATTAACTCTACTCTATTCCCAGCAAGCTCATTATCGACAATTTTCTTTTCAACAACTGCCAATTCTAAATCATCGTCCTTGAGTAATTCTTTTTGTAACTGCTGATCGAATAAACCCATTATCAAACGATCACGTATGGCCGTCTCTTTGAATGCTTTAAAATTACAATGCTCTGCTTGAAGCTTAACACCCAAAATAAAATTTTCCGCAGATTCCCCTGACCCTTGGAATCTGTTATAAAATCAGTATCTTTGCATCATTCCGGGTTCAACTTTGTCAAACCTTTCTTTGAGCTTTTTCACCATTTCCTCATACGACAGCGATTTCAAGTCAGTCGTTGGAAAAATTAGTTTAAGTTTATCGTAAACAACCGGACCCGAAAGTGCAATCAGAACCGATATCTTTTTCTCTTCCGTCCAGCCATTCAGCGTACTTAAAAAATCTAAATGCTCAACGTAGTTCGTAAAGGACGTGCCTTCGATAAAATGGTCCAAAGAACCGATCATAGACATATTGTGAGATATAAATATCACCGTCAAACAGAGCAATAAAATGAATGACTTACACTTTGATGCGATGAGGAGTTACTTTGGATGATGCAGTTGCGATCACACAGTCTCAGCAGACTTTTGAGCAACGTAAGATGAGATACAGCATGTAAGCCTCTCACTGTTCTTTTGATTGTGAACTAAATCGGGCTATAGTACACTCGCGCTATGAGGTTTATCCAAACTTTTATCAGATTAGCGTCACTCATCAAAACTTATCTTCTTGAGAACAATAGGTGAATGGGCTATTCAAAGGTCAAACTACTATCGAATGCTATAAAAGATATAAAACAAAATGGACTTTAGTTTCAAACCTCGTGATATAATTATATTCTTTTACGTTTTTTTTATATTTATATACTAGCTGACCCGACAAACTTCGTATTGCCACAAATTAACCTGTGTTGTACATAAATCATGAATCTCGGATGATCTTTGTCACAATCTCGAGTTTTGCAAGCCCCCCAGTGGGCGGCGCTTCCGACGGCGGGTCACCGGCAACACTCGCGATCGTCTCGTCCTGAATGATCTAGTGTTACTATAGATAGTTTTTGTGGTCTTGTATTGACTAATGTTTTATGGAAGAGTCTCGAATTTCTCGAGTTCGATTAGTTTTTGAGTTTCGCAAAAATTTCTGTTTTATTTGTATGAGAGTCCATATCCCCCTACCACAGGAGTGAGAGGTCTCTAACTATCGTAAAATAAATTCAAGACTCCAAAATCTCCCACATGCCAAATTTGGTTCCATTTGCTTGATTGGTTCTCAAGTTATAAGGAAATTTGAATTTCATTTGTATGGGAGCTCCCCTCTTAAAAGAGGAAGGGGTCGTAATTCACCATAGAAAAAATTTCTGCCATCTAAAACTCCCACATGCCAAATTTGGTTCCATTTGATTGATTAGTTCTCGAGATAAGAGGAAATTTGCATTTCATTTGTATGGAAGCTCACCCTCTTAAAGGGGAGATGGGCCATAACTCGCTTTCTAAAGAAGAGAGGGGTCTCAATTCACCATAGAAAAAAATATTGCGTCCAAAACCACTTACATGTCAAATTTGGTTCCATTTGCTTGATTAGTTCTCGAGTTATGAGGAAATTTGTTTTTCATTTGTATAGGAGCCCCCCCTCCTCTTAAAGTGGGGAAATCCATAGAAAATATACCATAGAAAATATTCTTGCCTACAAAAACACCCACATGGTAAATTTGGTTCCATTTGCTTGATTAGTTCTAGAGTTATGAGGAAATTTGTATTTCGTTTGTATGAGAGCCCCCCCTCTTAAAAAGGTAAGGGGTCCTAATTCATCATAGAAAAAATGGTTGCCTCCAAAAACACCCACATGCCAGATATGGTTCCATTTGCTTGATTAGTTCTCGAATTATGAGGAAATTTGTATTTCATTTGTGTAGAAGCACCCCCTCTTAAAGTTGGGAGGGGTCCTAATTCACCATAGAAAATATTTTTGCCTCCAGAAACTTCCACATGCCAAATTTGGTTCTATTTACTTGATTAGTTCTCGAGTTATGAGGAAATTTGAATTTCATTTGTATAGGAGCCCCCCCCCCCCTCCTAAAGTGGGTAGGGGTCCCAATTCATCATAGAAAAAAATTTTGTCTCCAAAACACCCACGTGCCAAATTTGGTTCCATTTGCTTGATTAGTTCTCGAGTTATGAGGAAATTTGTATGGAAGCCCCCCCCTTTTAAAGAGGAGAGGAGTTATAATCTCCCTTATAAAGAGGGGAGGGGTCTCAATTTACCATAGAATAAATTCTTGTCACCGAAAACACCCACATGCCAAATTTTGTTCTATTTGCTTGATTAGATGTCGAGTTATGCAGAAATTTGTGTTTCATTTGTATGGGAGCCCCCCCTCTTAGTGGGGGCAGGGGTTTCCAACCATCACTAAAACCTTTCCTGGCCCCAAAAACCTCTACATGCATATTTTCGTGCCGATTGGTTCAGTAGTTTTCGATTCTATAAGGAACATACGGACAGACAGACAGACAGACAGACAGAAATCCTTCTTTATAGGTATAGATTGAATAGATTATAATTTTATATCCGTTAATATTTGCACGGATCGCGCAACAGCTACTTTTCTAAGGCTTTTTAAAAATAATGTCCCCTTAGTACAAATAGACTGTCTACGATGAAAATAAGCGTTCTTACCAACTCGCTTTTTTTACTTACTCGGCTCACTCTAGATTTTACAATCCGTTTGAGCTTTCCAAAATCTGCTTTACCTCGTCGCCAGTTAAAATATATTAAATATTTACTTTACTTCACTTCACTTTATATTAAAATAACCTGGGCCGTGATATAGATTATCATAAGATAAGACACTTGTTATCTGGTCGCAGTATCGATCAAGACTGATCGTCTTCTTTAATTACTCTCTATACGTGCCTCGAGAGGTTCATTGTAGTACCAGAATCTCGAGAGGGTTTAACCCAATAAATCGAATTTACATCTAGATATAACAACTACTACAGACGTTTTATTCCATGTTTTGCCGATGTAGCAGCTTATTACGTAAAAATGCTAAATTTGTTTGGTCAGAAGACTACAAACTAGCTTTCAAGAACCTCAAAAATAAGCTTTTATCACCACAGATTTTAAAATTTCTCGATTTTACCAAAACTTTTATTCTCAGCACAGACGCATCCAATATAGCATGTGGTGCTGTGTTATCACAAAGGCATTGTGGGCAAGACGAGCAGGTTAAGAAAAACATCTATTATAATACAGAGAACTTATGATTTATAAAACCTAAATACAGTAAAATGTGGTGGTGAAGCGTGCAAAAAGTGCAGGGGGACCCCCTACCATCAGGGGCTGCCAATCGAAAATTATTTGGCAGCGGCAATATGAACAAGCATTCCAAAAACTATTTCATGCCCGACCGCTGCTAATTTGTTTGAAGTAGGGTATGTTGCTACATCGTCGTAATTGCCTATTCCCGTCCTATCCAACACAAATTATTAAAAATATCAGCATTTTTATGACACACAATGCAAAACTAGTTATTCCCTAATATTTTAGTTAGTTGTCTATCATACGCAATCAATCAAAGTGAGCTGAGATCTATTTAAATGCTTTTTATCATTAAAGAAGTCCTACCAGCCAAATTTCCTACGTTTTTTCGTGCGACGAAGAAGACAATGTCAACTAATCGTGCTAATTTCCGTCATTCATAAATGAAAATAGCTCACGCAAGGCATTGTCGTTATTCTACAGCCAGAAAAACTTGCCTGACCTGCAGAAATTTTGTAGAATAACATTTGTCATGCCGTCCTAAACAAATACATGCGCGTTAGCTTCGTAAACATTGTTGTGATTTTTAGTTCGGACGATGAAAAATTTTGTTGGACGGATTTTAAAACGGTACGACGAATTTTAGCAATAAAGTCAGTTGCGTAATTTCAATAATACGGTTTAATAGTCGCTTTTCAGTTATTTCAAAGTTCACGGATCGGAAGGTAAGTGTGTTTTAGTCAAATCAGTACAAGTACTTTTGGAGTATTCACTAAATCCATCCAGCAAATGATGAAAATTAGAATGGCTTTCCTTATTACGACGGAAATTAGAAACAGACCCTACACGTTTGCCGATTAGATTATCATTTATATGCATGATATGCTAAGAAGCAAAATCAACCATCAACCATTATTGTTATTATTACTATATATAGTTTCCTTGTGTCTGACTGTAACGCTAGATCTAAGCAAGCTGTTAAATAAAAAATTTTCTGGACTCCAACACACGTTGTGAAGGTAACAACGATTTCAACAGTGGGTGGGTGGGCGAAATCGACAATTTGATGGAATGCCACATAATGCGATACTAATATCAACAAGTCCTACGGGAGAACAAAAGAATTTGGATTTAAAACAATAATTGAAGCAAATGTCAACCGTTTGAGAGTGATGAAGCATTCTTAACGTGTGATTTGGCATATGTGATAACAAGGATAGCCTACGATTTAATCAAGCTATAATTGATAATCAGAAGCTGGCAAAGTAGTGCATACTCAATATAAAGCGCGAAGGCGCATATCCCGTTGAATATATTTACAACTACATTTACTTCTTCCGTAGTTCCTTACGAGAATGGTAGCTAAAACCCGTCCCGAGTCAGGTGTGGGATGATATCTGAATCACCCAGAGGTGATGTAGCGTGTTTTCTTAAACAGTCAGATGTTTTATCAAGGACACATTCAAACTTTGGTTGTAAAAAAACAAGAATTCATCAAAATGTGGTTTATGTGAAACGTGTTGTTCCATGATTTAGTTCAAAGCTGATATACAAACGCGACCTGAAATATCGCAATATAAAGTAACATAAATATTGAAAGTCTGCAAATTTAAGTTCTAAATTTAAGAATTTAGTAGAAGTAGCTTTAGATATCTACTGCAAAGCATTTTAAAAATATTTCAATTTTTTTAATGGACTGGGTCGCAAAAAAGCCGTTGGAATTTCCAATATCCAAGACTTTATGTTGCGTTGACTCGATCTCAAGCAAATAACTAATCCAAGAGTTTGTCCGGTTTATTAAAACGAATGGTGTTTTTGTAGTTGTGGTCCAACAAGTGGTAGCGGATTATACAGCAAGCGTCTGCCTGGTATACCTGGTAATGCAATTAATATTTTCTGCAATCATAGTTTTGGTGAAATCGAATCTAAATTTTGTCTTGGTTCTAAAATTGAGTACTTTTTCGAAATGTTTTCCCTCGCAGCATGGTTCTCACAATTGGTAGATTTTTGGTCATTCTGTTCCAAACCAAAAATTCAACATGAAAAAAGCAGGTTAGAAACCTAATTTTTTGTAATTTTTTATTGTTTGCAGAGTACATCTTTGCACTTTTTCGAAATGTTTTCTCTCGCAGCATGGTTCTCACAATTGGTAGATTTTTGGTCATTCTGTTCCAAACCAAAAATTCAACATGAAAAAAGCAGGTTAGAAACCTAATTTTTTGTAATTTTTTATTGTTTGCAGAGTACATCTTTGCAAAAAGATACGATTATGTAAAAATCTCAATAAAAATGATCAATGACCACTATAATTTGGAACGGCTCAACTATAAGGTTGCCAATTCTAAAGCTGTTTCATTCATAATTTTTAACACGTGCTTTTTAATTGTAAACCATATTATTTTTTTTTACTATTTGATGGAGCTTTCAACCGTTGGTTGGTTCGCCCCAATAAACCATATTACATTTTCAAAGGTTTCGGTATCGTGGTTAGCCACGACGGGTCCACCTAGTTATTACTATATATAGTTTCCTTATGTCTGACTGTAACGCTAGATCCAAGCAAGCTGTTAAATAAAAAATTTCTCGCGTCACTTTTCATTTCGTCCAATGTAACAAATGTAAACAAATCCGGTTTATCACAACAAATTATTGCTCTTTTTAAACTCTATGTTATACAAAAACACCTGCCCAAATAGAATTATTTTGAGGTTAAAAAATTAGCATTATCAAAATGTCCAATGTGCACATTCGAATTACGGATGACTGACTGTTACTTCGGTCGTTCTCATCTGATGTCCAAAGTGCAAAAAAAATCAAAACAAACCCAATCTGTACATTGGACGTTTAGCAAGTGAAAGTTTTTTTTCGCATTATTTATGCATTTTAAGTGAAACAAGCGGCCTAATATTGAAAAATAGCCTCGAAAATAGCGTAGCACGGCAACGCACGTATTTTACGGTGATCTCGCTTAATTTATGTGCAATAGCCTGGAAAAATAAACGTCCAAAGTACAGCATGAGATGGTAAACAGTCCAATGTAACTTTTTCCATAATAAACCAAAACTGCTTGGTTTTAATTAGATTATTAAAATCTCCGTTAAATATTGAATGTTATTATTTATCAACCACGTTGAGTGAATGATTGAAAATTATTTCATTTTGAAACAATTTAAAGTTCAATTCGAAGAACTTCGATCTCGTTTTTCTCAATATGGTGGAATTGTTGCATTGGACGAAATCAAAAGTGACGCGAGATTTCCAGACTACAACACCTTCAGGTAACAATGATTTCAGCAGTGGGTGGGTGGGCGCCATCATATCGGCAATTTGATAGCTGGTCACATAATGCGATACTGATTTCAACAAGTCCTACGCGGGAACAAAAAAATTGGGGTTAAAACAATATTTGAAGCAAATGTCGACCGTTTGAGATTGATGGAGCATTCTTAATGGTGATTTGGAATGTGATAATAAGGATGGCCTACGATTTAATCAAGCTATAATTGATTATCAGAAGCTGCCAAAGTAGGTCATACTTAATATAAAGCGCGAAAACGTCAGATGTGGGATGATTTCTGAATCACACAGAGGTGTTGTAGCGTGTTTTCTTAAACAGTCAGATGTTTTATCAAGGACACATTCAAACTTTGATGGTAAAAACCAGAATTAATCAAAATTTGGTTTATATGAAACGTGTTGTTCCATGATGTAGTTGCAAAGCTGATTTACCAACGCGATCTGAAAGTCTGCAAAGTCTGCTTGAAGTCGGCAAATTTAAGTTCTAACTTTAAGAATTTAGTAGAAGTAGCTTAAGATATTTACTGTGAAGTATTTTGAAAATATTTTAATTTTTTTATGGTACTAGGTCGCAAAAAAATCGTTGAAATTTGCAATACCTAAGACTTTGTGTTGCGTTGACTCGATTTCAAGCAAATAACTAATTCAAGAGTTTGTCCGGTTTACTAAAACCAAGGACGTTTTTGTAGTTGGGGTCCAACGAGTGGATTAGACAGCAAGCGTCTGCCCGGTATAACGCAATTAATATTTTCTGCCAATCATTGTGTTGGTGAAACCAAATTTAAACTTTGTCTTGGTTCTAAAATTGAGTACTTTTTTGAAATGTTCTCCCTCGCAGCATGGCAGATTACACGTGTTTTATTTAATAGAAGGCTGCCAATTTTAAAGTTGTTTCATTAATAGTTTTGAATACGTTCTTTTTAATTGTAAACCATATTACATTTTCAAATTTTCAAAGGTTTTGGTATCGTGGCTAGCCACGACGGGTCAACCTAGTTTTATTATAATACGTTCACTGACCGTCTTACCGACACTAGCAGTTGTCCATTTCACCCCATCATTATACAGTTTTTTAAAATGTTCAGTGTTTTTCATATGTAAATAAAGTTGCCTATTTTTTCAATGCAGACGTTACTTGAAAAGGTATTAAATTGAATTACTTCATGTTATAGGTTATATTTTAGAATTAAACTACTCAAAAAGCTTAATTTCGATGGCATAAAAGTTACATCCAAACGCAAATCACTTCCAATTTTCAGTTTTTCTGTATTTTATCAAAATTTTAAAGTTCTAAATGATGATGGGAACGTTCAGGCATCATGAGATAGCAAAATGGTTGGATGTTCATCAAAACATTTACGAATTTAAATGCTTAACTGGTAGAATAAGCCACCTGCCCGTCTTACCCATCCTGTTCGGCTTACCCACAGGTCCCCTACCCGTTGCTCATGCTTGCCGTGAGTTTACTACGGAAGAAAGTAACAAATCTACAATAAAGCAGGAATTAACTGCTATACCCTAGGCCATCACTTATTTTAGACCATACTTATACGGTAGAAAATTTGTGGTAAGAACCGACCATCGCCCTCTAGTGTATTTATTATCAATGACCAATCCCTCATCGAAACTAACTCGAATGAGGCTAGATCTAGAAGAATTCACTTTCGATGTTGAATACATGAAGGGAAAAGAAAATGTCGGGCCTGATGCTTTATCTCGTATCAGTATTGATTCTGAAGGACTCAAAAATCTAGAAGTATTACATACTCAAACTCGATGACTAACACACATCAACAAATTCTTAACAGAGCTCTATAAATCGCTAATATGACTGATCACCTTTATGGCATACGACTCTATAACATTGATGTGTTTAATATACCAAAACTCATGTTTTCGACACAACAAAATGACCTATATGCGACAATTTATAATATATATATATATATATATATATATATATATATATATATATATATATATATATATATATATATATATATAAGACAGAGGAGGATCGAACTTCACCGAAAGTGGCCAGAAAAAAGAGGAGCAAAGGCGATGCCCTTATCCTCAAAACTGAGGGGCTGAGCTATGCAGAAGTTTTGAAGGCCATGAGAGGGGAGGAGCAGCTGAAGGGTCTTGGCGCGGATGTGCGGAGTATCCGCCGCTCCCGCACCGGCGACATGATCCTTGAGCTCAAAAAGGATGCCACTGAGAAGGGTTCTGCCTACAAAGTGCTGGCAGAAAAGGTCCTTGGTGATGGCATACAGATCCGCGCACTGACGCCTGAGCTGACTCTCCAGCTTAAAAACCTGGACGAGATCACTGAAGCGGTCGAACTGACACGAGCTCTCAAGGAGCAATGTAACGTGGTGGTGACTACCGAAGCAGCTCGTCTGCGCAAGGGACCGGCGGGAACCCAGGTAGCTACAATAAGACTTCCACTGGTAGACGGGAATACAGCCCTGAAGGCGGCCAAGCTGAAGGTGGGATGGTCCGTATGCCCACTGAGCGTGTTCCAGCAGCCGGAGGCTTGCTTCCGGTGCTTTGAGCGAGGGCACAAGTCCTGGAGCTGTAAGGGGCCTGACAGAAGCCACCTGTGTAGAAGATGTGGCGGTGCGGGCCATATAGCGAGGGACTGTTCGGCGCCGCCCAAGTGCCTGATATGTACAGGCCAACGGGACGCTAAGCACACAACAGGAGGCTCAAAGTGCCCGGCAGGCGCGCCTGCGACTAAAACACGGGCGTAGTGCAGGTAACGCAACTAAACTTGAACCACTGCCTTGCGGCCCAGCAGCTGTTATACCAAGCAGTTACTGAGTCGTTGACGGACATTGTCATCATCTCGGACCCATACCGCATCCCTGCCGGAAACGGTAACTGGGTCTCGGATAGGTCCGGGTTGGCGGCTATATGGACGACAAGCAGGTTCCCGGTTCAAGAGGTTGTGTCAACTGCAGACGAGGGATTTGCGGTTGCCAAAGTGGGTGGAGTGTTCTACTGCAGCTGTTATGCTCCGCCGAGTTGGTCGATCGAGCAGTTTACGCGGATGGTAGACCAAGTATCAGTTGCGCTGACTGGTCTAAGGCCGGTGGTTGTGGCGGGCGACTTTAACGCTTGGGCGGTTGAGTGGGGAAGTCGTCGCACGAACCATAGGGGTCGGATTCTGCTTGAGGCTCTGGCAAAGCTCAACGTAGACCTGGCCAACGTCGGCACCACAAGTACCTTCAGCAGGAATGCTGCAGAGTCTATTATCGACGTGACATTCGGCAGCCCTGGTCTGATAGGAGACTGGAGGGTAGACAATGGCTACACTCACAGTGACCATCAGGCGGTCCGCTATGGTGTTGGTCAGATAACGAGGAGGCAGGCGGCGGGTAGAGCCAACACTCCAACCACCCGTGGGTGGAAGACATCATACTTCGATCCTGAAGTATTTGTGGAAGCGATCCGAAGAGAGTGCGGTGATCGCGATATGCCCGATCCGAACGCTGATCATTTGGTTGAGGTGCTGTCGCGAGCGTGTGACGCCACCATGCCTAGGAAAAGCCGACCTAGGTATGGTAGGTCACCGGTTTACTGGTGGACAGAAGAAATTGCGGAACTCCGCGGAGCCTGCTTTCGTGCAAGGAGAATTATGCAAAGAGCTCGTTCGGACGAGGGCAGAGCAGAATGTCGAGTAGCACTAGTTGCTGCACGCGCAGCGCTTAAGAGTGGGATAATAGCTAGCAAGCGAGCCTGCTTTGAAAGGTTATGTGCCAGTGCTAATGCGAACCGGTGGGGTGATGCCTACAGGATCGTAATGGCAAAGGCCAAGGGCGGGATGGCACCCGCAGAGAGATCGCCAGAGATGCTGGAGCGGATCATTGAGGGCCTCTTTGCGCGCCACGAGCCAAGGCCCTGGCCTCAGGCCGCTGAGTCCCACGGCCGACGTTCCAGTATCTCAGACCATAGCGTAGGATGGTCGGTCTCCGGGCCGAACGTTCCAGTATCTCAGACCATAGCGTAGGATGGTCGGTCTCCGGGCCGAACATCCAAAGTAACGTGGGCGACGGTGGTTTAGAGGTCGGGGAGGAAGTAACGGTTACGAACGAGGAACTCATTGAGATCGCTAAATCCCACGGCCGACGTTCCAGTATCTCAGACCATAGCGTAGGATGGTCGGTCTCCGGGCCCACGTTCCAGTATCTCAGACCATAGCGTAGGATGGTCGGTCTCCGGGCCGAACATCCAAAGTAACGTGGGCGACGGTGGTTTAGAGGTCGGGGAGGAAGTAACGGTTACGAACGAGGAACTCATTGAGATCGCTAAATCCCTAAAGGTGAGCAAGGCACCGGGACCAGACGGAATCCCGAATATGGCCCTTAAAGCGGCTATTCTGGAGGCTCCCGAATTATTCGGGGCAGTAATGAGTAGATGCCTGGAAGCTGGCAACTTCCCGGACAGATGGAAACGACAGAATCTGGTCCTATTGCCGAAGCCGGGAAAACCTCCGGGTATCCCCTCGTCATATAGGCCGATCTGTCTGCTCGATACTGCCGGCAAGGTGCTGGAAAGGGTTATCCTTAACAGACTCGTACAGTACACTGAGGGTACAAACGGTCTGTCGAGGAACCAATTCGGCTTCCGAAAAGGCAAATCTACGGTGGATGCCATCTTGTCTGTCACTAAGACAGCCGAGGTGGCAATCCAGCCCAAGAGGACAGGTATTCGTTATTGCGCAGTTGTCACGCTCGACGTGAGAAATGCGTTTAATAGCGCTAGCTGGGACTCCATAGCCAACTCGCTTCGGAACGTCCAAGTGCCGGTGTCGCTGTACAGGATCCTGGAAAATTATTTCCAGAATCGTGTGCTATGCTACAACACGGAGGAGGGTCAGAAGTGCGTTCCAATCACCGCAGGAGTTCCGCAAGGTTCCATACTGGGCCCGGTGTTGTGGAACGTCATGTATGACGAGGTGTTGAAGCTAAAGTTCCCGGTAGGGGTGGTGATTGTCGGCTTTGCGGATGACATCACCCTGGAAGTCTATGGTGAATCTATCAGAGAGGTTGAGTTGACGGCTGCCCACTCTATAAGCATTGTTGAAGATTGGATGCGATCCAGGAAACTGGAGCTAGCGCATCATAAAACGGAGGTTATCGTGGTGAACAACCGCAAGTCGGTACAGCAAGCAAATATCAGCGTCGGGGACTGCACTATTTCGTCAACGCGGTCCTTAAAACTTCTGGGAGTCATGGTCGACGACAAGCTCAAGTTCGGGAGCCACGTCGACTATGCCTGCAAGAAGGCTTCCACAGCTATTTCGGCATTGTCTCGTATGATGTCTAATAGCTCTGCGGTATATGGCAGCAAACGAAGGCTATTAGCCAACGTGGTCCAGTCTATACTTAGGTATGGCGGACCGGTATGGTCATCGGCGTTAGGTACCAAAAGCTATCTTTTTTTTTTGTATTGTTTATGCAGGGAGAAAATCTTCATAGACAGCACCTTCGCGGTGCCGAATAGGATTCACATGGTGCCAACATGCGCCTACCTACTAAAAACTCTCCTGCTGCCCGTTCCTGAACCCCTCCCGGAACTACCGTTAGGTTTTACTTCAGGAGGGAGGACGTGCCGAAGCACTCCGACTTGTCCGTTGCGTGTGTGGGTACACACAACACCCTTGCCATTTCATACCGCCACTACCCTTCACCTAGGGCCTGGGCTGCCCAATCAGCCCGTTACTGACCCTAGCAAGCTATGTCGGCCCTGTCGTTGCAAACGTTCTAGCCGTTGCAACTCCATTATCACCGCGGTTACCGCCCTATCGACGGCACCCCATGCACGCTGCTCAGCGCACATTCTCTGCACGATGTTGTCGGCGTTGGTGTCTTCTCCAACGACCGCAAGCATCACCTGCCGAGTGGACGTAAACCGCGGGCAGTGAAAAATCACATGCTCCGCCGTTTCCTCGGCTACCGTGCAAACGGGGCAAAAGGGTGAATCTGCCCGCCCGCGCGTATGTAGATACTTCTTAAAGCATCCATGACCCGACAGAAACTGGGTAAGGAAAAAGTTTACCTCACCATGACCTCTGCCGATCCAGGACGATATGTTCTGGATCAGCCTATGGGTCCACCTACCATGGTCGGTGCGATCCCATTCCGCCTGCCAACGCCTAATAGAGTCCAGCCTAACTCTGTCCCTAGCGCCCCTGACGTTCCTCTGCCTATGGCACTCGATATCCTCACCTAGGAGTATGCATATTGGAATCATGGCTGCAATAACCCCAATCGCATCCAACGATATGGTACGGTAGCCGCACGCAACGCGCAATGCTAACAGCCTGAACACCTTGTTCAGGCATGCCTGATTGCGCTTACTCTCCAAAGCCGGGGCCCACGCCGGTGCACCGTATCGTAGCACCGACATGGCAACGCTGGCCATCAGGCGTCTCTTACTGCTGCTAGGACCGTAGCCGTTCGGCATGATCTTAGACAGAGCAGTGACCGCCGTTGACGCTTTACCACAAGCATAATCCACATGACTGGTGAAGTTCAGCCTGTTGTCTGTCATGACACCCAGGTACTTCACACTTCGTTTGGAGACAATCACCTGTCCCCCCACGATTATTTTTGCCTCTATGGCCGACTTTCGGTTGCTGACCATCACAGCTTCCGTCTTATGGTGGGCCAATCGCAGATTGACGCCCGCCATCCAACCCTCTATTATGCTTATGGCGTCTGATGCCAGCATTTCCACCTCTTCTAGAAACTCGCCTACCACCGTAAGGACGATATCATCGGCGAAGCCAGTAATATCGACCCCAGTGGGTAGTTCAAGCCTCAGCACCCCATCGTACATGGCATTCCAAAGCGTGGGGCCGAGAATCGAACCCTGTGGAACACCCGCTGTCACTTTGTACCTCTTCGCCCCATCCGCCGTGTCGTACACTAGCGTCCGGTTCTCGAAGTAACTCTTAAGCAACCTGCATAGATGATCCGGTACCCTCATCCTATGCAGCGCTAACGCAATTGCACCCCAGTTAGCGCTGTTAAAGGCGTTTTTGACATCGATTGTGACTATAGCACAATACCTGTCGCCTCGCCTTTTCCGTTTCATAGGCTTCTCGGCCCTCTCTACCACGGACTTTATGGCATCTACAGTGGACTTCCCCTTACGGAAGCCAAACTGCGTGTTTGCCAGTCCGACATCACTTTCCGTCACAGGTGTTAGCCTGTTTAGGATTACCCGCTCTAGCAATTTGCCTAGCGTGTCCAATAGGCAAATTGGCCTGTACGATGAGGGATCACCAGGCGGTTTCCCCGGCTTTGGCAGCAGTACCAATCTTTGGACTTTCCATTTGTCTGGAAATTCGCATACCTCCAGGCAACTCTGAAGCGTCTCTCTAAACATATCGGGATATGCTTGGATCGCCGCCTTGAGTGCCTCGTTCGGAATCCCGTCTGGACCGGGCGCTTTCTTCGATTTCAAACCCCTGGCAATTACGATGAGTTCCTCATTCGTGACCGGAGTGAGGACATCATTCGATTGACCGTACGGGGTTGGAGGCCACCAAACTGGATCGTGTTGCGGAAAGAGCCCTTCCACGATGACTTTCAGCTTTTGGGGGCAGGTTTCCTGCGGCGCAGATGTACCCTTCATCTTTTTCATTACCACCTGGTATGCACCTCCCCAGGGGTTTGACTCCGCATCGCGACATAGCTCCTGGAAACAGGATTTCTTGCTACGCCTAACCTCCTTCTTAAGCGCCGACCTTGCCGCTCTAAGTTCGGCTCCCCGAGCTTCAGCATCTACATCGGTCCGGGCCCTCTGCGCTAGCCTTCTCGCTCTGTGGCACCTGGAGCGGAGCTGGGCAATGGTATCACTCCACCAGTATACCGAGCGACGACCGTTCATTGGCTGCCCCGTCCTAGGCATAGTGGTATCACATGCCCGTACTAGGACGTTGGTCAGCTCACGAGCACTCAGGTTCGAGCGGGTGCTCTCTGCACTGAGTGCTTCAACGAACAGGTCTTTGTCGAAGGCCTTCACTTTCCACCTCCTCCCTGTCGACTTCGCCCCGCGTGGCCGTAGCGCCCGTCGTTCAATCGTGTACCGTATAGCTTGGTGGTCACTATGCGTGTACTCATCTGACACCCTCCAGCCCATGTTGGCAAGCAACGTTGGGCTGCAGAAGGTGACGTCGATGATCGATTGTTGTACCCCCCTACAAAAGGTACTGACGGATCCCACGTTAGCCAGACTTACATCCTGCTTGGACAGAGCTTCCAGCAAGCTTTGCCCCCTCGGGGTAGTGCACCTGCTACCCCATTCGACAGCCCAAGCATTGAAGTCCCCTCCAATGACAACGGGCTTGCGGCCCGTGAGTTCGTCGGTGAGCACGTCTAGCATCCGGTCAAACTGCTCCGGCGACCACCTAGGTGGAGCGTAGCAGCTACAGATGCAGACGCCATCGACTACCGCGATCACGAACCCCTCTTGGTCGGACGACACCACCTCCTGGATCGGGTATCTACCCATCACGGCGATCGCTGCCATCCGACCCTTGTCGATAACCCAGTTTGTGCCTCCACGGGGGACCCGGTAGGGATCCGCGATAATGGCAATATCGCACCCCGTTTCGGCTGCCGTTTGCCAAAGCAACTCCTGTGCCGTTTCACAGTGGTTTAGATTAATCTGTATAACCTGCACCATTATCGTTGCAAGGCGCGTCTATAAGCTGCACACAGTGGGCCGCCTGTGGCATGCTTATTTCCCTCTACGGCTGTGCAGAGCAAGCACCTGGGGGGTTTGCTACATCCCCTGGCGAAGTGGCCCTCTTCACCGCACCGCCTGCACAGCTTGGACCGATCGGGGGCCTTACACTTGGCCGCCCGATGGCCGAAGCCCATACACTTGAAACAGCGTTCTATGCGCCGTTTCACCGTCAGTGTACATACTGACCATCCTACCTTAATCTTGCCAGACGCCAACATCTTGTTGGCGATTGCCTCTGGCACGTTTAAGGTCGCGGTTTGCATATCTCCATATGCCTTCCGCAAGCGGATGTCTGCGGGTGCCACATCAACCTTAAGCTGATCCCGCAGAGCGTCACTCAGGTCAACTGTCGTCGTAATCTCGTCGAGGTTTTTACACTCGACCAGAACACGCTGCGACAGCGCCTTGACCTGGCCCGCTTCGCCCAGGGACTGCT
Source organism: Sabethes cyaneus (assembly GCF_943734655.1). Classification (NCBI taxonomy): domain Eukaryota; kingdom Metazoa; phylum Arthropoda; class Insecta; order Diptera; family Culicidae; genus Sabethes; species Sabethes cyaneus. Next base: position 115,959,595 of record NC_071354.1, on the reverse strand, counting down.
CAACCAGTTTCTGGTAATTCGAACTCTGGACCGTTGGGTCCTTTCTAAGTTCGAAAAGCATATCCCCTGCCTGGGTTCGGCGGGTCTTTACAACGTTGGCCCCAAGCTCCTGCAACTTGGGGTCCACACGAACCTTGCGCAGTAGATCAGCATACGACAGCTTGCCTGTCAGCTTCACTACTAAGGCGTCGCCCTTATGGACGCGCCTTGGCTTTGGCTTTGCAGCCGCAGCCTCGCTCGGTTTCGGCCTCGGCGGTTTAGGCGGTTTACGCCTAACCACCTGCCAATCCTCTTCCCCGGTCCCGGAAGCACCATCCGGGACCGCCCCCGCACGTTCGCTGGTAGAGGCGCGAGCCGAAGTCCGCTGCCTCTTGGCTACCAGCGTTGGTCCATGGTCGGGCGTAGCCGCCTTGCGCTTGGCAAGCGGCGTACGCGCCTGACTAGGCATGGCCACAGCCTTAGCGGCTATGACCTGAGCTTCGGCGATTTCGCATCGCTGCAGAAGCTCTTGCCTCTCCACCTCGGCAGCTATGACGGTAGAGCGGAGGCTCACCGCCAGCTTTTTAATGTCGAGGTGGACATTTGACCTAGAGTTGATGAACGAGTACAACTCGTCCACCAACTTTTTGGCTTCCTCCAGCTTGCTACTGGCTGGAGGAAGCCCGACTTCGCCCTCAGGAGGGTGCACCATGCCCTCCGTTGACATTTGCCTACCGCTGTCGCTCGCCTTCTTGGCTGAGCTGGCAGCGATGGCCACCGGCGTTCTAACTGGGGTGTTAGTCCTAGGTGGTGTCAACTTCCTCTTCGGTATCGCTCCCGTTTTCGGGGGGCTTCCCTGTATGGGCTGTGCCCCCGACTTCGGCGGGCTTCCCTTTTTGGGTCGCGCCCCCGATAACGGGGGGCTACCTGTCTTTGCTGTTGGTGACCTAGCCAACTTACTACTTTTGGCAAAGATATCATCTTTGCCACTAGTAGCACCCGTATTCGATCCCTCTTTGAAATTTAAAAATTTTTCCATTCGAAAGGGTCCCAACTCTAGGCCGCTATCTCCACTCGTAATTGTGTAGTCGCCTTAACGATCCCATGGTGATCTATGCAAGCAGGGAGGCCATGGCTAGGGACACTCCCCCCTACCCTTCATGGGGGCAGGGATGTCAGCATCCGATCGGCGTTAGTCAGGAATGTATCATCTGAGCCTACACCACCGCACTTTGACGTGAGTGACGAGCTTTGAACGTACCTAGAGACCAGCCACGGTTTTAACGGGACGGAAGGCAGCTGTACCATTAGCCTACTCGCCGTTTCGGGAAGGTATCACCCTTCCTTACATAAGGTAGTAGAATAGCACAGCCGTCAGCCCTGTAGCGCCAAATCCAAACGATTATTCCCGCCCGTCCAGTACACCGTAATTAGGATCTTCCTGGAACCGATCCTAATGTGCCCATGGCACTCCTGACCTGGCTTTTTTTGCTTAAAGTCCTGAGCTCTAACAGGACGCTACTACGTCCGCAGCTGGCTTATAGGAATTGAGCTCCGCTCGCCTCTTTACACCCCTGCGCCACGCTAACCGCAAACACTACGGCGCCCGCAGCTGGCTTATAGGAGTTGAGCCCCGCTCGCCTCTTTACACCACTACGCCACGCTACCCTCAGGCACAAAGTGCCCCCCTTTCCCTGTTAGCACACAACTGAGGGTGCAACCAAAGACTGGTATTTGGTTGACCCTAGGCCCAGTTGCGTCCCGGCCGGTACCGCGTGGAGGTAGGGATAAGAGTTCCCGCTCCCATCGTAATGGCTATTCGGAGTCGCGCGAAGTCGAATGCGACTTTGTTCGGCGCCTTAACCTCGCTGAGTTAGGGCCTTAACCGGCCTACCAAAAGCTATCTAGCCAAGCTGGAAAGCACCTATCGTCTCATGTGCTTGAGAGTGGCGAGTGCGTATCGCACAGTTTCACATGACGCAATCTGCGTCCTAGCAGGTATGATGCCTATTGGCATTATCATCAGCGAAGACGTAGAGTGCTTCAACCAACGAGGAACTAGAGGCATACGGAGTACCACAAGATCGGCCTCGATGACCACATGGCAGCGGGCATGGTCTAATTCCACAAAAGGTCGGTGGACACACCGACTTATCCCGGAACTATCTGGGTGGGTCAACAGGCGCCACGGCGAAGTCAACTTCCACCTGACACAGATTCTGTCAGGGCATGGTTGCTTCAGACAGTATCTGCATAAGTTTGGGCATGCGGAGTCCCCCGCGTGTCCCGAATGCGTGGATGTTGAGGAAACGGCAGAACATGCTTTCTTCATATGCCCTCGTTTCGCGGGCGCGAGAAGCAGCATGATGGCAGTGAGCGGACAGGACACTACCCCGGATAACTTAGTCCAAAAGATGTGTTCCAGCTCGGACATCTGGGGAGCGGTCAATGCGGCTGCTACCCAGATTGTACTCGAGCTACAAAACCACTGGAGAGCCGATCAACGGCGAATAAACAGCCTAACTACCATAGTCCAGTAGTTATCTAAGCGAGTGCATTAAGCACAATAGCCCCTCCCTGAAGTAATACCGATAAGGTGGTGCCAGGGGGGATTGAGGCTGGAGACTCGAGTAGGGTTTTAGTGGGTCGGGATCCTCACGCCCCATTAGGGGGGTCGGGATACCTAAACCCCACTCCCTGAGGTATCTTCTCAGGTGTCTGATAGTACCGTATCTTCTAAGGCGCTCAGCAGATTTCCCAACCCATAAAAAAAATATATATCTATACCTATAAAGAAGGATTTCTGTCTGTCTGTCTGTCTGTCTGTCTGTCTGTCTGTCTGTCTGTCTGTCTGTCCGTATGTTCCTTATAGAATCGAAAACTACTGAACCAATCGGCATGAAAATATGCATGTAGAGGTTTTTTGGGGCCAGGAAAGGTTTAAGTGATGGTTAGAAACCCCTCCCCCCACTAAGAGGGGGGGCTCCCATACAAATGAAACACAAATTTATGCATAACTCGACAACTAATCAAGCAAATAGAACAAAATTTGGCAGTTGGGTGTCTTCGGTGACAAGAATTTATTCTATGGTAAATTGAGACCCCTCCCCTCTTTATAAGGGGAATTATAACTCCTCTCTTCTTTAAAAGGGGGGGCTTCCATACAAATTTCCTCATAACTCGAGAACTAATCAAGCAAATGGAACCAAATTTGGCATGTGAAGGTTTTCGAGGGCAAGAATATTTTCTATAGTAAATTAGGACCCCTCCCCACTTTAAGAGGGGGGGCTCCTGTACCAAAGAAACACAATTTTCCTCATAACTCGAGAAGTGATTAAGCAAATGGAACCAAATTTGGCATGTGGGTGTTTTTGGAGACAAAAATTTTTTCTATGATGAATTGGGACCCCTCCCCGTTTTAGGAGGGGGGGATCCTATACACATGCAATACAAATTTTCGTCATAACTGAAGAACTAATCAAGCAAATGGAACAAAATTTGGCACGTGAAAGTTTTCGAGGGCAAGAATATTTTCTATGGAGAACAAGGACCACTCCCCACTTTAAGAGGGGGGGCTCCTATACAAACGAAATACAAATTTCCTCATAACTCGAGAACTACTCAAGCAAATGGAACAAAATTTGGCAAGTAGGTGTTTTTGGAGACAAAATTTTTTTCTATGATGAATTGGGACCGCTCCTCACTTTAGGAAGGGGGGTTCCTATACAAATGAAATGCAAATTTCCTCATAACTCGAGAATTAATCAAGCAAATGGAACCAAATTTGGCATGTAAAAGTTTTCTAGGGCATGAATATTTTATATGGTGAATTAGAACCCCTCCCCACTTTAAGAGGGGGGGCTCCTATACAAACGAAATACAAATTTCCTCATAACTCGAGAACTAATCAAGCAAATGGAACCAAATTTGACACGTGGGTGTTTTTGAAGACAAAAATTTTTTCTATGATGAACTGGGACCCCTCCTCAATTTAGGAGGGGGGGCTCCTATACAAATGAAATACAAATTTCCTCATAACTCGAGAGCTAATCAAGCAAATGAAACCAAATTGGGCATGTGAAAGTTTTCGAGGGCAAGAATATTTTCTATAGTGAATTAGGACCCCTCCCAACTTTAAGAGGGGGGGCTCCTATACAAACGAAATACAAATTTCCTCATAACTCGAGAACTAATCAAGCAAATGGAACCAAATTTGGCACGTGGGTGTTTTTGGAGACAAAAATTTTTTCTGAATTGGGACCCCTACCCACTTTAGAAGGGGGGGCTCCTATACAAATGAAATTCAAGTTTCCTCATAACTCGAGAACTAATCAAGCAAATAGAACCAAATTTGGCATGTGGAGGTTTCTGGAGGCAAAAATATTTTCTATGGTGAATTAGGACCCCTCCCAACTTTAAGAGGGGGTGCTTCTACACAAATAAAATACAAATTTCCTCATAATTCGAGAACTAATCAAGCAAATGGAACCATATTTGGCATGTGGGTGTTTTTGGAGGCAACCATTTTTTCTATGATGAATTAGGACCCCTTACCTTCTTAAGAGGGGGGCTCTCATACAAACGAAATACAAATTTCCTCATAACTCTAGAACTAATCAAGCAAATGGAACCAAATTTATCATGTGGGTGTTTTTGTAGGCAAGAATATTTTCTATGGTATATTTTCTATGGATTTCCCCACTTTAAGAGGGGGGGGGGCTTCTATACAAATGAAAAACAAATTTCCTCATAACTCGAGAACTGATCAAGCAAATGGAACCAAATTTGACATGTAAGTGGTTTTGGACGCAAGATTTTTTTCTATGGTGAATTGAGACCCCTCTCTTCTTTAGAAAGCGAGTTATGGCCCATCTCCCCTTTAAGAGGGTGGGCTTCCATACAAATGAAATGCAAATTTCCTCTTATCTCGAGAACTAATCAATCAAATGGAACCAAATATGGCATGTGGGAGTTTTAGATGGCAGAAATTTTTTCTATGGTGAATTACGACCCCTTCCCCTTTTAAGAGGGGAGCTCCCATACAAATGAAATTCAAATTTCCTTATAACTTGAGAACTAATCAAGCAAATGGAACCAAATTTGGCATGTGGGAGATTTTGGAGTCTTGAATTTATTTTACGATAGTTAGAGACCTCTCACCCCTGTGGTAGGGGGATATGGACGCTCATACAAATAAAACAGAAATTTTTGCGAAACTCAAAAACTAATAAAACTCGAGAAATTCTAGACTCTTCCATAAAACATTAGTCAATACAAGACCACAAAAACTATTTATAGTAACACTAGATCATTCAGGACGAGACGGTCGCAAGTGTTGCCGGTGACCCGCCGTCGGAAGCGCCACCCACTGGGGGGCTTGCAAAACTCGAGATTGTGACAAAGATCATCCGAGATTCATGATTTATGTACAACACAGGTTAATTTGTGGCAATACGAAGTTTGTCGGGTCAGCTAGTATATATATATATATCTATACCTATAAAGAAGGATTTCTGTCTGTCTGTCCTGTGTTCCTTATAGAATCAAAAACTACTGAACCAATCGGCGTGAAAATTTGCATGTAGAGGTTTTTGGGGCCAGGAAAGGTTTTAGTGATGGTTAGAGACCCCTCCCCCCACTAAGAGGGGGGGCTCCCATACAAATGAAACACAAATTTCTGCATAACTCGAGAACTAATCAAGCAAATAGAACCAAATTTGGCATGTGGGTGTTTTCGGTGACAAGAATTTATTCTAGGGTAATTTGAGACCCCTCCCCTCTTTATAAGGGGAATTATAACTCCTCTCCCCTTTAAAAGGGGGGGTTTCCATACAAATTTCCTCATAACTCGAGAACTAATCAAGCAAATGGAACCAAATTTGGCATGTGAAGGTTTTCGAGGGCAAGAAAATTTTCTATGTTGAATTAGGACCCCTCCTCACTTTAAGAGGGGGGGTCCTGTACAAATGAAATACCAATTTCCTCATAATTCGAGAACTAATCAAGCAAATGGAACCAAATTTGGCATGTGTGTGTTTTTGAAGACAAAATTTTTTTCTATGATGAATTGGGACCCCTCCCCACTTTAAGAGGGGGGGGGGCTCCTATACAAACGAAATACAAATTTCCTTATAACTCGAGAGCTAATCCAGCAAATGGAACCAAATTTGGCATGTAGGTGTTTTTGGAGGCAAGAATGTTTTCTATGATGAATAAGAACCTCTCCCCACTTTAGGAGGGGGGGCTCCTATACAAATGAAATACAAATTTCCTCATAACTCGAGAACTAATCAAGCAAATAGAACCAAATTTGGCATGTGGGTGTTTTCGGTGACAAGAATTTATTCTATGGTAAATTGAGACCCCTCCCTCTTTATAAGGGGAATTGTAACTCCTCTCCCCTTTAAGAGGGGGGGCTTCCATACAAATTTCCTCATAACTCGAGAACTAATCAAGCAAATGGAACCAACTTTGGCATGTGAAGGTTTTCGAGGGCAAGAAAATTTTCTACGGTGAATTAGGACCCCTCCCCACTCTAAGAGGGGGGGCTCCTGTACAAATGAAATACAAATTTCCTCCTAACTCGAGAACTAATCAAGCAAATAGAACAACATTTGGCATGTGGGTGTTTTTTTTGGTGACAAGAATTTATTCTATGGTGAATTGAGACCCCTCCCCTCTTTATAAGAGGAATTATAACTCCTCTCCCCTTTAAGAGGGGAGACTTCCATACAAATTTCCTCATAACTCGAGAACTAATCAAGCAAATGGAACCAAATTTGGCATGTGAAGGTTTTCGAGAGCAAGAAAATTTTCTATGGTGAATTAGGACCCCTCCCCACTTTAAGAGGAGGGGCTCCTGTACAAATGAAATACAAATTTCCTCATAACTCGAGAACTAATCAAGCGAATTGAACCAAATTTGGCATGTGTGTGTTTTTGGAGACAATTTTTTTTTTCAATGATGAATTGGGACCCCTCCCCACTTTAGGAGGGGGGTCCTATACAAACGAAATACAAATTTCCTCATAACTCGAGAACTAATCCAGCAAATGGAACCAAATTTGGCGTGTAGGTGTTTTTGGAGGCAAGAATTTTTTCTGTGATGAATTAGGACCTCTTCCCACATTAGGAGGGGGGGCTCCAATACAAATGAAATACAAATTTCCCCATAACTCGAGAACTAATCAAGCAAATAGAACCAAATTCGGCATGTGGAGGTTTTTGGAGGCAAAAATATTTTCTACGGTGAATTAGGATCCTTCCACACTTCAAGAGGGGGGCCTTCTACACAAATGAAATACAAATTTCCTCATAATTCGAGAACTAATCAAGCAAATGGAACCATATTTGGCATGTGGGTGTTTTTGGAGGCAACCATTTTTCCCATGATGAATTAGGACTTCTTACCTTTTTAGGAGGGGGGGGGGGGCTCCCATACAAATGAAATACAAATTTCCTTATAATTTGAGTACTAATCAAGCAAATGGAACCAAATTTAGCATGTAGGAGATTTTTGAGTCTTGAATTTATTTTATGATAGTTAGAGACCTCTCACCCCTGTGGTAGGGGGATATGGACTCTCATACAAATAAAACAGAAATTTTTGCGAAACTCAAAAACTAATCCAACTCGAGAAATTCGAGACTCTTCCATAAAACATTAATCAATAACAAGACCACAAAAACTATCTATAGTAACACTAGATCATTCAGGACGAGCCGGTCGCGAGTGTTGCCGGTGACCCGCCGTCGGAAGCGCCGCCCACTGGGGGGCTTGCAAAACTCGAGAAGTGACAAAGATCATCCGAGATTCATGGTTTATGTACAACACAGGTTAATTTGTGGCAATACGAAGTTTGTCGGGTCAGCTAGTATATATATATATATATATCTTCTTATTTATAAAAGAGGAGCGTAAAAGTTCGACCGCGCATCACTTGAGAACGGAGCGTCCGATTTGCGCCATATTTTTTTTATTGTGATCATTTTTCCCACCGCTATGTTTTTACGGCGAGAAAAATCGGAAAATTTACTCGAAAGATTCGAAAACTCAGAAAATTAGTTTTCCATGTAAAATCCACAGCGCATTGCAAACGCCATGACAGTATTTGCTGCGATCATCGTTTGATTTCTAGCAGCGCCGTTACCGTGTTCGTCGTCTTGTAAATAAACACGTGGTTGCCTTCATTGAAATCGCCACATGTAACAATTTTATTAACAATTTTTGTGCCCTTGCAAGTTCAGAAAATATCCAATCACTAAAGTACAACTTATTGACAAACCTAAGCACAAGTCTAAAATGTCAATAAGAAAATTCGTTCATCTTATTAATATCGTCTTTAATAAAACAAAAAAAAAATCATTAAAAAACGTTTATTCATTTATCGAATTGATGAAAAAAACCCGAATTAATCCACCTAGCGGCGTGACCTAGCCTTTCTACGGCCACAATAATCATTATTTAATTTCTCAGGAACTTAATTGTAGATGTATAGATGTTATATTAGACTATATTTTTAAATATCCGTTCCGTATTCCTCAAAATCCTTATTTGCCAGTAAAATTCACAACGTATTGTGTAGAATAATTATATTTTCTTTCCTTGGGTGCGTAAATACATGCAAGCTTCATTTATGTTACTTGATGAACACCTTATTTAGTTTTATAATATTTATAGAAAAATAATGTAAACACAAAAGATAATTTTTACAGACTTGAATGAATATGTATAGAAAATTAGAAATTAACCCTCTAACGGGTCTACAGACGGCCTTAACTTTCGGGCTTCAGAGCCACATACAAAACTTGTTTTGAATTGACAATATGAAGTATTTGTTCATAGCAGATTTTTTGATATTAATACCATGCATTCAAAAGTTAGCATCTTTGAAAAACAAGAGTTCAGAAAAATTATTATTATATTTCGCTTTTGAAGAAAAAGGATATCTACAACAAAATGATTGATCTCAAAATTTTACTATTGGTTTGCTTGGCTTCAATTTTGCAATATATCTGAATTAGAAAAAAATACTGAATAGAGCATTAGATATGAAAACGAGAAATGGAACTATTTCTTAGCTAGCACTCCTTCAGATAATTATTTTTGCATGAAAATCAAAACTTAAGCTTTTTTTGAAAATACTTTCATGAAAAGATAGTCATTAGCTTGATCGCATCGTTTTTACAATGTTAGAGGGTTAGGAAAACAAGATGAGGTCGAAAAATAGTGCCAAAGCTGCGCCATAAACATGCTTGAGAATGGGAAATACGATCGATATGATTCCCAGTGCTTGTATTTTTTTTGATTTATTTATTAAAACATGATACATGACATAAGACATCTGTCCTTTAAAATATCACTAACGAAAACATATCTTACAAAATTTCTACCGTGCAACGTTTACTTCCTATTTTTCATATAACATTTCTAAGCTCTAGTATCTATTGATTGAAAAGAGCATCTATTGATGCGCAGAATATAGTTTGAGGTGTAATGATTATGTTCTCAGGAAGGTTTTACGTTATTGCCTATAATTATACAAGCAACTGCAGCAGAAGCACTTAGGTACTGTTTAAGTCATAGAATTCAGCTATACAAAAACTAAGTTAACAATCAGTAGGCTTTATTAGACCAGACTCGATGCAACTTCTACCAACACAACCGTTTGGTATTGGGAACTGACAAACCAACTTTTACACTGATGTGTAGCTGATAATAATTTTGAGGTTTTGTCAAATTTTCATTTCTTGCTAATGGCTTAATACGGTTGTCAGATATATAAGTTCTTTGAAAATCCGGTGTTTAATCGACTATCCACCGTTTGATGGTGGAATCCTCACAAAATTACAAAATTCTTTTATACCGTTAGTACACTCCTTTTTCTAAAAACCATCAGCTCTCGCAATTCGTCAGAGTTTTACGATCTGAAATATTTAGTCTAATTTGTGGCAGTACGAAGTTTGCCGGGTCCTCTAGTTTGTAATAAAAATGCGAAAAAGGTTACCGCTCAAGCGCAATTTCCTTATGCATTAAAACAAATTGATATAAAAATGTATCTAAATATGGTAAATGATATGGCCAAAACGGAAAAACACATGAAAATAGAAATTGTAAAAACTAATATTATATTCTCATTTATTGATACACAACATTTCAAAAAAATATGTAATAAAGTGCTAACGAACGTTCAAATTATACTATACCAACCAGCACAAATTCTCAGAAATGAAAATGAAATTATGAAAATCATTCAAGAAAATCACGTGACACCCTTAGGAGGACATGTTTTTTTTTTTTTTTTACGAGTTGGGAAATCTGCTGAGCGCCTTAGAAGATACGGTATTATCAGACACCTGAGAAGATACCTCAGGGAGTGGGGTTTAGGTATCCCGACCCCCCTAATGGGGCGTGAGGATCCCGACCCACTAAAACCCTACTCGAGTCTCCAGCCTCAATCCCCCCTGGCACCACCTTATCGGTATTACTTCAGGGAGGGGCTATTGTGCTTAATGCACTCGCTTAGATAACTACTGGACTATGGTAGTTAGGCTGTTTATTCGCCGTTGATCGGCTCTCCAGTGGTTTTGTAGCTCGAGTACAATCTGGGTAGCAGCCGCATTTACCGCTCCCCAGATGTCCGAGCTGGAACACATCTTTTGGACTAAGTTATCCGGGGTAGTGTCCTGTCCGCTCACTGCCATCATGCTGCTTCTCGCGCCCGCGAAACGAGGGCATATGAAGAAAACATGTTCTGCCGTTTCCTCAACATCCACGCATTCGGGACACGCGGGGGACTCCGCATGCCCAAACTTATGCAGATACTGTCTGAAGCAACCATGCCCTGACAGAATCTGTGTCAGGTGGAAGTTGACTTCGCCGTGGCGCCTGTTGACCCACCCAGATAGTTCCGGGATAAGTCGGTGTGTCCACCGACCTTTTGTGGAATTAGACCATGCCCGCTGCCATGTGGTCATCGAGGCCGATCTTGTGGTACTCCGTATGCCTCTAGTTCCTCGTTGGTTGAAGCACTCTACGTCTTCGCTGATGATAATGCCAATAGGCATCATACCTGCTAGGACGCAGATTGCGTCATGTGAAACTGTGCGATACGCACTCGCCACTCTCAAGCACATGAGACGATAGGTGCTTTCCAGCTTGGCTAGATAGCTTTTGGTACCTAACGCCGATGACCACACCGGTCCGCCATACCTAAGTATAGACTGGACCACGTTGGCTAATAGCCTTCGTTTGCTGCCAAATACCGCAGAGCTATTAGACATCATACGAGACAATGCCGAAATAGCTGTGGAAGCTTTCTTGCAGGCATAGTCGACGTGGCTCCCGAACTTGAGCTTGTCGTCGACCATGACTCCCAGAAGTTTTAGGGACCGCGTTGACGAAATAGTGCAGTCCCCGACGTTGATCTTTGCTTGCTGTACCGACTTGCGGTTGTTCACCACGATAACCTCCGTTTTATGATGCGCTAGCTCCAGTTTCCTGGATCGCATCAAATCTTCAACAATGCTTATAGAGTGGGCAGCCGTCAACTCAACCTCTCTGATAGATTCACCATAGACTTCCAGGGTGATGTCATCCGCAAAGCCGACAATCACCACCCCTACCGGGAACTTTAGCTTCAACACCTCGTCATACATGACGTTCCACAACACCGGGCCCAGTATGGAACCTTGCGGAACCCCTGCGGTGATTGGAACGCACTTCTGACCCTCCTCCGTGTTGTAGCATAGCACACGATTCTGGAAATAATTTTCCAGGATCCTGTACAGCGACACCGGCACTTGGACGTTCCGAAGCGAGTTGGCTATGGAGTCCCAGCTAGCGCTATTAAACGCATTTCTCACGTCGAGCGTGACAACTGCGCAATAACGAATACCTGTCCTCTTGGGCTGGATTGCCACCTCGGCTGTCTTAGTGACAGACAAGATGGCATCCACCGTAGATTTGCCTTTTCGGAAGCCGAATTGGTTCCTTGACAGACCGTTTGTACCCTCAGTGTACTGTACGAGTCTGTTAAGGATAACCCTTTCCAGCACCTTGCCGGCAGTATCGAGCAGACAGATCGGCCTATATGACGAGGGGATATCCGGAGGTTTTCCCGGCTTCGGCAATAGGACCAGATTCTGTCGTTTCCATCTGTCCGGGAAGTTGCCAGCTTCCAGGCATCTACTCATTACTGCCCCGAATAATTCGGGAGCCTCCAGAATAGCCGCTTTAAGGGCCATATTCGGGATTCCGTCTGGTCCCGGTGCCTTGCTCACCTTTAGGGATTTAGCGATCTCAATGAGTTCCTCGTTCGTAACCGTTACTTCCTCCCCGACCTCTAAACCACCGTCGCCCACGTTACTTTGGATGTTCGGCCCGGAGACCGACCATCCTACGCTATGGTCTGAGATACTGGAACGTCGGCCGTGGGACGACTCAGCGGCCTGAGGCCAGGGCCTTGGCTCGTGGCGCGGAAAGAGGCCCTCAATGATCCGCTCCAGCATCTCTGGCGATCTCTCTGCGGGTGCCATCACGCCCTTGGCCTTTGCCATTACGATCCTGTAGGCATTACCCCACGGGTTCGCATTGGCACTGACACATAACCTTTCAAAGCAGGCTCGCTTGCTAGCTATTATCCCACTCTTAAGCGCTGCGCGTTCAGCAACTAGTGCTACTCGACATTCTGCTCTGCCCTCGTCCGAACGAGCTCTTTGCATAATTCTCCTTGCACGAAAGCAGGCTCCGCGGAGTTCCGCAATTTCTTCTGTCCACCAGTAAACCGGTGACCTACCATACCTAGGTCGGCTTTTCCTAGGCATGGTGGCGTCACACGCTCGCAACAGCACCTCAACCAAATAATCAGCGTTCGGATCGGGCATATCGCGATCACCGCACTCTCTTCGGATCGCTTCCACAAATACTTCAGGATCGAAGTATGATGTCTTCCACCCACGGGTGGTTGGAGTGTTGGCTCTACCCGCCGCCTGCCGCCTCGTTATCTGACCAACACCATAGCGGACCGCCTGATGGTCACTGTGAGTGTAGCCATTGTCTACCCTCCAGTCTCCTATCAGACCAGGGCTGCCGAATGTCACGTCGATAATAGACTCTGCAGCATTCCTGCTGAAGGTACTTGTGGTGCCGACGTTGGCCAGGTCTACGTTGAGCTTTGCCAGAGCCTCAAGCAGAATCCGACCCCTATGGTTCGTGCGACGACTTTCCCACTCAACCGCCCAAGCGTTGAAGTCGCCCGCCACAACCACCGGCCCTAGACCAGTCAGCGCAACTGATACTTGGTCTACCATCCGCGTAAACTGCTCGATCGACCAACTCGGCGGAGCATAACAGCTGCAGTAGAACACTCCACCCACTTTGGCAACCGCAAATCCCTCGTCTGCAGTTGACACAACCTCTTGAACCGGGAACCTGCTTGTCGTCCATATAGCCGCCAACCCGGACCTATCCGAGACCCAGTTACCGTTTCCGGCAGGGATGCGGTATGGGTCCGAGATGATGGCAATGTCCGTCAACGACTCAGTAACTGCTTGGTATAACAGCTGCTGGGCCGCATGGCAGTGGTTCAAGTTTAGTTGCGTTACCTGCACTACGCCCGTGTTTTAGTCGCAGGCGCGCCTGCCGGGCACTTTGAGCCTCCTGTTGTGTGCTTAGCGTCCCGTTGGCCTGTACATATCAGGCACTTGGGCGGCGCCGAACAGTCCCTCGCTATATGGCCCGCACCGCCACATCTTCTACACAGGTGGCTTCTGTCAGGCCCCTTACAGCTCCAGGACTTGTGCCCTCGCTCAAAGCACCGGAAGCAAGCCTCCGGCTGCTGGAACACGCTCAGTGGGCATACGGACCATCCCACCTTCAGCTTGGCCGCCTTCAGGGCTGTATTCCCGTCTACCAGTGGAAGTCTTATTGTAGCTACCTGGGTTCCCGCCGGTCCCTTGCGCAGACGAACTGCTTCGGTAGTCACCACCACGTTACATTGCTCCTTGAGAGCTCGTGTCAGTTCGACCGCTTCAGTGATCTCGTCCAGGTTTTTAAGCTGGAGAGTCAGCTCAGGCGTCAGTGCGCGGATCTGTATGCCATCACCAAGGACCTTTTCTGCCAGCACTTTGTAGGCAGAACCCTTCTCAGTGGCATCCTTTTTGAGCTCAAGGATCATGTCGCCGGTGCGGGAGCGGCGGATACTCCGCACATCCGCGCCAAGACCCTTCAGCTGCTCGTCCCCTCTCATGGCCTTCAAAACTTCTGCATAGCTCAGCCCCTCAGTTTTGAGGATAAGGGCATCGCCTTTGCTCCTCTTTTTTCTGGCCACTTTCGGTGGAGTTCGATCCTCCTCTTTCTTCCTGGCCTGCTTCTTTTTCACTGTTTCCCACCGATTGTCGGGAGCTAACTGCGTCTTATTACCCTCGGAGGGTTTCACAGTTTGCTTACGATCCTCAGCGATCAAGCGCTTCTTCGGGCCCGTGGGGGTTTGTTCCCCTGGGGACTGCCTTGCACGTTTAGTCGATATCTTGTCACTGGACTGCTCCGTAGTCACAAGGGCTACGGTGTGGTCAGTCGTTGACAGGCAGGCATCCGTTTGTACAGACCTCGATACAAACGCCTTTTCTATCAGTTTTACCCGCGCTTCGAGTTCGCCGTGTTCCTTCGTCGCAGCACGGATGGTGCCCCGAAGCATGAGCAGGCTTTGTTTCAGGTCCTTCGCTAGGGTGCTGCGGCCTGCCACAAACTCGATAATGGCATCGAGCTGATGAGACGCCGCTACCACTCTCGGTAGCATGTCTCTCTTTCCTTCCACTGCTTTTATTAGCGACGGGCCATTCATCGCTGCGTCCGGCGTAGATGCAGTTGGAGCGACAGGTATGCCGCTTCCCTTTCCGCTTACGCTGGCGCTTCTGCTCGTATCCATCGGCGGAGATCGCTGGATACCACCTCTTGCGAACGGATTATCTAATCCGTCCGCGCTCACTGAAGTAAAGTTTTTTTGATTTTGATTATTCATATAGAATCCCACGAGTTGAGGGGAAAGAAGAGTCCGCCGCATCAGAGCCCCTCATGATGCGGTAAGGGCTGATTACTGTGTAGGGCGCTCTGGTACTCCACAGGCTCCGTTTGAGGCTGGGTATTTATAGAACCCCCCCACCATGCATCCCTCGGCACGGGTCGCATGACACCTTGGATTAGGGGTTTATCCATTCTTGTTTTTACTTTTAGCCTTGGATAACAGCTATTCAACCATCCTCCTTTAGGGGCTTTGGACCCTCTGCTCAGGTTCTCAGTATTTTCAGGTTCATCGAACATGCTTCTACCGAGATCCGTCATTTGCAGGCGGAGTTAGGAGGACATGTAGGTATCAATAAACTGCATATGTTTTTGTTCTTTAGTTAAGTGTACACAAAATTTAGCAATTAAGTTGATTTCAAACTTGTCAATATTTACTAAATTGTTCAATTAACAACTACCGTAGAGATGGTTTAGTTGCAATGAAACCTAATTTTACTGGAAGTGCATGAACTTTGGCACAATCTCACCCCTTGTAGGGGGTGACATTGTGCCAAAAACATAAAGTTAAGCTAAAAACCTGAACAGTGAACATTAGCATGTTTATAAACAATATACATTAATATCAGTCTAAAGTAGTTCATATGGGGTCGTCCATGGACTAAGTGGACTATAAGGGGCAGGGGGTCGGCCAAAAACAACACATCATACAAAAAGTATGAACGAAAATAAGTCAAAACCGGGGAGGTCTGAAATAACTAAAAATGAGTTCGTAGTCAATGGACAGCCTTTATATAGCCAGTAGCGTTTCTAGGGTTAACAAGGGAGAGATATATGAAAGGGTGCATCCTAAGGGGGCATACCTATTTGATTATTTAACAAATGTAACCATTACTTCGTTCGAGAACCCGCTACCGCTGAACATGTGGCCTATCCCACCCCCCTCCCCTCTCCTTAAAACTGGCAGTTTATACACGGTATAACATATTCGTCTTATATTAGAGTGTTTATTCAAAGCATCTGAAATTTCCAGAGAAAAAGTAAAAATTAGTTTAAATTATTTAGCAGACCTTGCAGATGCTGTTGGCTCCAAAATGGATGATGCAATCGAATCTGTCAAAATATTGTGCTCAATAGTAAAGAATGTGAGTGTACTCGTGTATACTGACGTATTTTTGTTGTGTATGTGAAATCCTCAAATTGGATCGATCATTATAGCTTGGCACAATCTCACCCCCGTGAAGCTCGAAAAGTACAGTTTCGAAAAATATTATTTTCGTAATCAAAACTTATCCAACGCATAATAACCTTTCAATACATTGTAAATCATTAGTTTATATACCTTCAAAATAGCAAGTTGATACGATTTCTTGTTTGGGTTGGATTATGTGGGACATTTTTAACAAGCGTTATTTCCGCGATCGCGAACTTTGAAACTCTGTTTAGGCTAAATAGTTTGCTAATATTATCTGTGCTCCATTCTAAGTTATGAATAAATATGTTGTGTTCATCATCATTTTGAATTTAGGTCATCAGTTTCTATAGATATAATAAATTTTCACAAATAAACATTTTTGGTTTTTGGCACAATCTCACCCCCGGGGCACAATCTTACCCCGGATGGCGGTAGCTTAGAACGTAATCACAGATGTCTTTTCGGATTTAAATTGATTTTTCTCGGTGAAACCATTAAATTCTAACTTATCGTTAACGTTTCAGCTTACTCTATTCAATCATCCTCAAAACTAATTTATTTAAAATGAAAGTACAATTATTTATTTTATTTATTTTTTCTAGTCTTCGATGGTATCGCACAGACAGTTCCTAATTCTAATACATTCTTATTCTAATTTTAAAAGTCATTCTACTAATATTAAAATCATACGAGTCAGACACTACATTGAATTCACGACAACATACGTCAATAGGATTGTTCTGGCCAAATAGAGTGCGATGCATTGGAAGCCGAAAAAAGTCAGATCGACGGGAAAGCCTGGGTGGTACCTTGATTTGAAGCCGCTCCAGCAGCTCCGGGCAGTCAATATTGTTTCCAAGAAGATCAAAGACAAATAAACGTTGCAGAAATCACATTGCTTTTCTGTATATTAACTTCCATGCCATTCAATGTACACCAATTCAACAGCGAATCAATATCGGATTATACAGCGCAGCAATCAACTGACGATGCTACTACCCGGTAAAATTTTAGGTTGTCAGCGAACATCAACTTTGGAGATTTTATAGTGGAGCACAGATCGTTCACAAAAAGATTGAACAGCAGTGGGCCAAGGTGGTTTTCTTGGGGCAAACCTGATTTTATCTCAAAATGGAGGGAGCTAGTTCCATTAACTCGCACAAAGGCATCGCGGTCGGTAAGATACGACCGTATCCACCGTGTCAGCCATTCAGGAAATCCCAGCCTTACCAGCTTCGTGACCATCAAAGAATGCGGCACCCTATCGAACGCTTTAGCAAGATCCACATAGACGGCATCGATCTGCTGACGCTTCTCAAGTGCATTCGTCAGCGTAGAAACATATGACATCAAGTTAGTAATCGTTGAGCGCTTTTTCACAAACCCATGCTGATATTCCGAGATCGTATGATGAACCTTTGGGTAAAGCGAATCGTGGATAAGGCTTTCGAAGACCTTCGGCAAGCAACTTAGAATCGAAATACCACGATAGATCTTGACGTCATGTGTACTCCCTGCTTTATGGACAGGTGTAATAGCGGCAGTCTTCCAAACACTCGAGAAAATTCCTTCCGACATTGATAAATTAAAAATAATCGTTGCCGGAGTAGCGAGTGTTGCAGCACAGTTTTTGAAGAGAAGCGGTGGCAGTCTGTCCGGCCCAGCGCCTTTCGATACATCAATTGATTGCAACTTGAACATCACATCACTCCGAGAAAAGTTGAATAACGGCATATTGAAATTGTACAACGGTAAACTACTCAGATACGCTTCAGACGAAGGTGGTCGGTTATTACTTTGCACACTTCGAAAGAAGGATGAGAATAGGTTTGCCGACTCCAGTGGTGACTCCGCCGAGCTATCGTTGTAGTGCACACGTTGAAGGATTCCACCTTGCTGCTTCGGATTCTTTACATACGTCCAGAACGATGCGGGGTCATGCTTGATGTTGTCTTCCATGCGACGAATGTAACAGCTAAAACAATGCGCATGCAAAGAGTTATATTCGCTCTCTATGTCACGCAGCAAAGCTTTGTGTCTTTCATCTTTCCATCGAAAAAACTTTTTCCTTGCTTTACGGAGTCGATTTCGCAGACGCTGAAGCTGATTATTCCACCACGGTTTTTTATAACCTCGCGCACAAAATTTTTGCTTCACTGGCACAACATCCCTTAATATACCATATATGCGCTCATATATGGTACAATCTTGGCATAAAATTCAAATTACAAAATTCACTTACAAACATTCAAATTCAAACCATTTGTTACCGTTGCCGGTTCACTGTTTCAGCGTCTAAGTGACTTGATTTGGTTTACCAATCCGTTGTTGGAGAAGCTAGCCGCATCTCACTGTAGATTCACCGCTCTCTGCACTCTTAGTCAGTTAGTCAGTCTGTCTGCTTCGTTGTTGAACAGATGTCCGAGTTCCATCGTGTGCTGCGTTAAGCCAGTTACGGAGCTGCTGGTGCGGATGTAATTCTTATGTTGTGATTAGGGTTGGTATACCGGGAGTACCGGAACTGGGAATACCGGTACTACCGGCTGATTTTCCAGTACCGAAATACCGGTACTGGCACAAGAGAAAACCGGTACTTTCGGTACTGATCATTTATGCATGTTTTTTAACATTCGGCCTTAAAATCGAAGATAACAATTTTAAAATAATTTATAAAACTACGCGCTATATTTTGATAAAGCTAGCGGATGAGTTACTACAACAATTTAACATCAGTAACGAGATTGAGGAAATTGTTGAGCGCTAGTTATTGGAATGAATATGACTAGCTGATCATGAAGGAAAAATTGGTACGGACTTCCGACGCCTATAGCAGTTCAAGCTTTAAGGAGCTCGATTAGACCTGTACACCAAAATACTCTGCGGAATGAATTCGCTTCGATGTAACTCAAGGATTGAAGAGCAAGTATGCTTTTCGGTACCCTGATTACAGCCTGTCCTTCAGCGATACATTCTGAGAAAGCATTTTCAGCGTCTGGCAGATTCGTTTTCGCATGGTGAACAGTACATTGAATATTCTGTGCATCATTCAGTTGAAATTTGCAAGCTTCTCCTCTAGCACCATACAACCGGGGGCGTGTTGTATCAAAAACTTGTCTCCACTGTACTTGGTCCTAGGCTACTTGTCACCAATTCATTGAGCTTCTCGAAGTCGGCTTCAACCTGGTCGTTGGGCCCCTCTATTCATGGTATCGGTGGGGTTTTTGAAAAGAACAGATTTCGGTGCACAGTCATCCGTCATCCTTGCAACATTGCCGACCCATCGTAGCCTCCCGACTTTCGCCAGGTGTCGTTCGGAATCATTTTTACAAGGGCCCTATTCTCATAGATCTTAGATGAG
Source organism: Sabethes cyaneus (assembly GCF_943734655.1). NCBI lineage: Eukaryota > Metazoa > Arthropoda > Insecta > Diptera > Culicidae > Sabethes > Sabethes cyaneus. Next base: position 115,940,045 of record NC_071354.1, on the reverse strand, counting down.
AATACAATTAGCGATTTTGAAAGTACCTGGGTGACTCCTGTTAGCTAAGTGACAGTACAAATGAAATGGTAACTGCAAGGTGAGGTGAAGTGACTTAAGAATTGGACCACAAATAAAAGTATTAGTAGATTTTTCAAAGAACAAGGATTTTCTTTTTAAAGCTTTGGGTACCGGTACCAGTACCGGTATTACCGGTACTAATCCTTCCAGTACCGAAATACCGGTTCTCAAAAATCCTGTCGGTACTCCCAACCCTAGTTGTGATATGCGTTTTTCTAAAATTTGCGATGTTTGTCCATTTTTCGAGTACGAAGGACAAATTTTCTCCCAAATTAACGGGGTATAGGGTCCCCCAATAGGGTCCACTTTATCGCCGGTAGTTGCTGATATCGTGATGGAAAAACTGGAAAAAACAGCCATGGAAACACTAAACCAGTACGGAATATCGTTGAAAGTTTATCGACGATATGTAGATGATTGCTTCCTAGTAGGAAAACAAAGCGAAATAGAAACTGTACTGCAAACGTTCAATGGTGTTTGCAATAGCTTACAGTTTACTATCGAAAAAGAGACGAACGCATCACTCCGGTTCTTAAGGTACCAGTACACTGTTTCCTTTATCGTCAAATTTTCTTCCTGTCAGAATTTGGGCAAATTTTGGTATTTGACAGACATAATAATCTATAATCGTTCGATTAATCAGTATGATCAATATATATAGAATGCCAGTGTCGCTGGTGTTTCATGGATATTTTGGTGGCAAACATGTTGCTGGTTCGTGTCTTGGATACGGGAACTACATTGTCAAATTGCCCAATAGAAAATTTTCCTGCCGACGAAATACCCCAAAACGACCAAATCGGGTGATTTATCCTACGTGATTTACGGAAAAGCAGAAGGATTTTTTATTGGGTTGCCTTTTTAGTTTGACAATCAGATTCCCGTTTCGAATCGATCACTCACACATATGCGCATACAGTGTAAATACGTAATTTTCAAATGTGTGATGTTTACCACGAGCACTGCAGCGACACTGGCATTCTATATATATATTGATTCTACTGATTAATCCAATTATTAAACGAAATATTCGAATATTTATAATCGAATACTACTGCACCAATGTCAGCCGTGTCGCTTTTGTCCAATACCAATATCAGCCGAATTGGGTATTTTAGCAAAATATAAATTTTCGCATATTATGATAAGATATGATGTCACTAGAAATACTCAAAGGTGAGAGATACGCGGAAGCAGCCATCTTGGCAGCCAATCGAGCAGCGAGAATTGTCAAAAGGGAGCCAATCGAACACGCATACTGTTTGCATAAATGTTTGATTAACAACTATTGAAATAGTTATGAAATCTATTTAAGCTATTGTCACGCACCTTGAACTCGGACACAGTGTGTATAAAGCTTTGCAATGCATTTTACACTGATTAAAATAAAAGATATATTGCTCTATTGTGCAGAATTGATGTAAACAAAACAGAAGCGGATCATGTTGAAAACAATCAAGTCACACTGCTACAGCATTTTGCTCCGCAGCAAGTGCTGGCAGTTTTTGTACACTGATGCCAAATCGTTGGCTTTAGTTTCCGCGTATCTCTTACTGTGAGTATTTCTAGATGTCACTGTATCGTCACATGAAGACTTTTTCAAATTTGACGAGTAAAAGTAATAAAAAAAGGCATTTTTTTTAATTGTTTTTTTTTGGGATTAGACGATAACTTATAAGTAAACCACTTTTGTTCTTAACTCGCCTTAGACAACATAGTTAATACATAAACTATGGTCATCGGACGATACAGGTTTCTAGAGTGACTATATATAGAGTGGCGACATGTCTCCCAAATGTATGCAATGCGAAGCATTGTTAGTAGTTATCAAAACCATATTATCTTCAATCTGCGTTATGTTTCGGTAAAGAATATTCTCAATTTGCACCTTTTCTATTTTGCGCTGGTGTATTGCAGCCTCCGTTTGATCGAAACTTTTCCAAACGTTTGTTTTTTGTTTCATCAGCGGATACCCTTTGTTTTTCTTCGGCCAACATCTGTAGAGCGCACAGTTTTCTGCAGATCTTTCATTTCTAGTATCTATGATGTAGTGCCTAAAGCTGTATATAATTAGCTATACATTTTTGCCTCATGCATGAATCGCACTTTTACCCCGTCCGTGAATCGAACTTTTACCCCGCTAGGCGCTTGACGGAGTTAGAATAAATTACGGAAAAGCGAAATATATTTTGTAAATTATTTTCGCCGTATTTTCTACGCTACAAATTTTCAACAAGTAATATCCTCCTGTTGATTTCGTATTTGCCGTATAACGAAATATTACATCAAAACCACTTTAAAATAACATTAGGACATAACTCAGCAACTATGCTTCGTAAGCAACCAAAGTTTACGTTAGATTCAAGCTATCAAAGTAGTCACCCATCCATGCCAATGTAGAAAATTTACTCGGAATCTGCACCGATAAATCTTTGAACCGCACTTTTACCCCTCCTTACTCTATAGTCACTCTACAGGTTTCATATGAGAGCTGTTCAAAGCTCGGTCAAAATGAAGAGCTCTATCAGAAAGATAGAAGAGAGGGAGACAACTTCTAACATCGTTTCAATCAATCGGCAAATCATTCTATTTTTGCTTTTTATGATTTTTTTCATCAAATATTGCCCGTTTCTTTGGTAACAAAACGCGCTGCTCATTTTTTGATAGCTTGAAATCGTCGCAGAAAGAATCTGCTTGGCTATATGTAAGTTATAAGTATATATTATGCTTCTCTAGCACGTAAGCTATTGATTTACTTGACAAAATAAACGATACTTGCCCCCTCGACGAATCTGGCGACGGTTTCGCCCGCGACGGTTATAATTCATCGCGTACGAAATATAGTTATTATATATAGTTCGGCGGATAGAAAACCAGGCGAATTGGCAGCTCTGTTTTTTGAAATTAAATTTGAAATTAAGGAAAATGTGCAGGTTTTTACGAAAAATAATCGTTAGTGGGTGTTGAAAATGCCTAGTTCTATGAAAATAAAGTGTGTTTATTAACATTATTCCCACAATTCGAATTTTGAAAACCGTTTGGCTCCGCTTTTGACGTTTATTTGGCTCCCAATTTTTGTATCCGCCGAACTATACATATAGTAACTATAGTACGAAAGGGTGGGAAATTGATAATAAACCTTTGCACGGTGCCTAACCACAGAGAACAGACATCCACGAAAAAGGTCCCCACTTGGATAAAACTTATGTCAAATTAGTTGGGAAACTATAGTGATGGTGTCGCTAAAGGCGCATGAAATTCTACACTAAACTCACAACAGCTAGCTTCTGGCGCTAGCATAACGCATATAGTCCATATATACTAGCGCCAGAGGAGCCAAAGGTTGTCAGTGTGCAAATCAAAAGAATCATTTAGTTGGGAAACTATAGTGGTGGTGACGCTAGCATATTTGGTGATTTTAATTTGAAATTTTATCCAAGAATTCCCAAAAAATTTGTTCCTGAATGGATATCTGTTCTCTGTGGCCTAACCTCAACTGTGGTTTGACGTTTTTGTGTGTTTTGTTTTGATTCCCTTTGTAACCTAATTTTATTGCTAGTGGGTTTATTACTTGTAATTCGTACCACTTGTTTGCGAAAACCGGAAATGCCCGACTTTTCAGAAGCAGAAAAATGATATCAGTTCTGTACAACATATATTTTTGTCATTTTTGCAGTTTTTTGCTTCTGGGTCTTGTGAATAAGTAATCAAAACAAACCCCACACCACTGTCAAACCTGGGACGAAAAAAACGCACTGACATCTGCGTGCAATGAAAAAAACGTGCCGTAACAAACCAAAAATTTAGACGAACATTGCTTGTTGGGCGGTTCCTAAAAACTTTTCTTTCGGTTCGTATTTCTACACATCAAATAAGCCAAATAATAATAGGCTTTCATCTTAAAAAATATGGATGCCTTACTGACGCTATACTACTTAAATTACACAATCAATAGCAGATAAAATAATCAACAGTTAAACATAATGACGGAAAGTAGTCAACAGTTTGATGGGGGGGAGGGGGGGTAAGGGTAGGAAATTTGGGATTTTGATTTTAGCGTAATATTATCCACCAGGGTTTTTTGTTTTTTAATAATACCAGCGGGTTGTTGCGTATACGCACCACTGAGCTCTCTCCGACCAAGCGCAGAACCAAGAACAGAAATAATTGGGTTTGTCGTTTGTGTTTGTGTTATCCGGGATGATACTCTCACGTAACATAGCGAGCAGTATTGTTGCAGCTTAAATTTTATTCTCGACCATGTCAATGTGCAGTTTGTAGTAAACGTACGGATAGTACTCCGATTGTCCAAAGCCAAGCCTTGGAATGTCGACGTTGTCAGCGTTTGCTCCCGAAGAGGCCGCCGATCCGTCCAGATGGCCGTAAAGTTGGTTTAGCACGTTTCGTAAACGTTTGGTGTTCTTCTTGTTAGGATGGATCAGTATAGCCTGAAAATTGACTGGCAGTCCGTATTTTAGAACGGACTCTACGAACACACGCAGCGCTTTCACGTGTATTTAAGCGCAGAAGCACTCGCTAAAGTTAACCTTCAGCCATCTGACCAGTGGACCAAATTGTTTCTTCTTGTCCGTCACGAGCTTGCTGATTTCATTCTTGCCGGCGGCCAACTCCGCCTCGTTATAGGTGAAATCACGAACAACAAACTTACGCTCACGGGCGTGCAGCTTAAACTCATCCACCACCTTCTTGAACAGCGTAACCGTACACAGCGCGTAGTCATTGTCGGAGACAATCGTCTGCGACGAACGGGGCACGATCATGTCCGTTATTTTCTCGTAGTTGGCATTCCAATCGTTGATCATGAGCTTGGGCACAATAACCAGTAAAGTAGTCAAGTATTCGGAGTCCAGAATAAAATGCTCTCGCTTCACCAGATCGGCCAAATTGCGCGTTAGTAAACTTCCCGTTTGCTTCTTTTCCAAATTCTGTAGATTGCCCTTCAGATTGTTGTACGCGGCGGACTTCGTCTTCAGATCCGCATCAATCTGTCCCACCTGCTTCGAGATGATGTCCGCAATGTTACGCAGCGACTGCTTGGTCGGGTACTTGGCCAGATCCCACTGGAACCGGGTGATGTAGGTGGTCAAGTCGTTATTGTTCGCCTGTAGATTTTCGTACAGCTTGTCGCGCTGATCCTCGAGAACGTCCCCCAGGTAGGTGGCAATCTTGCGCGTTGACTGCTCAACATAGGCGTCCAGCTTTCCCAGATCGTCCGACAAACGTTGAATCGTTGAATAAATAATAATAATAATAATATGGAACTTGTAGTTTTCGCAGAGATTGTTCTGCTTGCTTGTCAGATTATTCATCGTCTCAAACGTTTGCTGACAGGTCTTATCACCCGGTGCCGATATTAGCCAGTACTCCGACATCTTCGGTTCGGTTTGTTTTGTGCAGTCAACGGGATTCAATTAAAATTGAATGGTGGTTTCTAAGCTTGGTTCTCGCTGGCAGCGGGAAAAACAAAACGACAAAAGCTTCTTCCGATTCCCGGTAACACGGCCGAATATCTCAGTCACTTACGACACTCCCGGAATCTGTACCAAAACGGAAAAAGAGGACAAAAATCTTCAACTTCTCCTCAGCGAGCAAGATCTATTCCACCATCGCTTTATATTGACTAGGTTGAAATAAAAAAAGAACTGTCAGATTTAGAAACCGACGGCCCATCAAATGAGGTAAAAAAAGTCACTTTTTTGGGGAAATGAAAATACCCAATTGACCATTTTACGAACTAAAGCAACATTGCTGATATTGATTTTGCTTCAGAGCTCTCATAAATACAAATATTTGTGCATGCATAAATACCGTTTTCTCCAGAGTATTTAATTTTCTCGATCTAATCTTTTAAATAACATAAATAGTTTTCGGGGACACTCTCAAGCCCTTTCGAATCGCGCAGAGGGTTACGGCAAGGAGATGGACTGTCCTGTATGTTATTCAATACCGCTATTGAAGGTGTGATCCGGCGAGCGGGCATCGAAATGAGAGGAACGATCTTCAGCAAGAGTAGCCAACTCCTAGCCTTTGCAGACGACCTCGACATCATTACTAGAAACCATGGGACGGCGGAGGTAATCTACGCCAGACTATAAACGGAGGCTAGAAGGATAGGGTTACAAATTAATGCGTCGAAAACCAAATATATGGTAGGAAGAGGCTCCCGAGATAGTAACGTTTGCCTCCCACGGACAGTGACTATTGACGGCGATGAACTGGAAGTGGTTGATGAGTTCGTATACATGGGATCTCTGGTCACCGCCGACAATAATACGAGTAAGGAGATCCAACGACGCATTCAAGCTGGAAATCGAGCCTACTTTTCCCTTCGCAAGACGTTTCGATCAAGGAGCATACGCCGCCGCACAAAGCTGACGATGTACAAAACGCTAATCAGACCGGTAGTCCTCTACGGACTTGAGACAGTAACTTTACTTACGGAAGACATACGTGCGCTGGCCGTTTTCGAACGAAAGGTGTTGCGGACTATTTTTGGCGGAGTACAGAAAGCGGAGAGTGGCGGAGACGTTTGAATCACGAGCTACAGGCACTGCTTGGAGAGATTCCCATCGTTCGCCCAACTTTCGCCAGGTAGTTGGGAGACTACGGTGGGCCGGCCACGTCGCAAGGATGCCGGACGACTGTGTAGTGAAATCCGTTCTTTTCAAGAACCCCACCGGCACCAGGAATAGAGGGGCGCAATGTGCTAGATGGCTCGACCAGGTTGAAGCCGACTTGCGTGTGTCGAGACGCGCAGCGAATTGGCGACGAGTAGCCCAGGACCGAGTACAATGGAGAGGAATTCTTGATACGGCAAGAGCCACCCCGGCTCTCGGCTGCATAAGTAAGTAAGTCTATGGAGTACTTTAAAATACAACAACATTAGTAGAGCCAGATCACAGCAACTGAAATAATTGATGGGTCCCAAATTTATGTATGCACAAATATCTGTATTTGTGGCAGCTCTATTTTGCTTTCCCGTGGGGCATCGGCGGATTGTCAAAGTACCAGCTCAGCACAGGGAAAGAGCAATATCAATATCAGCAAGTTAGCATGTCGCTTTGTCACGTAAAATGCTCTTTAAATAAGGCATTGCTTGGTATATAATAAGTTCGGCACCAACATTTCAAAAGGTCGTAAGCAGATGCCAGATATATCCAACAAACATTTCTGTTGAATAACAGTTAATCAAGCGCTTATTACCCGGTAATCTATACCCCTACTGTTCAAGAAAAATTAATGTTGGGTGCATGCATAAATTTGGGACAGCATTATTTTTCCGCAGTATTTCATTTTTGCAGTTTAATTTTTACTGTAATGCACATAGTTTATGAAGTACTAGTACGTATTATTGAGACTGCTGACATTCACCGTACACACACTGTTGCGCATGGGAACCCTAGCTCCCATAAACCAACTTTGGCCGATAAGGTCGACGCGCCGCGACGTGCTGCTTGACGTGAAGCGTAGACAGACAGTGTGTCAAGCTGACAGAATGTAAAACGGCTTGTCATGACAGGGGAGAAGATAGAACGTAAACAACCTTTATAGTGGCTTGGCAGACGTGCAATTCCTTAACCTACATAAAATTACTTAAAATTACGCTAAAACTAGTGAAAATCTCGTTAAATCTACAATTTATTCAAGTTACCTACTCATATTTGCTATTTCTAAACTAGTAAGTACCAGAATCAATAAAACTAAACTAAAACCTAGGCTAAAATTAAACATGCAATCAATAGTTACAGTTATAACCTACATCTTACGGCTAAATTCATGCGGTTTACACAATAGCGACACTGAAAAATTGTAAGTTACACCTATATTTGTAAATGCTAAATAATGAAACCAAATTATGTTTATAGCTTAAAGCTGCTTGTAACAAATACATACGTTGCTAAGGAAAGTCAGTGGTCGTTTTTCTTTGTTCCGTAACCGCCGGAACAAACCTTTAAGAATTTTTCATTATGGAAAAGCAAGGCCAGGCGGATATGCATACACCCGAACGCAATGAGGCCAACAATTGTGCCAACTGTGACCGTCCCGATGAGGTGGATGACATGGTCCAATGCGACGAGTGTAAGGTTTGGTGGCATATGTCATGCGCTGGAGTGACAAAGTCTGTGGCGGATCGGCATTGGAGTTGCCGTAACTGTATGCCTTTGTATGCCGTCTCGTCCCGCACTACCACTTCCAGCGTTAGAGTAGCTCGCCAGCGCATGAAGCTCCAACAGCTGGAGGAGAAGCAGGCTTTGGAGAAACGCCACCTTGCCGAGAAGCATCAACTGGAAGAGGAGATGAATGATTTGGATGAGGTAGCTAGCAACCGGAGCAGGATTAGCGGTCGGTCGAGCAACAGAAGGGTACAGCAGTGGCAAGATGAATGCGCTGAGCAGACAGAAGGCGCGTCAAATCTCCAATCGGAAGAGCAAGTAGCAGCCTCGCCTGTTCCACAGAACACCTCACGCGTCCCGGAGAGCACTAAGGATGATAAGTTACCGAGTCCAATCGTTCCCGACATCAACAAACAACCGTTAAATTCGACGGTCAAACCGAAACACGTCAGTGGGGATCAGCAGCAGGCAGTCGGCGCGTTCCCTTCGGCGGTTCCGGAGTCTAAACTGATTGAGAGGCAACAGCAGCAGCAAACCGGCGCGTTTTCTACGACAGTTCCAGCAGTTAGAAAGGTATCTGATCCGACAGGTAATGATGATACCCAAAATCCCCCCGTAGTACAGCATGGTAAACAAGCAGTATATCAAAACGAAATTCACAGTTTGCCACCAAATTATAATAACTCCTTCCATCAAATGATGAAGCAATTTGGGCACTTGATGCCATCAGCCACGGTTTCTTCTTTCAATTCATACTCGCATCCTCCCGAAACTGTTCCGCCGCTCGGAACCAATACGACTCTTCCGTATAATATGAACCCGACTTTGCCGGCAGGTAATATCCCCTTGCCACCGGGATTTCCGCCCGTTGAACAATTCACTCCTTCCCCGTCACAGTTAGCTGCACGACAGGTAATGCCTCGCGATTTGCCAATGTTTTCGGGCAATCCCGCAGATTGGCCGATATTCATAAGCAGCTTTATGAACACAACGCTGGCTTGCGGTTACAATTGTGCCGAGAATCTCGCGCGACTTCAACGCTGTCTTAAAGGACCCGCGTACCAGTCTGTTGAAAGTAGGTTACTGCTCCCCGATTCGGTTCCCCAAGTGATTGATACCCTTCGTTTACTATATGGTAGGCCGGAATTGCTAGTCAGTGCTCTATTAGACAAAGTGCGTAGTGTTCCGGTTCCGAAAGCGGAGAAATTGGAGACTATCATTGACTTCGGCATGGCGGTACGCAGTTTATGTGACCATCTTGAAGCGGCTGGACAGCAGGACCACCTTTCGAATCCGACTCTGTTGATGGAACTGGTAGAGAAACTTCCCACACACACCAAAATGCAGTGGGCAGATTATTTACAACAACACCCGGTGGTCAATCTAAAAACTTTCGGGGAATTTATGCTAGGAGTCATCACTGCAATTAGCAGAGTTACTATGTACACTGCGGGGAGCAGCGGTCCCCAAAAGCAGAAGCAAAAGTGAACACCCACATCAATGAGACGGAACAGATGCGCGATCCAGCTCGCGAAAATGAGCGTTGGTGTGCTTGTTGCAAGAAGATGGGACATCGACTCTCGGAGTGTGCCGCTTTCAGATCGTATTCCGTTGACAACCGGTGGAAGTTCGTTCAAAACAATGGGCTCTGCCGTAGTTGTTTGAATGCACACGGTAGGAGAAGTTGCAGAAACGCCACGCAGTGCGTGATTGAAGGGTGTAAATACCGTCACCACCCATTACTCCATTCGAATCGTTCGAGCAGGGACTCGGACCCTGTACAGGATTCCTCGAATGCAGAAAACCACACCCACCGACAGTCCGATCAGTCACTTTTATTTCGTATAATTCCGGTCACTATCTGTGGACCTCAAGCCACCATCGAGACCTTTGCGTTTCTGGACGATGGGTCATCCCTATCACTGATCGAACATGAGCTGGTTGAGCAACTTGGCATTGACGGATGGACGAAGCCTTTGTGTCTGAAGTGGACAGGAAATGTGACCAGAGTGGAGTCGGAGTCGAAGCAAGTTCGGATCACAATTAGAGGTGCGACTAGTCAGAAGAAGTTCACCCTGAATGATGTTCGTACCGTTAAAGAGCTCACCCTACCGGGACAGTGTCTTCGATACGATGAACTAGCCAATCGGTTCCGTCATCTCAAGGGTTTGCCAATCGTTGGCTACGAGAGAGCCGTACCTCGTCTGCTGATAGGCGTGAATAATTTAAGTCTCACGGTGCCGCTACAGGTGAAAGAAGGCAAGAAGAACGAGCCCGTTGCCGTAAAAACCAGATTGGGATGGTGTGTGTTTGGTGGCAGCGACAGAGGAACTACGCACACGCTCCACTACCATGCGTGTGAGTGTGTCAGTGACCAGGACTTACACAGTTTAGTACGGGATTATTTCGCGTTAGATGATGTGGGAGCGAGGCCATCGCCGCAACTAGAGTCCGAAGAAGACAAGCGGGCTAGAAGAATCATGGAAGGAACGACCGTCCGGGTTGGAGATAAATTCGAAACAGGATTACTGTGGAGATATGACCATGTTGAGTTTCCAGATAGCTACGGTATGGCAGTCAAGCGCTTCGAATGTCTGGAGCGCAGGATGGTTCGAGATCCCGAACTAGCTGCAAATCTGAGAAAGCAAATAGCCGAGTATCAAGTGAAAGGTTACGCACACCGTGCGACTGAAAGTGAACTGTCCCGAGGAGACCCAAAGCGTGTTTGGTATCTGCCGCTAGGAGCGGTAATGAACCCGCGAAAACCAGGAAAAGTTCGATTGATTTGGGACGCGGCAGCTAAAGTGGATGGAATATCCCTAAATTCCATGCTGCTTAAGGGACCAGATCAACTTACGTCACTGCCAGCTGTGCTATCTCGTTTTCGCCAGTACAGAGTGGGAGTTTCTGCAGACATTAAAGAAATGTTCCACCAGATATCGATACGGGAACAGGATCGTCATTCACAACGTTTTCTGTGGAGGAACAACCCAAAGGAAACCCTGGAAACGTTCTTAATGGACGTTGTCACCTTTGGTTCTTCAAGTTCACCGGCGTCGGCACAGTTCGTGAAAAACAAAAATGCCGAGGAGTTCGCGACCCAGTTTCCACGAGCTGTCGAAGCAATCGTAAGAAACCATTATGTCGATGACTTTCTCGACAGCTTCGAAGACGACAAGCAAGCAGCGCGCGTATCTAATGAAACTAGATTCATTCACCAGCAGGGAGGCTTCCAGCTTCGAAACTGGTTATCAAACAGTGCAGATGTGTTGAGAGAGATGAAGGAGGAAGATCCGCAAGATAGCAAGAGCCTTTGCCTGAAACCTACCGAAGGGAGTGATCGAGTATTGGGAATGCTGTGGCTGACGGTGAACGATGAGCTGCAATTCGCCATGAAAATGAAAGACGAGATTCAGCAAGTGATTGATAGCGCAGGACGCCCAACCAAAAGGCAACTACTGAAATGCCTGATGGGAATTTTCGACCCACTTGGTCTTCTAAGTGTTTTTCTAGTCCACGGCAAAATACTTCTTCAGGACGTTTGGCGAGCTGGACTGCAGTGGGATGAGAAAGTACCAGACGATATATTCGACAGATGGACCAGGTGGACGGGGCTCTTTCCGAAGGTGAGGGACCTGCGGGTTCCTCGTTGTTACTTCGCCGGAGCGAACGCGCAACTCTACGAATTTCTTGAGCTCCACGTCTTCGTCGATGCGAGTGAAGTCGCGTTCTCCGCTGTCGCTTATTTCAGGGTGGTGAAACCTAGCGGTGAAGCAGAATGTTCGTTAGTAGCTGCTAGAACGAAAGTTGCACCATTAAAACCGTTGTCGATCCCTCGCTTGGAGCTGCAAGCAGCGGTCTTAGGAACCCGCTTGATGTCATCGGTCTTAGAGAGCCACACCGTCGAAGTAAAGCAATGCGTTCTATGGAGTGATTCCGCAACGGTTCTAGCATGGCTACGTGCCGATCATCGCCAGTATAAGCAGTACGTGGCTTGTCGTATTGGGGAACTGCTATCTACAACGGATGTTGCACAGTGGCGATGGGTTCCCAGTAAGTTGAATCCGGCGGATGCGGCTACGAAGTGGGGAAAATGTCCGTGTCCGGCAGCTGCCGACGTCTGGTTTACAGGACCTGAATATCTTTCGCAACCCGAAGAGCACTGGCCAAAGCAAAGAACATCTTTAATACCTCCAGAAGAAGAGCTACGGTCGTGCTATGTAGTCCAAGAACATCTTATTCCGGACAGGGTTGTGGAATTCAATCGCTTCTCTAAGTGGCGACGTCTTTCAAGAGCTGTAGCGTACGTGCATCGTTTTATTGACAATATAAGTCGTCGACTTCGGGGAGAGCAGCCGGAAATTCTACACCTAACACAGGAAGAGCTGAAGAAAGCGAAGAACAGTCTGATGCGGATGGTTCAGTGGGAAGTATATCCCGAAGAAATGATAGCGTTGTCAACGGGACGAACCGAACTGGCAAAGTCTAGCAGTCTTTTCAAGAAGTCGCCTGCTGTGGATGAGTTCGGAGTGCTGCGGATTGATGGCAGAATTGGAGCTGCCCCACATACTCAATTCGACACAAGGTATCCAGTGATCCTCCCGAGAAAACATCTGATTACCGAGCTGATCGTGGACGACTACCACCGTGCGCTTCGTCATGCTAATTCGGAAACAGTGGTGAATGAAATTCGCCAGCATTTCCACATTCCTCGACTGCGAACAGTAGTGAAGCAGGTTGCAACCGCGTGTCGGTGGTGCAAATTGATAAAAGCGACGCCGAAGGTTCCGCGAATGGCTCCCACCAGCGCGATTAGCATCGTTCGTTCGACCGTTCACTTACACCGGCATTGATTTGTTTGGGCCGCTGGTGGTGAAAGTGGGAAGAAGCGCTGCGAAGCGTTGGATCTGCCTGTTTACCTGTTTAACTACTCGCGCCGTCCACGTTGAGGTTGCATACTCTCTCTCTACGCCCTCGACTGTGAAGTGCATCACGCGTTTCGTTAGCCGTCGCGGTTCACCTGCAGAGATATACTCGGACAATGGTACAAATTTCGTCGGGGCCGCGCGGCTGCTTAGGGAACAGGTCGTAGCTATAAACCATGAATTGGCTGCAACGTTCACTAATACCGATACTAAATGGATCTTCATACCACCGGCAGCACCCCACATGGGCGGAGCGTGGGAGAGGATGGTACGGTCGATAAAAACTGCCATGGAAACTGCGTACTACAATAATAGCAAGCTGGATGATGAAGGATTGGCAACCCTGGTCGTCGCGGCTGAAGCAATTGTCAACAGACGGCCACTTACCTACTTGCCTCTAGATGCTGCTGAAAAAGAAGCCCTGACTCCGAACCACTTCCTGTTAGGGAGTTCCAATGGTGTGCTTCAACCCGCGACAGCATTCACTGACCCTGCGTTGGCACTCAAAAGCTCCTGGCACCAAATTCAACACCAGCTTGACATTTTCTGGAAGCGTTGGATCCGGGAATATCTGCCGATGCTGACAAAGCGGACAAAATGGTTCGGTGAAGTGAAACCTCTCGCGAATGGAGATCTGGTTCTCATAGTAGACGATTCCCAAAGAAACGGCTGGTTGCGTGGACGAATCCTGGAGGCTGTGGCTGGGAAGGACGGGAGAATCCGGCAAGCTATTGTTCAGACCACAAAAGGAATACAGCGTAGACCTGTATCAAAACTGGCTGTGTTGGAAGTTCAGACTGACGGTAAAACTGGCTCTGATGACCAGTGTTACGGGGGGGAGAATGTTGCGCATGGGAACCCTAGCTCCCATAAACCAACTTTGGCCGATAAGGTCGACGCGCCGCGACGTGCTGCTTGACGTGAAGCGTAGACAGACAGTGTGTCAAGCTGACAGAATGTAAAACGGCTTGTCATGACAGGGGAGAAGATAGAACGTAAACAACCTTTATAGTGGCTTGGCAGACGTGCAATTCCTTAACCTACATAAAATTACTTAAAATTACGCTAAAACTAGTGAAAATCTCGTTAAATCTACAATTTATTCAAGTTACCTACTCATATTTGCTATTTCTAAACTAGTAAGTACCAGAATCAATAAAACTAAACTAAAACCTAGGCTAAAATTAAACATGCAATCAATAGTTACAGTTATAACCTACATCTTACGGCTAAATTCATGCGGTTTACACAATAGCGACACTGAAAAATTGTAAGTTACACCTATATTTGTAAATGCTAAATAATGAAACCAAATTATGTTTATAGCTTAAAGCTGCTTGTAACAAATACATACGTTGCTAAGGAAAGTCAGTGGTCGTTTTTCTTTGTTCCGTAACCGCCGGAACACACACTTCGCCGGGTATATGTAAGTTACATCCGCAGTCGGATGGAGAGGTTTTTAAAAAAGGGTTAAGTTTGAAGTGACCGAACTTTATTCTTTAGAGTCGAAATTATAACTGAGTTAGTTTCTAGGATCTAACACTCTTATATCTAGGGGTTAGTTTCATGTTATTTTCCTCCTGCTTAGCGTATGGCATGGGATCTATCGTCGTTGGCGTGCAGGTGTGAAATGCATCCTGTTGCGTCGGTCCGGGAATTGTTTAATCTGGGTCGGGCGGCATTGTAGCTTGATGTCGTCGGCATGGTCAAATGTTGTCGGCGCGGTTGAACCTCATCGGCTTGGGTGGTCCTGCTCTAGATCATCTATGTTGGTATTGTCTCATCCGGTGATGCCGGTCGAGAAGGGTGTTAACTTGTATACGCGGTTTGTTTGCATCTCCAAAATTTTTTTCGCTGCGAAAATTTTTTCACGATGCACACAAACCACTAATACAGTCGCACATTAGCAACCGTGATACCGTCCGTTATTATGGCAGATGGTGTAAAAAGCTGGATAGCGCATCACAGTGCGATTACAGTGCACTACTTGCGACACACAAAACCAGAATAAAATTGAACACAGCTATCCACCTATTCGCGTGCGTAATGGCGGGTAGTAGGTGTAACTTTCGGAAACCGTTAGCATGCTTTTGGCAGTTTTATTCACGTTAAGTTAATATTTCCAACCTTAATTGTCGTTGTAGAACTTTCAAGCATACGTAAGCGGAGTGCCCATAAGCAAATAAACATTGTCGAAAACTGTACCCATTAGCCGTCATAAAGCGCGCGAAAAGGTGGATATGCATACAATTATTGTTCATATTTTCCAGTAAATTATCCATGTTAACAGAAACAGAATGTAATTTGCTTTTCGATCCTGAAATGAACGTTTACATGCTGACTATTTATTTACTAGATTTACTAGAATAATGTTTGACATATGTAATATTATATACGTAGTAGTGCCTAATTTTAGAGGGTATTTAAGGTGAAATTAGTCGTCATCGATTCTGCCAATTTCAAAAGCAGTTTTTTTGTTTGAAACAAAAATTCTGTTCATGAAAATATATTCGCTGTGTTCAGATTGGCAAGAAGAAGGCAGTATTTACATTTTTACAACCAGACCCCCGCTATTGGGTCCAAAAACTTTTTCCGAAATTGGGCTCTCCGACGAAAAGTTAATGACTGCTAATTTCCCGTTAAACAAATCATGTTCGAAAAACAGGTCTATAAAGTGATTTCCTCATTATTCATGATTTTTTTAACTTTTCACTATTGATCAATAATGTCCTGATTTATTCCAGTGTCATTTCCTTTGCAAAACATCTTTTCTGCACTATTTTTTCTGTACCAAATTCGATTTTGACAGCAGTTCAAATAATAAACATTGTGAGCTTTTTTGATAAGTTTCAAGCAAACAAACCGGCGAACAGCGCAAAACGATACGAAAACAAATTTAATTTGATTGGCATATTACACTGTTTTACAAACAGCCAAATTTTATTGGAAAAGCTCGGCGACATTTTGAAAAATAAAATTTGTTCGAATATTTGGTTGGGTCAGTAGACGGGTTCAAATTTATTTGATGAAATAGATCAAATATTGGATGATTCAGCAAACAGTGTACTGGTACCTTTAGATATCGAACTGATGAGCAGGGATGGCCAGCACGCAGCACCTCAACTTGCAGCGGGTGCGAAGAGTGATTCACACAGTTCTCTCAGCGAACAGCAAGGATGCAGAAGTATAATCATTAGTTCACTGGCTCCTAGACGCAGTGTAAGTGGCAATGGAACTGACGACTGCGTCTTTTCTTCTCCGAAACACCGCACAAAGCGGACATGAAAACAACTACACTGCCACTGTGAAGGCCAAGTGTGACTTCACTGTGAAGACCAAGTGTGACTTCACTGTGCGATACAAGTGTGACTTCGCTGTGCGTTCCTTCCTTACTGTGAATTCATACTTCACGTATAGTTCACCAGCGCGCTGCAGCGGCAAAGATACTGAGAAGTCACTTGGAAGCAGTTTATTAAAGAGTTCGCTTTGTGTTGTTCCATTTCGATGAGCTACACAGAAATTGAAATGCTTCTATGACGCATGCCAATGGATGATTTTTTCGCGTGGAGTTGGCGGTTATAGGATACCGTGGACCCCCGTTCGTTTGAACGATTACTCATGCAAACTAACGGGGTTAATTTTTAATTTGAACAACTGGTAACCCTAAATATGCAGAAACTTGTGTGAACTGGTCGCCCTGCTCTTTGTTATTGTTTTGGTAGTTTAATTTGTTTGCAGTTTGCTAGCAGCGAATTTTCATTCTGCAATCGGATTTCTATCATAATCGTTGGGAAAACGGAATGTGAAACAAATTACACACGCAAGGTAAGTACAAACAAATCGAGTTTATGTGCATTGCCTGCATAAGTAAATGATGTCATGTTGTGAATGACATTTGAACCATTTTTAATTTGCACGTCGTGCAAACCAGCGGAGTTCAAATTAAAAAGTGTTCAGATTAAAAACGGTCAAACGAACGGGGGTCCACGGTATTTCGAACAATCATATTTTTATTGCCGTAGGACTACGTCTTACCGCAGATTGCCAAAAACTTACTTGCACCGGACTGATAGCTCTAGGCGGACTTTTTAAAGATAAAATAGTTGCAATCGTTGATTAATAATATTTAGTCTATTTCCAACGCATTTACATTAAATTTTTTCATTTCAAAAAAGGGACTTGATTTTGGTACGGTTTCGATTTTGACAACATAGGCGATACGCCGTTGTTGCCTAATTCGAAATCCTACTGTATTACAAATCACACCTGGTTGTTCGCGCTCTTAAAATACCATTCCGGCCCGATTTTTGAATAGGTTTTATTGTTGCCATAAACGTAAAAACCGTGTGAGTTATTCCAAACTACCATATAAGGAAACAAACTCTCGCTTTAATTATGGATAAAATACACCAATGTCGCATGTTGTAGCATAATCGACTACAAATAATCGACCCATTTAGTTGATAATCGAGCCCGCCGTGATTTCGTACAGCTATTTTCGCGGTATTAGCAAGTAGGTACTATCTAAAAACTGACAACATGTATTATGTAACTTGTTTTTGTAATTTTCCCAACATTTAATGTTGCCCGATGTTTTCAAGAAACTTAGGCCACACCCCTCAAATATTAGGATGGACAGAAGTAACATTGATAAAAAATGAACAAGTCGCACCATAATTAACATTGACATTATTCTAACAGTAGGCGAGAGTAGTCAACACTCAACAGTGAGTCAACGGGAATAGCTAAGTCATAAAACAAGATCCATGATATTTACATGGAAAGTGAAGTTTGTTTGTGATCCTACATCACATAATGTAGTTTGAGAAAAATTTGTTGATTTTTTAATATACCGTTCTGTTTCAAACTTCGAACACTTAAGCTATGCTGAAACTTTCTACAAAGAAAAATGTTCGAAAACATCTTTATTCTACTCTCAAAAATGGTTTAATAGCATGACAATTTAATTATTTTCGTGGTAAAATTTTAAAAAAGAGGATAAAATGTTAATTTACATTGAAAAACACTAAAAAACTGGTGTTCGGTTTTGATTCAAACTTCGAACACTTTCATGCTCGACATTCAAAGCTCGAATATTTCAGTCTCAGACATCGAACACTTGTATTACTTTGAAAAGTATTGATGTTTTTAGTGTCATTCAACTTAAATAAGTAAAATTTCATCCTTTTTCTAAACACTGACTAAAAAGTCCACCTAACAGTATGATTGAAACTTTTCACACAATAATTAGTTTCAATCCGTACTTCTGTAGTCAATTGCTAATATTTTCTATGTACTACATCTAAAGCAAGTTAACTTTGTAAAGCTTTACAATGCAGATAATTCATTTTCCCGAAGGAAAATTCGGAAAAACCGGATATTATTCGTGGGTGTTCGAACTTTGAATCACACCTCAAAACGTGATTCAAACTTCGAACACTTTTTACCTTTGTTATAACATAGGTTTAAAAATTGGTCGAAAAACACGAAATTGATCCGAGGACCGGAGGGCCAAGTCACATATACCAATCGATAGGGTTCGACGATTTGAGCAATGTCTGTGTGTGTGTGTGTGTGTGTGTGTGTGTGTGTGTGTGTGTGTGTGTGTGTGTGTGTGTGTGTGTGTGTGTGTGTGTGTGTGTGTGTGTGTGTGTGTGTGTGTGTGTGTGTGTGTGTGTGTGTGTGTGTGTGTGTGTGTGTGTGTGTGTGTGTGTGTGTGTGTGTATGTGTGTGTGTGCGTGTGTGTGTGTGTGTGTGTGTATGTGTGTGTGTGTGTGTGTGTGTGTGTGTGTGTGTGTGTGTGTGTGTGTGTGTGTGTGAGTGTGTGTGTGTGTGTGTGTGTGTGTGTGTGTGTGTGTGTGTGTGTGTGTGTGTGTGTGTGTGTATGTGTGTGTGTGTGTGTGTGTGTGTGTGTGTGTGTGTGTGTGTGAGTGTGTGTGTGTGTGTGAGTGTGTGTGTGTGTGTGAGTGTGTGTGTGTGTGTGTGTGTGTGTGTGTGTGTGTGTGTGTGTGTGTGTGTGTGTGTGTGTGTGTGTGTGTGTGTGTGTGTGTGTGTGTGTGTGTGTGTGTATGTATGTAATGATTTTTTCTATCGCCTGTTTCTCAGAGATGGCTGAACCGAATCGTTCGCTATTACTTTTGTTTGAAAGGTATTATTGCCTAGTAGATCACTATTGAGTTGTTTCGTGATACGACGTTTTGTTTAAAAGTTATAAGCAAAAATGTGGAAAATACGTGACACGGGTTTCTCCGGAACTACATGACCGATTTCAACGATCTTACTATCAAATGAAAGCCCTTATTAAAACTAAATTATTCAGGAATTTGTAATTGAAAACAAACGAGCGGTTTAAAAGTTATGCTTAAATAACCTTAAATAACAAGGTAATAATTATCGCCTGTTTCTTAGAGATGACCAAACCGATTTATGCGCTATTAGTCTCATTTGAAAGATAATATAGCCGGATAGATCACTATTGAATGATTTTTTGGTTGGACGTTTAATTTGAAAGTTACGAGCAACCGTATACACCACATCAAAATTAACAATAATTTATAATGATTTTAACCAAGATAATTTACCTAATTTCAATTATTTTAATACCAAACGAGAGGTTTTGACACTACGATAATATATGCAAAATTTCATAAGAATTGGTTTTACCGGTCAAAAGATATTAACCCTCGAACACTCGCGCCAACTTTTGTAACGCAGTTACTCGCGCGCACAATAGCCGCAAACCAAAGAAAACGTGTGCACTGGAGTTTTGACTGGGAAAACTTGGTTTTAGGTTTATCGAACCTTTGGAAGAGTTTCTTGAAATTGAAAGCTCTATCGTTTGATGGAATTCAAATTTTGATTAATCCCCCTAAAAGTGAAATAAAATATTTTTCTTCAGTATCAATATAACACATTGATGTGTTCTGCAAAGTTATAGAGCATATTATTACAAGATATTTTGCTAAAGACAGTAGAGTAACTTTCTATCTCTACAGCGAAGATAGAAAAAACTTATTTATTGTATATGAATTTGTAAAATTAGTTTTTTTATGTTTGCTCTTTTTGTAATTGTTGTAAGACTTTTTCATGTATTACAAAATTGTACAAATAGTAAAAATACACAACTTTGCTCAATGTAGTATACCTTTATGTTTGCTTGTTTAGGAACTGTAGAACTTTGATTATAAAGAATACCCTAATCTTGACTCCGACTTACTCGACTACCAGCAGACGGATACATTTTAAACATTTTACATTTGCTGAGAGCTTTGCTGCATAAATTTTCCAACAATTTAAATCATTAATGCATTGAATAATTGACCTTTTGACGCCCAATAAGTTTGTTTGTCAATAAATTGTCATTTATGACATTTTGCGCACAATAAGTTTGTTGAAGAATACACGTTAGTTAAACACGTTTTGTAACTTTATAACAATATGGCGTTGAAAACCCTACACGTGTTGTACAAAATACAGCGTGAGTAACCGAACGTTAATAAAAATTGATGAAAATTATTCAAGAAAACTCTATTGATGTGATTCAAATAGAATGGTATTACAGGAAACTATGCATAGCTCAAAAACCTATAAACTAGACCTTTACTAGACAATGTATATGTTAAAGAATAAGTTTTCCTCTTACAACTTACTTTTATATGCACTTACTCAGGTTAATAGCAACTTACTTATCCTTACTCAGCAATTTCATGAAAAAAGGATCTATCAAAATTTAAAAGTGTTCCTATTTTGTTCAAATTTTGTAAACTTATTCAATTTTCAAAAATTTTATGTAAACCAACGCACTACGCAACGATAACCAATAGATGAATTATGTTCCGAAGACGATTTCGATTTTTATCTCAAATAGCAAGTAAGACCGTATAACAAAGGTTCCTTTCACCACTAGGTGGATTAAATCGGGTTTTTTACCTTTGTTATACAGTCACCCCAGTATTATGGGCCACCCAGTATTATGGGCCAGTGTACACTTTACGTTAGTTTTATACGCAACAAATTAATATTTAACTATCGAATATGATTGCAATAGATAGAAGCAACATTCTACTGCATGCTTGACAGCAATACATTTAGTTCCAATGCGTTAATTTTCTTAATTTTCCGATAGTTGTCACATGCCTCCAATCGACTGTCGATTTAATGTTATTTTTGTGGCTGTAATAAAAAGTCGGTTGTGAATTATAAGCTGAATAGCGGCGTAAATTTGTATGTCTGAGCGTAAAATGGATGGAAAACGAGGGAATAGGTATGTATTCATTGAATTACGGTGAAACCACCTAGTAAAATGCATTTTCCGCTTTAATAGACGAAATTAAGCAATGGTCCACAATACTGGGAGCAAAATTAACTTTTCCCAGTATTATGGGTCAAGCATATAGTTCAACAGTACAGCTGTTTTTGACAGTTGTGTGGTTGAAGAAACACCCGAGCATGTGGTCTTTGTATGCCCCAGATTTAAAGCGGTGCGCGAGGATATGTCGCTCTAAACGTAAACAACATTGTTGAGAAAATGTGTCTAGATGAGGGCACTTGGAACATCGTCAATTGATCGATTTCAAGAATTCTGGTTGAGCTGCAGCGAAAATGGAGGGCAGATCAGCAAGTCGGTAATGCCTAGCTTCAAAAGAGGGGTGATGAGCGTATAGAGGACAAGGTGGCCCATTGAATGGACGTATCTAGGCCGCATATGACACACAGATCAAAAGCAACGCGATTCTGGGCGCGGTAAAACCCTAGACGGACTCATATGTGTGGGGGATGGGATCTTCCCCAAAATAGTCCCTGTACCTAGATGAACAATATTCAGTGTGGAAATGGAAGAAATCCTGCGATGGTGACTGCGGGGTGCGCGTTATGTTGGAGGGCACTTCCTTATCAGGTCACGTCTCGACAGGTGGAGAAATCCCGCTACGGAGGCCATGTGCGTGCTGTTGGAAGGCACTCCTGATTTGGCTCACGTCTCAACGGGTAAAGTTCCTGTGAATGCGGTCACGATGCTAGCTACACTTTCGCAAAGAAATCCTGCGAGAGTGGCCTTGAAGAGATGGACGTTAAGCTGGTCGCCATCTCAGCATCGGTGCACGTCTCGACAGGTAGCGGAGTAGTGCATATGCACGCCCTCCTCCCGAAGTAATACCTAGCGGTGGTCCCGGGAGCTTTTCCTCACGGTAAAAAAAAACACACACACGGTGTTCTCGAAATAAAACCTATTTTGTTTTACTGACCCAGAATACACCCAGAATTATGGGAACATTGATCCATAATTCTGACCAGGTTTAAAAGTGGCTCATAATACTGGGAATGGAATATGCTTACATTTTGTTGTTCTGCAAAAAAGTGTGTGAATTTGGAACAAGATTGCCTACTGAACATCAAATTATGATATATTTATAACCAATTAGATTATAAATAAACTGTAAATTATTTAAATCTGCGTTTCTACCAATAATTTTGTAGCATCATTATGCTTAACTGGTCCATAATACTGGGATGACTGT
Source organism: Sabethes cyaneus (assembly GCF_943734655.1). NCBI lineage: Eukaryota > Metazoa > Arthropoda > Insecta > Diptera > Culicidae > Sabethes > Sabethes cyaneus. The sequence goes on along the minus strand of NC_071354.1, from coordinate 115,917,410 downwards.
ACTATAACAAAGGTTTAAAAATTGGTCGAAAAACACAAAATTGATCCGAGGCCCGGAGGGCCAAGTCACATGTACCAATCGACAGAGTTCGATGATTTGAGCAATGTGTGTGTGTGTGTGTGTGTGTGTGTGTGTGCGTGTGTGTGTGTGTGTGTGCGTGTGTGTGTGTGTGTGTGTGTGTGTGTGTGTGTGTGTGTGTGTGTGTGTGTGTGTGTGTGTGTGTGTGTGTGTGTGTGTGTGTGTGTGCGTGTGTGTGTGTGCGTGTGTGTGTGTGTGTGTGTGTGTGCGTGTGCGTGTGTGTGTGTGTGTGTGTGTGTGTGTGTGCGTGTGTGTGTGTGTGTGTGTGTGTGTGTGTGTGTGTGTGTGTGTGTGTGTGTGTGTGTGTGTGTGTGCGTGTGTTTTCTATCGCCTGTTTCTCAGAGATGGCTGAACCGAATCGTTCGCTATTACTTTGTTTGAAAGGTATTATTGTCTAGTAGATCACTATTGAGTTGTTCCGTGATACGACGTTTCGTTTAAAAGTTTTAAGCAAAAATGTGAAAAATACGTGACACGGGTTTCTCAGGAACTACATAACCGATTTCAACGTATCAAATGAAAGCCCTTATTAAAACTAAATTGTTCAGGAATTTTTAATTGAAAACAAGCAAGTAATTTGAAAGTTATGCTTAAAAAACCTGTTTTGACAAGGTAATAATTATCACCAATTTCTTAGCGATGGCCAAACTGATTTATGCGCTATTAGTCTCATTTGAAAGATAATATATCCTAATAGATCACTATTGAATGATTTTTTGATTGGACGTTTAATTTGAAAGTTATGAGCAACCGTATACACCACACCAAAATTAACAATAATTTATAATGATTTTAACCAAGATAATTTACCTAATTTCAATTATTTTAATACCAAACGAGAGGTTTTGGCACTACGATAATATATGCAAAATTTCATAAGAATTGGTTTTACCGGTCAAAAGATATTAACCCTCGAACACTCGCGCCAACTTTTGTAACACAGTTACTCGCGCGCACAATAGCCCCAAACCAAAGAAAACGTGTGCACTAGAATTTTGACTGGGAAAACTTAGGTTTATCAAAACTTTGGAAGAGTTTCTTGAAATTGAAAGCTCTATCGTCTGGTGAAATTTAAATTTTAATTAATCCCCCTAAAAATTAAATAAAAAAATATTTTTCTTCAGTGTCAATATAACACATTGATGTGTTCTGCAAAGTTATAGAGCATATTATTACAAGAAATTTTGCTAAAGACAGCAACCTTCTGTCTCTGCAGCGAAGATAGAAATATCTTATTTATTGTATATGAATTTGAAAATCAGTTTTTCTATTTTTGCTCTTTTTGTAATTGTTGTATGACTTTTTCATGTAGTTCAAAATTGTACAAATAGTAAAAATACACAACTTTGCTGAAAATAGTATACCTGTATGTTTGCTTGTTTAGAAACTGTAGAACTTTGATTATAAAGAATACCCTAATTTTGACTCCGAATTACTCGAATTACTCGACGGATACATTTTAAACATTTTACATTTGCTGATAGTTTTGCTGCATACATTTTCCCAACAATTTAAATTATTAATGCATTGAATAATTCTGACATTTTCCTCATAACAAGTTTATTGAAGAGTATACGTTAATTAAACAACGATTTGCAACTTTGTAACAATATGGCATTCAAAAATCTACATATGTTTTACAAAATACAACAGCGTGAGTAACCGAAGGTTAATGAAAATTGATGAAATTTATTAAAGAATACTTTATTGATGTGAATCAAATAGAAGGGCATTACAGGACATTGTGCAGGGTTCAAAAACCTATAAATTAGTTCTTTACTACGCAATGTATATGTTAAAGAATAATATTTCCTCTGATAACTTACTTTTACTTGCACTTACTCACATTAGTAATAACTTACTCAGCAATTTCATGATGAAAAGATCTATCAAAATTTAAAAGTGTTCCTATTTTGTTCAAAACTTGTAAACTTATTCAATTTTCAAAATTTTTATGTAAGCCAACGCACTACGCAACGATAACCAATAGATGAATTATGTTCCGAAGACATGTCGATTTCTATCTCAAATAGCAAGTAAGACCGTATAACAAAGGTTCCTTTCACCACTAGGTGGATTAAATCGGGTTTTTAACTAATATTTTTGAAATAATGCATGAAATATTGTATTTTAACTATGCTTTACTACGTGTATATCTTGCATTTACCTAATAATCGCGAAGTGGAAAGGTAAATGTTCTAAAATTGTTAAAATAATGCAAACGAAAAAACAGCTACTCTTGCACGAAACGCTAAGAATATGCGAACGACGTTAAAATCTGAGTTTTCACCTTTGTCCAGCACCTGCTGATTTCTTACGAGTCCTACAGTTCAATGTCATACCTCACCGGATAGAGGACATTCTAATGAACACGGTGGTTTACAATAAGCATAATATTTTATCATATTAGCGATACTACGAGCATTTTATTCTGATGTGTTCGAAGTTTGAGACTGTTCTAAGTTTGAATCAGAACGGTATTTTTCAACAAAAATCAGTTTTAGGGGGTCAACGTAAATTTTTTTGCAATCATTTTTAAATGATGTTCAACAACGAATACATATTAGCTTAGCTTAGACTGATTGCACATATCAATGGTTGCACTCAGTGATTGATCCGAATCAGTGAAATTGCATAATGAATCAACTGAATGGGGTTGGGAGTGACCGATCATTCTCAGTGTGCAAAATTCAGTGACTCAATTATAATGAATCAATAACTGCGCCGGCCACGTCCTTGCAATCAGGTGGGAATGGGGAAGGAATGTTAGTGTAATCTTTGTTCTTTTGGGGACCGTGTTAACCTCTGCATCCCCGCAAAGACCACAGGAAGGAGTTTTGTTAGTATGGAAGGTTTCGATGGATCAGGATTCACCTTGATAAGTGATGTGATCGTTGTATTTTTTATTTTATGTAGTTAGCAGTTAGTTTGATTTTTGTTTGTTTATGCTTCATTTAACCAACAGCCGAGAAATGCTCATTTTAAATCAGTTTTATACCAATGGAAATATTTAGATTTTATATTTAAAAGCCTATTTGAATCAACAGTCACAGGATTGTTGAAACTCAACACAGTTATAATTTAATAATGTTGATAGCAAATTAAACTCCAGACGGCCGGCCTTAGGGAGTTATGCTATATTCATCTTCGAAGATGATGTATTCTTTCAGGGCAACGCGCGAAAGCCAATTTCATCTGCTAGGCTAAAATAATCGATATTATGAAAACGCATAATGAGCACGAGTGCATAGTAGCCGCTACTACGTGATTGTTCTATTGCTCTAAGTCTCATCGCTTCTAAATCTTGATTGCTCACTCGATTGACGAAAAGAACTTCGCGTTGTACATCATATAGATATGTCACACGATCTTATAACATCCATGCGCGCAATATTTCTGTAAAATCTGTTATCAACGGAATATGCAGCAGCTTAAGACGAATGTTGTCATATCGTTACGAGTTTATGCATCTCGCGTTTATACTTAGTATATTTTAATTTAAGACGTACTTGAATTTGGTTTGAATTTTCACTTAGACCAGTGATGGCCAAACTGCGGCCCGCGGGCCGTATGTGGCCCTTTGAGACGATTCGTGCGGCCCGCGGACTGATTTGAAAGATGGTGGACTTAGGAGAAATTTTTTGATGACATAGGAGTCCCTCAGTTTAATCATTTTGCCTCGCGCATGTTGTGAATCTGAATGCTTTGCGGTTTAAATATCATGGTGATTCCTAGAAAATGGTTTTTGTTGTCACCTATTTTGCATTTTGTTATGCACAGGAATGGCTAGAGATTATTGCGGCCCGCGGCATTCATGGGCGATCTGATTTGGCCCGCACCATGCATATGCCTGGGCATCACTGACTTAGACGATAAACACTTTAAGCTGATGTCCATCTAATTATATTACACGATTTCGAAATTTACGAGCGCGCAACTGTAGCAAATAACACATCGATATAACTACATTGTACAAAGCCGCACAAACCTCAAACCGTCCGACCGAAACAACATGACGTCACGCAAAGACTAGAATGCATGGAGACAAAAGCCTGAATCTTATATTAATTGATAGATAAAATTGTCACTCATAAGTAGTATCTAGTAATCATTCGATCAATTATAAGGCAAAATGCCATAAAAATGTGTCACAAGAACTTCTTTAACATCGTTTCCTATACTCAAACATAACATTCGATAAAAAATAATTTATATGCAATAAAGATCAACAAGAAGCCAGCCGGCACGCCATGTTCGAAGGTTTTAATACAAACAACTCTACCCAGAGCAACTGCATGAATGCAATATATAACTGTATCAAATCACAAAAAAAAACTGGTTTTTTGGTAATATGGTCTTCGGAAACACACTAAATTTGAAGAAAACGAACGGACCGATCTCGAACGCGTCTGTCGGTGACCGTGCTGCCAGAAGCACTCGAATGTCCGCTGCGCGATTCGAAAGGACTCGAAAGTGCCCCCGAAACACGCACGTAGCACATTACTCCTTCCAGGTAGAGTGACTATATACAGAGTGGCGACAATGTCAAAATTGGAATGATAATTATCTGTCAGTGTCATTCCAATCGAGCAGACAACCTATCCAACGCGTATGCAGGAAAGAGAAAGAAAAACCGAGGATAAACCGCATTGCATACATTTGGGATGACTTGGCGCCACTCTGTATATAGTCACTCTACTTCCAGGGTAGTTTTGATCAACTGCGTCAGGTTGTCCGGAAAACTTTTCTCATGCCATAGCTGTTCGGGCTCAACTGTATCGTATGCTGCCTTTAAATTGCCAAATATATTAATATGAGATTTTGCTCCCGATAATTTCTAGAGGATTTGCTGGAGTGTGAAAATTTGATTCATGCTAGCACGGGACCCCATAAAACCCGCCTGATACTGCACTACGATATTTCTTGCTATTGGAGATAGACGACGTAACAAGATTTGGAAGAGAGCTTTGTAGGTGACGCTAAATAGCGTAATATCGCGATAATTGCAGCAATCAACACAACCTCTCTTTTTGTAGATGGGATAAACCACACTTTCTATCCACTTTTCTAGTAGTTTCTGCTTCTACAAAATCTTTGAAACTATCCAGTGAAGTGTCGTTACTAGTGGTTCGAGGAACTGCTTTTACCTGTTGACCTCGCGTTCATTTGTGGTAAGGATTCTAGGTCAGTAGATTTAGGAAAATGAATAAAAAAAATGAATAAACTTCAACACGTGTGATTTTTGCTGGGACCGCGTTCCTCCAGTGGTCCGTGGCTATGTGGGAGAAGTGTGAAGTAAGAAGTGAGTTGTGAGAAATGTGAGGTGAAACTGGAGGAGTGACAAATGAGTAGTAACAAGTGAAAGATTAGTAATAAGAAGTGAGTAGTGAGAGGTGAGAACCGCATAACGAAAATGCGTCCATTTCCCTTGGGTCCCGAGCCCGGTCAGTGGACCTATAGTAACGAAAAAACTTACATTTTTGCCTCATTCCTATGGTAGCCTATGGTATCCTATGGTTATCCGTCGACGCGAACGGATTCTTGAAATACAATTGAGGAACTTCTTCTGGATTCACTAAATAGATATGCGGTCAATTGGTATTCGAGCAAAGTGACCGCCGTGAGATCTCTGACCTACTGCCTTACATTTGCATTCTACGCTCCCCTCACTAAGCTTCGCCTTAATTTTCTACAGTACTATGGCCCCAGCCTTTTCAAACATCTTTGTCAAGAAATTTTCATTTTACCTCGAAGCTCGAAATATTTAATTATATTTCACAACTAATAGGTATAATTAAACAGATTGCTTGTACAGCTTTAGCTTGAAGTTAGAAATAAATTATATTAAATTAATAAGTGTAATTAATTGAAATTAAATTCTGATGTTCAACAACGAATACATATTAAATTAAAACTAAAATTACTGCATGGCATCACATAGTAATAAGAGTTAATATTAAAAAATCAGGAGGGTTGTGTACAAGACACGACCGCATATATAGGTGACGCAGGACTACGTAAGTCTCTTTGTAGTGATAGTAGCCTGTATTCATGTTTGTAATCATTCGATTCTTCATGTATACATGCTATATGCAACATATATACATGCTACATGCGTTGTATGTAGCATTTATCAAAGTAGTAGTAAGTTCAATTCTCAAAAGATTGTGCATTTGAAAACAATTTAACAAAATCAAGAACACAAACCTTACCTTACTACCTTACTGAAATTAAAGATTGTTTTTATTATCCATGGTTTCCACGTTGAAAGGATTTTACCAATTCAATCCTATTTTATCAACAGCACATCTTTTCACTACACTTCTAATGACTCGGCAAGCATGCGTATTCATACAGAGCCGTATAATAACCGAACACTACAGTTGTAGCACATTTTTCCAACACAGATATCAAATTCTCCGAGGTTTAATCGTCACGCAGTAAAGAATTTGCGATCTGTTGGGACAACGAACTTGTGTCATTTTTTCTGGCACACTTCCCTAATACAGACATCAGATTGGACTATGTTTAATCGCGTTCGTAAGAAATCTGTTGGAACGAGGGGGTTTTGTCACTCTCTCTGGCGTACTTCCCAAGCAAGGACATCAAAATGGTCTAGGTTGAACCGCGGTGTTAAGAAATCTTGTTGAAATGAGGAAACTTTGTCACTTGTTTTGGCTTACTTCCCAAGCACAGATGTCAAATTGGTATAGGTTTAGATCATCGTAAAGAATCTTCTAGCCAATCACGAAGCGAGAATTCTGGTAAAACATAGGTTCATTATTTTCAATTTTTCAATAGTTCAACATCAAGAATCCATACTTTTCTTTATTTGGGTCAATTCTTAGAAGATTTTCCGATCGATTGGTGTAAGAATATTGAAAATCTATCGGAAAACCGCTGAGCTATTAGCGCTCAAAACCTTTCATTTTTCGTGACGCTCGCATTTTTTGATTTTTTGGAATGACACCCTATCTCAAAACTTGCCGTAAGACATAGTCCTACGTCAAAAAACATTGTCCGCTAGTTCACTATTTTTCATAAAACATCCCTATTAGCAACGGTGACACACAGAGAGGCGGGGGACACTTTGACATAGCTTTCACCATGCATATTATTTGAATTTTTTTTTGTGTTTGATTACATTAATCCAGGGTGTCGATTACCTGGAAAATCAGGGAAAACCTGGAAATGTCAGGGAAATTCGTTTCAACCTGGAAAAGTCAGGGAATGTCAGGGAATTTCATTTGAAGTCAGGGATTTTTAACACGGGAAGAAAATATACTGAAAAAGCTATGGCTTCGCAAGGATAACATTTATTTCAAGTAGCAGCACATTTTTACTCAATGCCATCACGTGTACACAAATGAAGTTTTTGACTCACGTGCAACCAACTATTCATTGGGTCATGGGAGTTGACATTTAGAAAAAGTCCAATCTTTAAAACAAAGAAATTTTGCATCTAGATAATTCCAGACTTCCGGACCGAAATCTGACTGTAACAGAAACAAGAACGAATCAAACTGAACCAAAATCAGGTTTTGAAATTAGCTACGACATTTAACCCATTCGTGCCGGAACCTGGACTTTCATTTTTATTCTGATGTCGATCACTAGTAAAAACCTACGATTAATTCGTTTTCGGAGGATAGACCATTTCAACCTCAAAATCTTGATTTAGTCAAACAAATCAGTCATATGTGTGAAACCCGACTGGGAGCACAGAGTCGATAGAATCGCAAACCCGAAGTTATCCTGAATATTAAAAGCTAGCTGCAAGTAGATTGAATAAAAACAGAAGATCTGGATTCAAATAATAGAACGAAGCGCGTCACTCAATTCATCGTCGCAAAAAAGATGAATTTGAATTGAAAAAGACAAATGGATTCATCAAGAAATAGTAATTATAGAGTTATTAACCAATTTAGTCTAATAAACACTTTGAAAAGAGAAATTAACGAGATATTTAGCAACAGATTTTTTTCAAAATACACCTGGAAAAACCTGGAAAAGTCAGGGAATTTTATTTTCACCGGATAATCGACACCCTGTAATCCATAGGGGTTAACTGTAAATAAATTCTGTGTAAGTACGCTGAAACAGAGACCTGCAACGGTAACAAATGGTTTGAGTGTGTATTTGAATGTTTGTAAGTGAATTTTGTAATTTGAATTTTATGCCAAGATTGTTAATTGTACTTTCTTTTTAAATAAATTAGTTCTGAGGATGGCTGAATAGAGTATGCTGAAACGTTAACGATAAGTTAGAATTTAATGGTTTCACCGAGAAAATCAATTAAAATCCGAAAAGAATAACGTACGGTGATTAACCTTCTGTCTGTACAAAAAAATACTTACGTTGTCTGTACATTGGGGTCAATTTGACCCCAAAATTCAAACTGCTATATCTCAGCCAAAATTTGACGGATTTCCGAATTTTAAGATGTTTTAGAATAGTAATTTAATGGACTAAATGACAAAATTATGAATTGCGACTTGACGTGGGGGACCTTTAACAAGGAGGGATTTTAGTAAAGAAAAGTCGGAAAACTAGGATTTTCAGATTTGTGACGTTTATATCACGAAGTTCTTACCACCTAGAATGATTTTTTCTTCTACAAAAATATGCGCGAGCATGAGATCTTCAAAGTTACTTGTGGCTTTTTACAGGATATGCTCGCTAGGTGGCGTTTATCTGGAAAAATCGATCTTTTTGGTCGCAAATTTTTTGAGTTTCACTAGTATAAATCATTGCAGTGCACTGGCTCGCAAGATCCAAATGCCGTCCGATGGAACTGTGTCTGCAACAGCCCCGTTGAGCGTAAAGTTCATTGCGATGCCCGAATAATGAGCATGGGTAACGGTTGTGGACAGTCAATTTCATCGTTAAGGATTTTAGCAACAAATATCGCCTGTTGCATTTTACTTCTATATTCCAGTGTGACGGCATCAACTAGACGACATCTATCGTGCACGTTCTATCTATCAATTTTCTGAATTTCTTCAAGGAAGATGACGCAAAGCAATACGAATAAATCTTCTTTCTACGTGTTCAATAGTGAATTTTTTGGATTGCAATATTTTCAAAAATTCATATTTTGCGATTTGCAACAGTAGCATCGAAATAAAAAAATACGTGTCGAATGTCGAATGTAAAAAAAATATTTTGTTGAAAAAAAAAATTGCCCGTGAATTTCCCGTGGAATGACTCATATTATCCCTGAAATAGTGCGGTGACATACAAATAATTTTTCATCTAACGGATAACGTTAGAGCGCAAAATGCGTCGTAAAAAACATTACCGATGCTTCAAATAAAGTTTACAAAAATACTTTTTCTGTCCTCCACACCACATCTTCATAAGTAGCTCATATATTTATCAAAATTGTGTCCATCTCTTTTTTGCAGGTTGTGTCAATGTTCCGCGGATGCAAAACCGAAGACATGCCTCCGCATGTGTTTTCCATGGCACAAACTGCATATAGGACTATGCTAGAAACACGTCGTGACCAAAGCATCATCTTTATGGGTCGTTCTGGATCTGGAAAGAGCACTAGCTTTAAGCATGCCTTGTATTATTTAGCGTTAGCTGCAGGTTAATATCCTAAGTAATATTATCGAAACGCCAACTAATACTATAATACTACTTTTAAGGTTCAAATAATAATATATTTCCTACCGAGCGTGTGAGTGCGATAAATATGATACTGGAGTCATTTGGCAATACGAAAACATGTCTCAACAATAATGCGACTCGCTTTACTCAAATAGTTAACTTAGATTTCGATTCCTATGGCCAAATAGTTTCAGCTTCGGTGCAAATGTTGTTATTGGAAACATCACGTGTCGGTAGGCACAGCATAAGCGACCAATACTCTTTCCATATTTTTGGCCAATTAATTGCTGGAGTCGAAGGAAAACTCCAAAAAGAATTATATCTAGACTCAATTGATTTTAATGATAGCAATCTTTTTGTTAATCTTTCAACTAGGCCAGAAGATAAGCAGATAGCTGTGAACGATTTTATGCGCTTGCAACAAGCATTTAATGTTCTTGATGTTGATCAATCGGCTGTTCGAGCTTGTTGGTTTATTATTGCTGCGATATATCATTTGGGAAGTGCTAATTGTTCAATTGTTGGAAAAGGCTCGACAGCACGAGCGCAATTTGCGAATCCATCAGCCGCACGAAAAGCTGCTAGTTTATTAGGTGTATCGATGGATGATTTGATTGCAGCAGTATTTTCCAATGTTAGTGCTAAGCCAAACCAAAATTCATCCCCGACACATGATTTGTTCTTAGAAAGTCCCGATTTGCTAGCAAAAGCTTTGAATAGCTTGGAAGGCTTTGTTATTGGACTTTACATCGAAGTCACAACAGCAGTAGTTGCATCAATAAACAAAGCAATCAATACATCGAGTAACGCTATAGCCTCTCTTTTACTGATTGACATGCCAGGCTTTCAAAACCCGGCCAGTTGTGGACAACAAATTAGTGCTTCATTATCTGATTTAATACATAATTACCTACAAGAGCGTTTACAACTATTATTTTACCAAGCCCATTTGGTGTCACCACGTAATCGTTACGCACAAGAGCTTATAGAAATAGATACTGGTATTCTCCATGAAACACATCCAGGGCCAATGGTGAACCTTCTTGATAAAATACCACAAAGTCACGTTGTTCGAACGTCACAGAACAATTCACGTGATCATGATAAACGGGGCCTGTTGTGGATGATAGATGAAGAAATAATGTATCCTAATTCTAGTGATGACTCTTTTTTTGAGCGCATATTTTCGTTGTATGTAGATCGCGAAAGCCAAGCTTTGATTCAAAAAGGGCCTGGGCCACGACAGTTTATTTTACAACACATGCAAGGAACCAATCCAGTAGCTTATAACTCTACGGGCTGGTTGAAAGAGATTTATGAAAATGCGTCAATACAACGTGCACGAGGATTTCTGCAAGAGTGTTCTAAAATCGAGTTTAGCAAACTTTTTACTCCGGATCTTGTACGAAGTACGGGGTCTATTTATGTTGGATTCACTGACGGAAATCAATCTCTTCGCCGGATCTCAAGTGTACGACGCTCATTTACAGCCACTGGTGTCAAACGAAACTCCGTAATGTTGCAAGTTAAATCTGCAGTAGACGGCATTATAGATACATTGAGGCGAACAGGTATGCATTTTGTTCAGTGTTATCTGTTGCAACCTAATGCAGGTACTACTAATTATATGAGTTCCAACACCAATTATTCGGATACCAACGATATAGTTAATGTGCCGCTCCTAAGAAGTCAGGTAAAGCCTTAAATATATATATGCATAAGTCGACCAGAACAAAATAGCAAATTTATAACAGTTTCAACAGTTCCAAATAATAATTTCTTACAAAACCTCCATAAATTTTCGGTACAACCTCATATTAATTATAATAACAGAAATTGTAAAAAAAATCATTTTAGGCATTTTACAATTCAGGGACCGGGTTAGTTACAAAAATTGATCTCCTCAGGTAGAAAAATTGGAACTGTCCTACTTAATATCGAAAGTGTACCATAAATTTTTATGAATAATGGAACGAGAAATTTTGTTATCTTTTTGCTAAGTTATTCTGATTAGAAAATAGCCTGCGATTAACGGTTTTTGATTTTCAGTTACGAGGTTCACAAATCTTGGATTTTGCCAGAATGCATCGGTTTGGATTTCCAGTCGGTATGCCTTTGGCGGAGTTCGCTCGTCGTTTTGGTTTATTAGCTGATGGAAACTTTGGTGACGTTTCAGTAGATAGGATTTTGAGACAGAGTGAAATAGATCCATCAGTTTATCGTATTGGACCTAGCCAGGCAAGTAAACAACTTTAAAACCTTTCAACATAATTGTTATAATTGGAGATTTCCACCTTTGTCATATACCTACAATGGTGACTATTTTGCGAGGCAAGTGACATAACAAATTTCATTTAATGGCACTGTCTTTCGCATTTACTTCAGTAAATCTTGAAACTCTCACGTCATTCAAGTCGGTTTGACGCACTTTTTATTTTACTGCAGCCTTGCTAGTGGTCGGATGGATGTGGAAACTTTTGATAATATTTTGTTTTGAAATGTTTCCTCTTTCAGTGCTGACAAGTTAGTAACAATTAATTTTGTTAAAGAAGTTATACTTGATAGAAACCGCGAACCGAATTTAATTTTGGACACCCATTTCATTTTCAGAGTGGTTAGGTTTAAAAATCGCGGAGTCGTTGTAATTGGCTGAATCGACCATGAGCAGCGTGCTCAATGATTTCGGTGAGTCGCATACTATCGGTCGACAGGATCATAGCAAGCGTTGCAGTGGAACTAAAGATTGGAAACTGCATTTGAATTATTGAGAACGATTGGGGTAAACTTAGGACTGTCGGATTATTTATTTATTTAACTTATTTATTTATTTATTTATTTATTTATTTATTTATTTGTTTATTTATTTATTTATTTATTTATTTATTTATTTATTTATTTATTTATTTATTTATTTATTTATTTATTTATTTATTTATTTATTTATTTATTTATTTATTTATTTATTTATTTATTTATTTATTTATTTATTTATTTATTTATTTATTTATTTATTTATTTATTTATTTATTTATTTATTTATTTATTTATTTATTTATTTATTTATTTATTTATTTATTTATTTATTTATTTATTTATTTATTTATTTATTTATTTATTTATTTATTTATTTATTTATTTATTTATTTACTTATTTATTTATTTATTTATTTATTTATTGTTTATACCAACACATATATTGTTGTCCTAATGATAATTTAGTAAAATATTCAAAAAGTTCACACGACTAGTCCTACGATTTAGGTGAACGTCCAACCCAGCTGACATTTGGCTGAAAACTCGTTGTAGCCTGACGATGTACCCGTTTGCTGCATCCTTCGAAACGATACTTGGAGATACATTCTCTACGAATAGGTCGTGGTTTCGCTCGTAAACTGATATGGCTGAGAAGCCATGGACAATCGGCCCTCGCCATTAGGAGATAAGCTAGAAGGATTGCTCGGCACAGATTTCTCCTGGTTGCTAGGGTGTCCAATCCAATTAGCATCAGGCGCGCTTCGTATATTGGTAGCTGGAGCGGGTTGTTCCAAGGCAGGCGACGGAGGGCGATCCGAATGAATTTCCGTTGTATTTTCTCTAACCGAAATGGGGATTTCAGACCGCTGAACAATATTCCAGCGTCGAACGGACAAGCGCGCAGCATAAATCCACAATGTATATCGGGGAAGCTTTCGCAGTTCTCGTCAGGGCTGTCCTGCACTCAGTGCACCTATTTTGCTTTTTTAGCTGTAGCACCTCAGCTAAACAAAATTCAAACATGTCATGTATGGGGCATTTATAGAGTCGATTATTATCTATAAGATTGCTGAACTAAGTATTGCTCTATCTAAGTATTTATGGCGCACTCTCACTTCACACTGGGTGATGCGCAGAGAGCGCTCTGGGTGCGCCGCCCAGTGTGAACTGGGAGTGCGCCGTAAATACTTAAGATAGAGCAATACTTAATTCAGCAATCTTATGAATAATAATCGACTCTATAAATGCCCCATACATAACATTTTCGAATTTTGTTTGGCTGAGGTGCTACAGCCGAAAAATCAAAATAGGTGCACTGAGTGCAGGACAGCCCTGGTTCTCGTTATTTTAAAGTACTTAGCAAAAAACTCACGGACTTTCTTTTCGTTTAGCGGAACGAAGGGAAAAGTAAACTTTCCACTTTGACGATCGAGTTTATTCTAACATATCGAACCAATTTAGCTTTCAGCTAAATTCTTACCGAAGAGCGAACAATATCAATAGCAATCGAAATGACAGCTGGATCATCAATGGGTTCGGACATCTATGCCCACTAGACTAGAGATCAACTTCTACACTCTACTTGATTATTAACCAAACTGTATATATATTACAATGCCTTCACCCTTAGGATCGAACTTATGCTTAATATTTTTACAACTATTTACAACATAATAAATTCGAAATTATTGAAATTATAACATTAGAATTCAATCGAATATTGAACATTTCATTTATAATAAACATAGCTTCCATCGAACTTCTTTTTTCTAGCTCGGCTAGATCTACGCAGATCTTTATCACTGTTGCTTCGAGAAGAGTCGTGTTGAACTCTTGAATCCTTTGATCGTAAAACATTCGGGTGTACTTCGTTTCTAGTTGGTACAGGTAGTTCCAAGTTCGGCGAAAATCCCCGGAATGGTTCGTCGTCATCGGAGCCTTCATGCCGCCTTTTTGAACCCCGGCATAGCGTAGGTGTAAACCGGTCCAACTGAAGCGCCGTATTGCGCCTGCGTTCAGTTTCACCGAGCTTAATCTGCCCCCTGTGGGCCGAGATCAAGGCTGATCCGATCGAGATCTTGTCTAATCAGTTGTTAAACAAAACCGTGAAGCTCCTCGCTATTGTCCGTTCCACCGGATTTGAAAAGGCACTTCCGCCTTTGTGTGCTCCACAGAATAGCGCCTTTGTCCGGGATCGAAATGGTCACAGCCTTTGTCCGGAATCTTGTCGTACACGAAATGGCCACGGCCGCCTTTATGTAGCTGGTACAACAAAGCCCGTCTCCAGGATCCTTTGAACGCTCCGTCCGAAATCGTAATTCCGTATTTCGCCCGCCTCTAGCGCGAAAAACCCGGTCAATCGCCAACTTTTTATACCTTGAAAAAGGTAAACACAACGAACCGGCAATCGGCGAAAGAAAAGCCCAGATTGCGTTAGTGTACTCTATACAACTCTATACCGTAGCATGCAACTATGTTGCCGATGCTGAGAGCGTTGCTTTGCAACCGACTGGCAAAACTAGCAAAAAGGAGAAAAGAAAGAAAAACAAAGGCAAAATCACTAAAAAATGCTTAGCTTGCGGATCACTTTGTCAAAAAAAAAAAACCTAAAATACACTAAAATGGCGTTCCACTTTTCACTAAAAAAGCCCTGTGGCTTATTCACTTACCTTGCGCTGATTTAAAGTTGATAATTTGCTCTAGATTCTGCCCAAATTCGGCGTTCAAAAACGCTACCGAACGGCACCAAATTATCGCCCTGTACAAAACACTGTGTAGCGAAATTTCAGCTACCACTAAATGCCACTTTATGCACTTATTCAAACACACGCGTAGCTAACCGTTTTGGCTCGTCGCCACTTTAAAGTACTTAGCAAAAAACTCACGGACTTTCTTTTCGTTTAGCGGAACGAAGGGAAAAGTAAACTTTCCACTTTGACGATCGAGTTTATTCTAACATATCGAACCAATTTAGCTTTCAGCTAAATTCTTACCGAAGAGCGAACAATATCAATAGCAATCGAAATGACAGCTGGATCATCAATGGGTTCGGACATCTATGCCCACTAGACTAGAGATCAACTTCTACACTCTACTTGATTATTAACCAAACTGTATATATATTACAGTTATTAGGCCAAGACTGGGGTATTTAGCAACGATATAGCTGATGTGCTGCTTGTTGATCAGCTGTGAGTCAAGAAGGACTCCCAGATACTTGATGCAGGACTCTCTTTTAATCGGTGAACCGATTGATGGTAGTTACAAAGGATTTTTCCTGGAGAACGACACAACTCTTGATTCGAGTAGCAATAGCATTCACAGCAACGGGCATTGTTATTTTCTACCGCTACCGGTAACAATTGTGCCGTACACGCACACCCAGCAGATGCATCGGACGACATCACTTAGTGCTGATCTATTGTTGGTGTACGCATCGCTTAGGCAGAAAAAGATCATCTCACCTACCAGCCGGTTTGGATTGTGTTCGGTGAAGTATTGCGATCTTCATATATTTTTTTTATTTTTTAACCGACAAAGTCGCGAAATTTCACCGGTGGTTACCAAAGGAGATTATGCTCGGTGGATCTGCACATTTTTTTTACATAGCATTATCATCTGGGGTATACCTGTCGTCTTGACCCAGTGTACTATACGTACGCCATCCAAATTGATCATCTTTTAAACAGTAAACAAACAGTAAGAAATGAGTCATAAGAACATAGCCAAACTCTTCCGTCCGCCGCGATGCACAAGCACCAGCACCGTCAATCGGCTGCACATTTTATGCTGACCACGCTGCTGGTGGTCCGGCATCGAACTGTGTTCGGCAAGGGTCACATTACAAGCATTACGTACATAGCGCAATTGAACAATTAAATAGAACCTTTTTCCGATACCTGCTGTCTCGGTAGTCTATCTCGTTTTAACATTAAGAAACATTGTAAACCACCAAATATCGATTCCAAAATATCGATTTGTGACGATGTCACATTTCGAGTGTAAATAGAACAGTCTTTGAATAAATGAATTGAATTGATTCCTATCCATCTTTAAGCTAGGAAGTTTTTATTGCACCCCTTGGCCTTCTGGACCTAAGGGCTGCGCTAATAGATGACATTCCGCTTCTAGTGACCCCCTAGGCCTTTCGGACCCATGGGCTGTCATTAGAGAGCTTAGGCCCTGCTGGCTGGAATCTGTCGCGCTACGACAGTCGCGAGTAGTCCGCCTCGTTGCACGAGGATAACCGCGAGTAATGAAACAGTGTAACAAACTTGTTAGACCAGGAACTGACGGACAATTGCACAGGTGCTGAGTATCGCCGATTTCTGCATCGCAGCTAGCTCCCGGTCTAATCTCAGCACCTTTAGGTCTTCCAGCAATACTTTTGGAACCACTCCGGTTGCGGAAAGCACTATTGGAAGTCTTCGCAACTCTTTAACTCCACTGTCTGCGGACGATATTTAACTATTTTGTGACCGTGTGGTTATCATGTTGTGTGGTGGACGCTCATGATTGAAATGGTTCAGCGCGACGCGGATCGTTTATGCTGTATAAGCGTAAACGGACTGTACCGCGTCGAACGGTGACAATTATACGCTGACACAGCGCATAGCGTAAAACGTACGACACATAGCATAGGAAGAAATATTTCAGTACAATATAGTCGAGAACGACACGTTACGAGGACCACATCTAGTATTCTTACTCCAAACCGAACCGCCATATCCCAAGAATATTGCATGGCGATCCTCGCCAGTATGCAGTGAAAGCGAGTTTCGATACGGTTAAATTTTCTGATTCACGCGTTGGAGATGCCCAAGTAAAAAAAAAAAAAAAAGTGGTCGAGTTTTGTTCCGGAAGTTATAGTTTCAGAAATTGTGCAATGAAAAACGTCCTTGTTGGTTGCAAAGCGAAAAAGCACGCTTCGAACAGTGTTCTGGAAGAGACCACGTAATACGTGAATCGTAGAGTGAAAAAAAAAAAATTACAATGGGATGGTTTAGTGCGGATGAAATCATCGCACCGGCCGCATCAAATAGCGTCATTGAACAGAACCATACCGCACAAACAATTGCACTGTGCGTGATAGCAGCGTTGGCTGTAGGATACATTGTAGTGCGGATAGTAGCAAAACTGCACCGCCAACAGACAGAAAGTGTCGCCCAAAGAGCTATTAGTATGGCAAATTTGCCAAACGTGTAAGAAACTACCAAATGTTGTGATTCAAAATAAAAACAATTAAAACAATAAACAATTGCTTTAAAAAACAAACGTATAAAAAAAAAAAAAAAAAGTGTAGTGCTGTCCCAAGTAGCTTCCACGTTGCATTCGTACATCGACATACATTCTACGGATAAAAGTGCTGATTCAGTTGTACAACTGGAAATGATTTCAATCAACCAGACGATGACTGCGAGAGAAAATTTCGTTCGATGATTCCAGCTTCGGATGGATGGAAAATTTCACACTAGCGAGATATGGGAAATTTCGGCTGCTGCGGGGAAAAAATGTCAAATGTGATGACCATAGAACATCTCAAATATAACCAGAGAAATAATTGGGAAGTATCCATTAGTAAAAAAAGAAGAATATAAATTACTTTACAAAAAAAAAAAAAAAAAAAAAAAAAAAAAAATTTTGTTTTAGGCACTATCACTGGAATGGAAGAATTTTTCAAAGCAGGAGATGCGTTAGGGAAATTACATGCTAATTTAAAAAAAACATGCCAATTATAAACCAGGCACTAAGGTAAGGAAAATAAAGGAAATCCAAACCATATTAGAAGAGCTAAAAAGGGCCGTAAACAAATGTAAAGCAATAGAGACTAAAGCCCAATTTAAAAGAAGATATCTACAACTGAAGTCTGTTGCTAGGCAGTGCTATAAGCTGCTTGGCTCAGTACCTGCTAACCTAGACGACACCTTAGCCCCTGAAGGCACTAAAGGGGGTGAGGGTGAAAATTCGAAAATACAAGATAACGAAGAAGACTCAGAGGAATCAAACGACGACGAGGAAGTTCTTCAAGAAGAATTTTCAGACTTCGAAGAAGAAGAACGCTACGAAATGGCGACCAAACTAGACCTTAGCTTGGCCATGAAGGTAGTCGACAGATATAATGGCGAACCATCGAAACTGTCCATATTTATTGAAACCGTCGAATTGCTGGAGGAATACTCCAACGGAGTTCCACCAGCAGACGTCCTGAAATTTTTAAAAACAAGGCTAGTAGGCGCAGCCCACGGGGCAATCGATAATGCCCGAACAACCGCCGAGGCGTTTGATGCACTGAAAAGAAAATTTTCGGTGAAGATTACACCGAGAGCGGTGGAAAAGGAGATGGCATTGAAAAAACAACATTCTAAACAAATCGCAGAGTTCGGCGCGGACATAGAAAACCTGTCCGCTAAATTGGCAGCCGCACACGTTTCAATGGGAACTTTCCCAAGTGAGGCGGCAGCCCTAAATATTGTCGAACCTGTAGCGGTTCAGGCATTTGTCGAGGGATTGAAAGACCCCTCAACACAATTTTTCGTAAAAGCACGGAATCCGACATCGCTAAATAAAGCGATATCGGATGCGTTGGAGTGCCAAAGTACTCCAAAAACTGAAAATAGTTTAGAAAATATGATGGCACTATGGTGCACATCAGGAAGAACGCCCTATAGGGGCAACGATCGAAATAATTGGAGAAGCCGAGGAAGCTCTAGAGGTCGTGGTGGTTACCGAGGAAACACTAGGTACCGTGGTAGGGGTACACAACACAATAACAACTATGGTTATAACAATAACCACCAAACCAACCAAACCTACCGAGGAAATAACAGTCGCGGGAGGAACAACGGACATGTGGCACATATGGCCGAACCTCAGCAACGACAACAACAGCAACAACAAACACAACAACAGCAACAACAACAACCTGTAGAAGAGGCACATTTAATCGATCTTTTTCGTTAATTTTAGTGCGAAGAAGGCTCTCAGAGCAAAATTTAAATTATTTGGCAGAGTAATAGAACTCATAATTGACAGTGGAGCATCTTGTTGTATTCTGGACAAAAGATGTCTTCCCGAATTTATCAATATCAATAATTCACACACATTAGAAATCAGTGGTGTAAACGGAGTAACCCGTACTCTGGGATCCGTTGACACTTTTGTGGGGTACAAGTCTGTGGAATATCCCATTAAATTTAATATTATAGAGAGCTTGCCGGATGCAGTTAACGGCTTGATTGGCACAGATTTTTTGAGAGAATTTGGAGCCATTGTTGATTTTGTGGGTATGGAGATGAGATTGCAACAACCAAAAACTGAAACATGCTACATTATACCGGCTCGTACTGAGGTGGTAAGGTACGTTGATACCGGTGTGACGGGTACTTGTGTGGTACTACAACAAGAAATAATGCCACATGTTTTCATAGCAAATTCAATATCAGTTCCAAAAGAAGGGAAATTACCCGTAAGAATTATTAATATAGCAAATAAGGAAATTTGCATTGAAACAAAAAATATTGAAACAAAGGATCTAAGGGATTACAATGTGGTAGGAAAAATTAAACTGCCAAAATACGATACTAATAGAGCAAGTAAACTTTTAAATGAGTTGAACTTGAAACATTTGACAAAACAAGATCAGGCAGAGATGCAGAGGCTATGCTTAAAATACGCTGATGTGTTTTGCTTGAAAGACGATAAATTAACAGTAACGGATAAGTACACATCCAGTATTAAAATAAAGGATGGCACAACTCCAATATTTTCTAAACAATATCGCCTTCCCCTGGCGCAAAAAAGGGAAATAAATGACCAGATTGATAGGATGATGTCAGATGGAGTCATTGAAAAGACTAGTTCCGAATGGAATAGCCCAATTTTACTAGTGCCAAAAAAGTCGGCGAATGACAAAAAGAAATGGAGGTTGGTTGTTGATTATCGGAAACTTAACAATGTTCTTGAGAACGATACATTTCCACTCCCAAATATAGAGGAGGTCATAGACTCATTGGCAGGAGCGAAGTACTTTTCGCATTTAGACTTGTCCCAAGGGTACTACCAATGCAATTTGAAGCAAGAGGATAGGCCACTAACAGCTTTCTCGACGTCGTCTGGACAATATCAGATGACAAGGCTTCCAATGGGACTAAAAATAAGCCCAGCATCATTTTCAAGACTAATGACCATAGCGATGGCAGGTCTTAATGGAGAGAAGTGTTTAGTATATTTGGATGATCTCATCATATTTGGTAGAAATCTAGAAGAGCATAACAAAAATCTCTCGAACGTTTTCCGAAGATTGCGAGAGGTAAATTTAAAACTAAACCCCGAAAAATGCAATTTTTTGCAAGAAAATTTAGTATACCTGGGACATTACATATCTGCTGAAGGCATCAGGCCTGATCCTGCTAAAATCGAAGCAGTGAAAAAATGGCCGATCCCTTCCACTGCGGATGAAGTCAAGCGATTCGTTGCTTTCGCAAATTACTATCGGAAGCACATAAAAGACTTTGCTAGGCTTTGCACACCGTTAAACAAGTTGACCAGAAAGGGTGTAAAGTTTGAATGGAGTAGCGAATGCCACAACTCATTCGAGAATTTAAAACAATGTTTTATAAATCCACCAGTACTGGATTACCCGGATCTAACGGAGACCAACAAATTCAACTTACATACGGATGCGTCTGGATATGCGATTGGTGCTGTGCTATCTAATAGCAACGGCAAACCGGTTGCATATGCCAGCAAGACTCTGAATAAAGCCGAATCAAATTACAGTACGATAGAAAAGGAGTTATTGGCTATGGTGTGGGCTATCAAGCATTTTCGACCATACCTGTATGGAAGAAGATTTGAAGTCTACAGTGACCATAGACCATTAGTTTACCTTTTTACTTTAGCTGACCCCTCCAGCAGATTAACAAAATTCAGGTTAGCTTTAGAAGAATATGATTTTGAAGTAACTTTCAGGAAAGGAAGCGAGAATGTGATAGCGGACGCGTTGTCACGCATTTCGATTCAAGACCTGAAAACACTTCATGGAAAAACTGTTCTAGTCGTTACCAGAGCTTCGAAACTTAAAGGCGAAAAAGCGAATGACGATAGGACTGATCAACCTTCGTCTAAGCAAGACAAATACGTTAAAATGGTAATGAAAGATAACATAAAAAGCATGCAAATCTCCACAGATGTAATTGAAATTCCCCTCAAAAGGACACAAATTGACCTACGGGCAATGTTGTCGAAGGTGGCGGAATATTCAAAAATTAATAATATAAAATATATAATCATCAAAAATAATAAGGAGACATATGACGTCATTAAAAAATATGAAGAACTACAGATATATGGTCGACCATCATCAGTAAAAACATTACCAATTTTAATAAAAATCGGAGAGCAAATAGAAGAAGTAACAGACGAAAGGTCAAAGCTTTTAATACTAAACGACTACCATATATTACCGACAGCGGGACATGCGGGTATTAGACGCACACTTGCAACTATAAGCAAAAGATATTTTTGGAAAAACATGAAATGCGATGTAGAGAATTTCATTAAAAAATGCAAGCAATGCCAGATATCAAAAGTTGGAAGATGCGGAAAAACTCCAATGATCATTACGACAACAGCAAGCACAGCATTTGAAAAAATCTACGTAGATTTGGTTGGTCCTTTGATACCTACCAATGGATACGAATATATACTAACAACGCAATGCGAGTTAACAAAATTTATAACCGCAACACCGATACCTAACAAGTCAACAGAGACAGTAGCTAAAGCATTCGTGGAGCATGTTATTTTAAAATATGGTGTTCCACAACGAATTGCGTCGGATAGAGGAACAGAGTTTATGTCGAGTTTGTTTACATCCATTGCCAAATTATTGAATATTCAAAAACTAAATTCTACAGCTTACCATCATGAAACTATAGGTTCTTTGGAGAACACACACAAATGTTTAGGAAACTTTTTACGCATCTATTGTAACGAAAAATTATTTTCTTGGGTACATTGGATACCATTTTACACATTCGCATATAACAATACCGTTCACACTAACACTGGATACACACCTTTTTATTTAGTATTCGGAAAAAATAGTAACATGCCTTCAAATTTAACAAATGATAATCCAGTGCCTATTTATGACATAGACAACTATAGCAAGCAATTGACGTTAAAGTTACAAGTATGCCATCAAGAAATAAGAGAAAACCTTCTTTCTAGCAAGATGAAAAGAACAATGAAAAATAACTTAAACATTGTACCAAAATGTTATAACAAAGATGACTTAGTCCTAATTAAAAATGAAATAGGTAAAAAATTGGACAATAAATTTATAGGTCCATACAGAGTAGTAGAGGACATAGACTCAAATATAAGGGTAGAGATCAATGGTAAAGAGGATATAATACATAAAAATAGAATAAAAAGTTATAAGGAATGAAAATAATAATACATATAATTTGAAACAATAGGACGTGTGGTGGACGATTGTTTCATAATGAGTTCTTTCAAATTACATGGGAATAATACGCATTATATAAATCCTAGTTCATATTTCCTTGTTTAGTTTAAAAATTCTTAACTATAGATAACAATTTTTAAAAAATGTAAATAGGGCGTGTGGTGGACGCTCATGATTGAAATGGTTCAGCGCGACGCGGATCGTTTATGCTGTATAAGCGTAAACGGACTGTACCGCGTCGAACGGTGACAATTATACGCTGACACAGCGCATAGCGTAAAACGTACGACACATAGCATAGGAAGAAATATTTCAGTACAATATAGTCGAGAACGACACGTTACGAGGACCACATCTAGTATTCTTACTCCAAACCGAACCGCCATATCCCAAGAATATTGCAGTTGAATTCGGCCACTAGAGAGAGTTCACCACGGGAGAGCCATAAGTTCGACGCGACCTTGTCGACATAAAGCCGGTTCAATTAGTAGAGGTGCACACCTTGTACTGCTTTCTGCTTCCAAGATGCAATCTTCTCTTCCATCTACATTAGATTGCCTCTGGTGAACGAAGTATTCAGAAAGTGGGTAAAGCCACTCATGTCACTTGTCACTTGGACATATTGCTAGAATTCCGGACAACTATCCTGCAAAAATGGGTTTCGCATCAAATCCAGTAGGAACAAGACGAAGAGGGGCACAGCGAGCGAGGTGGTAAGACCAGGTGGAGCGAGATCTGGCTAGCACTGGGTGCCCGCGGAACTGGAGACCAGCTGCCATGTCGTAAGACGTTAGGCCAATTAAGTAAGTAAGTAAGTAAGTAAGTAAGTAAGTAAGTAAGTAAGTAAGTAAGTAAGTAAGTAAGTAAGTAAGTAAGTAAGTAAGTAAGTAAGTAAGTAAGTAAGTAAGTAAGTAAGTAAGTAAGTAAGTAAGTAAGTAAGTAAGTAAGTAAGTAAGTAAGTAAGTAAGTAAGTAAGTAAGTAAGTAAGTAAGTAAGTAAGTAAGTAAGTAAGTAAGTAAGTAAGTAAGTAAGTAAGTAAGTAAGTAAGTAAGTAAGTAAGTAAGTAAGTAAGTAAGTAAGTAAGTAAGTAAGTAAGTAAGTAAGTAAGTAAGTAAGTAAGTAAGTAATTAAGTAAGTAAGTAAGTAAGTAAGTAAGTAAGTAAGTAAGTAAGTAAGTAAGTAAGTAAGTAAGTAAGTAAGTAAGTAAGTAAGTAAGTAAGTAAGTTAGTAAGTAAGTAAGTAAGTAAGTAAACTATCTTTATTACTGCTCGTTCAATCAACAACCAACCAAATAATTACGATTAGAATACGCTGATATTATATTTAGAACTACTGAATACTATTGACTGTGCGATTAATTAGTTTGTTATCGAATATCTTGAATTAATTTACTTTCAAAATAATTTTAAAACTGACTAAGTTACTATCGGTTTATTAGGTCTTGTTAAGCACAAAGCATTCATCCGAGTTAAGTTTCCATCCAAAATAGTCAAAATTAACAAATATTATGCAGAATGCCCATTTTAATAAATTAAAGCAATTAAAACTCTGAGGAGTTCATGGGTGGTTTAATATACAAATTTTCCTCACAATAAAATAGAAAACAACTCCCCGTATTACTTAGCCTGATAAAATGAAACGGATAGCATTTAAATATTCGCCATGATTATATAACATTTCGCCGAACATCATTTTGCAGAACACCGCTTTTCGGTCGACCCTAACGCGGAATATAGAGTTTCGCGAAAAACCTTACGCGGGATGTACCATTTCACGGAAAATCTTTTCGTGGAAAGTACCATTTCGCAGGGGTGATCCCCTCCTTACTTGCTGTCGTTCGTTCGGACCCAACTGAAGGAAATAAACAAACCTAGAAAGAGGTAATCTCTACGGGGCTCAACACTCGCGGCCTGCGCCCTGAATCATCTAATGTTACTATTGATAGAATTTGGTGGTCTTGTTACTGACTAATGTTTTATGGAAGAGCATGTGGAGAGCCATTCATATACCACGTGGACACAAAACTGCCGATTTTCAACACCCCCGTCCCCCTCCGTGGACGAGTGTGGACATCGGCTCAACCTCCACCTCCCTGCCTTGTTTCTCCATGTGGACATTTTTTTCTTATGTGAAATTTTATTCTCAATTCTGTTTTTAATTTGTGTTATTCTGTAATTAAAAAATCAGAGGGGTTGTGTACAAGCGACCGCATATGTGGGTGACGCAGGACTACGTAAATCTCTTTGTAGTGATGGTAGCATGTATCCATGCATGCAATCATTCGATTCTTCAAGTATACATGCTATATGCAGCATATAGCGTTGTATGTAACATTTATTAAAGTAGTATCATTTTAAACGTTCAATCCTCAATAGATTTCAGAGTTAATCTGTGTGCATATGGAAACAATTTCACAAAATCAAGAACATAAACTGTTTGTATTCGATGATTTATTCTTTCTATCATGTTGATCGAACCCCCGAACACAGAAAGCGATGCTTGCTGCACATACACTGTTAAACAGTTTGATAGGAACTAGCGTAGGAAATCGATTACATAGATGTAGAGTTAGTCCTAAATATACCACCGCTGCGTGCGGATACGTGTGAACCAAACCTTAGTGGTGAAATAAATTTATTTGAGGCCATAACAAGATTATATCTGTTTTATAACACATTTTGATATTTTTAACATATCGTGTTACAAATCGAAAAAAAACTAATTAAGATGCAATTTCAAGTTTGTAACAGATTCAGATACAAGTAGTACATTGAGTTATGGATGAGCTATTCAGATTCCACCACTAAGAATGACACATTTCGCTTTAATAACAAATTATAACTTGCAAATTACTTTTATAACAAAATATGTTACTTGCAAAAATTATTTTATTTGCCATCATCATTTCAAAAGTATATTAAAGACGTCACTTCACAGTTACTAATACTTGCTAATACATATATCTTTATTCGCTGTGTTATTTTTGGAATATCTTGAAATGTTGACAATTAACCTTTAAGGGGGCATAGTTCTTTTTCAATTTTAAAAAATCGAAATTTTTTTTATTGATCATATCGAAAGATTAACATTTTGAGCATATGTGTTTGAAACCGTTTGGATGAATTCCAAAAAATGACAAAGTTACAGCTGTTTGTACCGCGCATGTCTGGAGCAATTACATAGCGAATAAAAACTTCAACGCCGTTTTTCTCGAAACCAGGTCTTCAAAGTCGGTACCACAAATATCTCAAGAACGGCTCAAGCAATTATCTTGATTCTTTTTTTGTTTAAAAGCTTATAAAATTATCTAGTGTTTGACCCATCCTTTTGTGGATATTGCAATTTTTATATTGTTTATAGAAATGTTTAAATTCAATTTTTTCGACTAAAAACCTTGCTTTTACTTTTCAATGTCCGTCATTTCGCTACGCGTTCGAATTTTAAAAAAAAGAATGGGTCAAACACGAGATAATTTAATATACTTATATCGTTTTGGTAATCCATGGTACCGCAAATCATGTTTTTTTTCGGATGATCATGTTTAAGGAGCCGTAGGGGAGAGGGGAAGAGGTTCACCTATGAAAACAAAATTGTAAATATTAATATAAAATGCAATGTTTAAAACGCAAAAAACACGAATCGATTCGCTTTTCGCGTAATCTAGAAAAAAAATTTTGAATTAAGGCAAAAAATATGAAGTAAAAAGTACTATGTGTAAAAAGTACAATGTGTTACAATTAAGATAAAATCATTGCAGAGTTTGTTATGAATCAGGTATTAATTCGAGGTAGTTTAGTTATAATTTTTGATATTTTAACCACTTACGGAGGCTAATTTATAACGACGGTTGTTATAATATATTATAATATATTATAAATTAATAACAACTGTTGTTGGAAAATTTGATAACAAAATAACAAGAAGTGTTATAATTTTGTTAGGTCCTCCTGACCGGGTAGCCGCCAGTGTTTGTACTGATTGGCCACCGTTTGATGAAATCCGTATTCCAACAGCATTTGGAGTCTGTTGCGCCAAAGTGGGGTCCAACATATTTTTTCTGGTGCCGTGACCAGGATTACTGGAAAGAGGCTTGGAGATAGTAACGCCGAGTCACCATTTTGATACCATTGTAAGCCGCTGTTGTTTGCCGCCATTCCTATTCAATTGAATCGAGATAATTGAATTGCATCCGAGATCCACCATCGCTGCTTTTGCTTGATAAAAATTTGTACAAGGCCTAATAAATTTGGGCGTCAGGTAATTGCAATTCCAACGCCTTTAGATTGTTACTCAGATGCCATTGAGATTTATTTTTGCTTCGAGATATCGCTACTGTACGCCGTTTCCCGTCCACGTTATTGGAATTCCAACGCCTTTAGATTGTTACTCAGATGCCATTGAGATTTATTTTTGCTTCGAGATATCACTACTGTACGCCATTTCCCGTCCACGTTATTGGAGAAATAGTAAGTTGTCGATAGTCCAATTTACTAGTGGCAGAAAACCCATTCCGGACGGATTATACATATACAAGGCCCATTGAATCTTGCTAAATGTAATTAGCAGTCCAAGTGTTTTAGTTCTACCCATCGGGTCTACCGGGTCTTAATATTCCCAGGTGCACGCTGACATCTTGATATTGTACGTCATCCTAATTTATCTGCTGAGATGGAAGATAACACCAGAAAGCATCGCGCAGCGGTCCGTTGCAGAATACTGTTGTCATCTTTAGATCGTGCTACAAATTTCCTGAGCAACTTCGAGGAGAGTCGGGACCGGCTCGAGGTCGCACTACGTTTGGAAGATCTGAACAACATTCGACATGAGCTCGATGAAGCTCAATCTACCTTAGAAGAATTGGAAACAAGTGATGAAGGTATGGCTGCTAATCAAGAGTGTAGATCCTCGTTTGAGGAACAGTTTTTTCGAATAAAAGTTGGCCTCATTGCTAAATTGCCTCCTCCTATCGTTTCTCACGATCAAGCCCCTCAGAATGCAGAATCCCTTCGGGGTCCATACGCCATCAGCGGGCTAAAATTACCCTCGATCGCTTTACCAGAATTTTCCGGGGACTATAAAGATTGGAGATTATTTTTTGATACCTTTCACGCACTCATTTATACAAACCCCTATCTCCCCGATATTCAAAAATTTCATTATTTGAGAGCTGCAGTGAAAGGAGAGGCCGCCCAATTGATAGAATCCGTTGATGTTAGTGCTGCAGAATACGTGTCCCCTTGGGAAATGCTAGTCAACCGATATTCAAACGAGTATTTAATGAAAAAAAAAAACGTCTGCAGGCATTACTCAAGCTCCCACACATGGAGAGTGAGACGCCCTGCACAGAACTGTCTATGTATTTGAGAGGTATGTCAAAGGGCTGCATCAAATGGGTGAGCCAACGGAATCCTGATGTACGATTCTTGGGCACCTGTTATGTACGCGTCTGCATGATGATACACTAAGAACCTGGGAAGATCACGCATCGAATATCAAACAGCCTACTTACAAGGAGCTTGTAGAATTTCTTCACCGCAGAAATCGTGTATTGGAATCAATATCTGTAAACCATCAATATCTCCCGTCGCAATCCGTTATTTGTTCGCACGCTTCTACTTCGAGTCTTACTGTACGCGAAAATCGAGTAACGAACGCAGCCAATAACATCGGACTCAAATGTCATGCTTGTGATCAGCGCCACCCGCTACTAAAGTGTTTTAAATTTTCAAAAATGACGCCTGCAGAACGCTTAGCTGTTATTAACTCAAAACGGCTGTGCTTGAATTGCTTTAGGGGCACCCATTTCGTTCGTGATTGTCCCGTTCAAGACTGTTGTCGAGTTTGTGGTAAGCGTCACCACAGCATGATCCATCCCGGTTACGAAGAGGCATCTAATAGATACGCTACTGCTGCTCGCCCAGCAAGGTTTGAAGATTCAGCACACGCCTCTGTAAACGTTACCCAATGCAGTGAAGATTCTCCTGGGTCAATATTAACAGCCGCAACTACCATTAAACCGCCACATACCAATGACATTAAATTAAATACTACATCAAATAATACATTAAATACTGAGGAAAAGCACGTGATTATGCCGACTGCAGAAGTAAAAATCGTTGATTGTTACAGAAATGAGCACATGGCACGTGCGATCTTAGATTGTGCATCACAGGCAAGTCTAATGACTGAATGACTGAATGAATGGCTCAGCTACTTCGTTTGAGGCGCAACAGATTGGCAACAGAGTCTGTAACAACTCAGATCCGTTTCCGCAAGAGCCACTATTCGAGCGATATTGATTTCATTATTATGCAAAAAATAACTCCCAAGTTGTCCTGTCAAACCTTTGCTATTGATCACTGGAAAATTCCTGGCGACGTGTTTTTGGCTGACCCTGCATTCAACCATAGTAGCGATGTGGATTTACTAATCAATAATGAACATTTTTTCACGTTTTGAATTGAAGCAAGAATTGAGCTCCACGAAACGTTGCCGTTTTTGGTTGATAGCGTGTTCGGATGGGTTGTATCCGGTGCCATCAATGCTTCATCATCACCTTCCTGTAACGTCGTAACCGTTCCATTGTCATCTCTAGAAACAGCTGTCGAGAAATTCTGGAAAATAGAAGAGGTACCAATCAGATTCACCCATTCGGCTAAGGAGCAAGAGTGTGAAGAGTTTTTTGTTAAAACTACTTCCCGCACGCCTAGTGGTAGATATGTTGTAAAGCTTCCACGCCACCCGAATTTTAACGTGATGGTAGGTGACACAGAAGCAATCGCAAGAAGAAGATTCGATCTACTAGAATGTAGATTATCAAAGTGTCAAGAATTAAAAAATGATTATGATCAATTTATGTCTGAATACATTTCGCTCGGCCATATGAAGTCTATTGAAGGGGAGGGCACTCATGCTAAAACAGCGCACTATCTTCCACACCACCCGGTTTTCAAAAATGATAGCACAACAACCAAAACTCGTGTTGTTTTCGACGCATCTGCCAAAACGGCGACAGGAATTTCACTCAATGAGGCGCTGTTGGTGGGCCCTGTTATACCAGACGACCCCATATCTATAGTTTTGCGTTTTCGGGCCTATTCAGTTGCCCTAGTTGCGGACATAGAGAAAATGTATCGACGGATACTGGTTCACACCGACGATACACCACTGCAGCGCATCCTTTGGCGTTTTGATCCCAACCAACCTGTTCAAAAATATGAACTGTCAACCGTTACCTAGGTATGGCTCCTTCTTCTTTCTTAGCTACACGCACCCTTCAACAGCTGGCCGACGATGAGGGCTCTTCTTGTCCCAAGGCCAAAACGGCATTACTAGAAGGATTTTATGTGGATGACTTCATAGGAGGTGTTGACACGGTCATGGAGGCAATCTCTCTACGTGACGAGCTTATTGAATTGTTGCAGAAAGGAGGATTTAGTTTGCGAAAGTGGTTGTCAAACAAACCAGCTGCTTTGGAAGGTTTAGCCACCGCTCAAAAGGCAACCGTAGCTGTTCAGTGCTCATTCGAGACAAATGGAATGGCAAAAGCACTTGGAATCCACTGGGAACCTGACAACGACATACCTCGCTTTGACCCATCGATACAAGAGAATGAAAATATAACCAAACGTGCCATAACGTTCGCTATTTCCCGCCTGTTTGATCCACTTGACTTGATTTCACCCAGGGACCGAAACGGTTACATTTTTTCTGTACATTTGCCAGTATGCAGTGCCATGTCATAATCTCAGCCAATACCGTCGCTTCGTATTGTTTCTGTATCGAGAGAGCCTATCTCTTAATGTGTTGAAACTAGCTGGAATACGTACATGATAATAAGCAAACATTCTTATTTCACTATGACATGTCGAAAAAAATGTCACAGTGTAGAAGTGACAGGCATTCGCCGCTATTTGCTTACAGTTGTAGCTGAAATAGTATGGACAAGCGATTGAGAATAAGGTGTAATTATTGATGCGTTTTTCACCTGAAATTTATGTAATGAAAATTGTTGAATTTTTGCACGGTTTTGTGGTTGATCACTACTTTAAAGATCTGGTAAGAATAGATGCAGTAGAGTTCGTTTTCAATTTTGGGAAAGTTCTTCTTTGAATCCGCATTATTTGGGGAAAAGCTGTAGGCATACGAATGAAGCAGCAAACGAAAATACCAAAAACCACTACACCTTTTGTCATGCATGGTGCTAGAATGTTGAAACGTGTCTCTGCCGCTCGGAAATGTGTGCGACAGGACGAGCAAGCGATGTTGTCGTTATTCTGGTATTTCTTCTCGGTGCGTGTGTACTAGAAATCTGCCGAATGACTGGTCGCAAGAAATAATGTCAAATGTCTTCATATTTTGGTCATCAACCAGTACATTTTACGTTCCTGGATTTCACCGATAGTAATACGTGGCAAAATGATCATCCAACAACTATGGCTACTGTCATGTGGATGGGACGATGAAATACCTGGGCCTTTTGCAGAAAAGTGGAAGATATACGCTCAACAACTTCAAAGGCTTTCTGAATTTCGTGTCGATCGTTATGCATTTCTACCCCAAGCTGTATTTCAGCTTCACACCTTTGCCGATGCTTCCGAGCAAGCTTATGGTTGTTGCACCTATGCTCGCTATGTCGATGAAAATGGGACGATACGTGTAACTCTTTTAGCATCAAAGTCGCGTGTAGCTCCCCTGAAACGAGTTACACTGCCTCGACTGGAATTGTGTGCAGCAGATTTAGCTGCCAAACTTCACAATTGCATAATTAAAGCCCTTAACATCAACATAGCGGCCTTTTATTTTTGGTCAGATTCAATGGTAACCTTACAGTGGCTGAAAGCGCCTCCTTATACATGGAAAACGTTTGTGGCAAACAGAGTTGCAGAAATACAAAACAAAACACAGGGCGCGCATTAGAATCACGTGGCCGGCAAGCAGAACCCTGCAGACCTCGTTTCAAGGGGGAATGGACGTAGATGACTTCCTAGCTAGCCAACAGTGGAAGCACGGACCCGAATGGTTGGCACTTCTTGAATTTGCATGCCCAATTTCGTCAATACCAGATTACCCCCAACATGGAAGCGAGCGTCGCAGAGAGCGGCTTGTGGCAGTTTTACATACTCAAGTTTCCCACAACGCAATTTTCGATCGCTATTCGACCCAAAATCGGCTACTTCGCGTTATTGCTTATTGTTTCCGATTCATCCAAAATACTCGACTGAGATTGCGTGTTCAGCTGAACGACCCAGTAACACAATTTTCGAACCATATACTATCCGTACGAGAAATAACAGCTGCCAACAATTTTCTAATTCGACTAGCTCAACCTGATAACTATAAGGAGGAGATTCGTGATTTACGATTAAACAAACCTCTCTCCAATCGTTCATCCATTCGTGCTCTACATCCATTTTTAGACGCTGAAGGTATCGTTAGAGTAGGCGGGCGTCTTCGGTTATCTGAACAGCCATACCTTTCCAAACCTCCCGCTATTCTTCCTAGTTTTCATACCTGCGCTCGTCTGATAGCTAAAGCTCATCACATAATGTTAATGCACGGAGGGGGACGCGTGGCACTTGCTACAATGCGCCAAACCTACTGGCCGGTAAATGGAAGACGACTTGTTCGTAGTGTGCTCCGAAACTGCTTCCAGTGCGCCCGAGTCAGTCCCGTTCCAGCGTCGCAACAAATCGGACAACTTCCCTTGAGCCATATTACTGCGAGTAAACCATTCAGCACAACCGGTATCGATTTCGCAGGTCCCGTATACCTGAAGCCAATTCATAAGCGTGCACCAGCGAGCAAGCCATATATCTGCATTTTTATCTGCTTCTGCACAAAGGCTGTGCACATAGAGTTAGTAAGCGACCTCTCCACTCAAGCATTTCTGAACGCATTACGCCGTTTCATAAAACGCCGTGGAAAACCAAGCGATATCTATTCGGATAACGGTAAAAATTTTGAAGGAGCAAATAACGAGCTATCTGAGATGTACCGGGCTATTAAGAACTACAGACAAGCAATTAAAGCAGCTTGCACAAATGAATATATCGTTTGGCATTTTAGTCCCCCAAAGGCCAACTATATCGATAATTAGGAAATTCGCGTCTCAGTTTCGAGGACATCACAACTTTTCTTGTCCTAATAGAAGCAAGCATGAATTCACGGCCGCTTGTTCCGTTTACGGATATCCGAACGATTTGTCATGTTTAACTTCCGGCCATTTTCTGGTTGGAACCGATTTGTTTACACTTAATCTCTTGCAAACTCCGTTGAGTAAATTGTATCACTATCAGCGCCTTCAAAAATTGCACCAGAAATTTTGGCACCATTGGCGCACTGAATACTTGCAAGAATTACAACGCGACACAATGCCGAGAAAACCAAACACAGATATCCATCCCGGAAGATTAGTGGCGATTGTGGAAGAATTTCAAATTCCAGTCCGAAGGCCGCTTGGTAGAATTGTATCCGTACATCCAGGGAAAGATAACCTCACTCGGGTAGTGACGCTTAAAACCAGTCGAGGAATTATTAAACGACCCGTAACAAAAATTTGTCTGTTACCAACGGAATCTGATGCAACGGCTGCTGCTAATCCGGAGTTCAACGAACGCAACGATCCCCACGACACAGATCCAGCCACGACGGACGTCCTTTCTGCATCTGGAACGGAGAGTGACCACGGGTGATTGATTTGCAACGTGTAATTTGTTTACAAAGACTTGTCAGAAAATAAAATGATATTTGTAGTAGTAGTACTAGGTGATGGTTGGTCAATTAAGTACATGTAGTCTATAATATTGAAAATTTGTATTTCAAGGTGGGGGCGATGTTCGTAATCGATGATTTATTCTTTCTATCATGTTGATTGAACCCCCGAACACAGAAAGCGATATTTACTGCACTTACACTATTAAACAGTTCGTTAGGAGCTAGCGTAGGAGATCGATCACATAGATGTAGAGTTAGTCCTAAATATACCACCGCTGCGTGCGGATACGTATGAACCAAACCTTAGTAATGCGTATGCGTAATGCGTATCGATACAGAATCATATTATAACCGAACATTACAACAGTACCGCACTTTTCCAACACAGATATCAGATACGGCTAGGTTTAATCGTCTCGCCGTAATAAATTTGCAATCTGTTGGAGGAATTGACTAAAGTCATTTTTCTGGTGCACTTCCCTAACACAGACATCAAATTGGACTAGGTTTGTTCCCGTTCGTAAGAAATGTCGGCATGTCTGGCGTACTTCCCAAGCAAGGACATCAAAATAGTCTAGGTTTAATTGCGATGTTAAGAAATCTTGTTCAGACGAGGAAGCTTTGTCACTTGTTTTAACTCACTTCCCAAGCACAGATATCAAATTGATATAGGTTTAAATCATCGTAAAGAATCTTCCAACCAGTCACGAAGCGAGGATTTACAGTTGGACAATGCTTCATTATTTTCAGTTTTTCAATAGCACGTACTTTGAAATCAATAGGTTTCATTATTGGTGTGAATGCATAGAAAAATTTCCGATCGATTGACGTAAAAATATTTAAAATCGATCTGGAAACCGCTAAGCTATTAGTGCTCAAAATCTTTCATTTCTCGTGACGCTCGCATTTTTCGATTTTCTGGATTGACCCCCTATACCAACTACCTTCCTGAAAGACGTAGTCCTACGTCAACAAATTAAGAAAAATACTTACGTAAAAGCAAGCTAAACTAGGCATGTTATCGACTCCTAGTTCTTTTATCCATGCTAATCTTGTCCACTGCAAAAATTATGGACTACAGGAAAGCCCGTTCTTGCTTGATCTTCGCTTGAAGATTCATCTGCTTCAACCCCTGTCCAACTAGAGTATCTTAGCTTGGCCGCTGACTTTAACACATCACAAGACCTCTCCGTTGCGGTTCGTAAAATTTTAAGAAGCGAGTTTGTAAAAATAGGTGGTCTATGGATTTTCATTTTCTTTTTTGTGGCAAGCTGCATTGGATTGTAAGGCAGAATATATTACCATTGTGTGCAATAGTGACCTATGTGATTATTATTATTCTATATTTGAGAGGTTTTCAGGCGACCTAAATGATAAATGAGCCACGTGAATAGTAAATGTTCGTTGGTTTGATTCTCCGTGAAAATATTCATACTGTGCGACACCTCTTAGAGTGAGATTGAATGTGTCTGGTATACTTTCGCTAGCTATGTCATTTGCAAAAAATGCAGAGTTGTAATATAGTAATAAATTGCATTACTGAAACGTTTTGCCCCCCCGCAGTGGCCGGCGCTTCCAACGGCGGGTCGACGACAACACTCGCGGCCTGCGGCCGTCTCACCCTGTTACTATTGATAGTTTTTGGTGGTCTTGTTACTGATTAATGTTTTATGGAAGAGTCTAAAATTTCTCGAGTTCGATTGGTGTTTGATGTTGCATGCATCGTAGATGGCTATATAATCGCATTATATACCTGGCTACGTCCGAACAACCGCAGAGGAAGTGAGTAGAATGTTAGTGATCGCATCTACTTTTGAAAGTGCAGGGAAGCCATACTACTTTCAGAGATGTTACAAGAAAACAAAGGATATCGTGTGATTAGGGCAAGGTAAACAATAAGGATCATGAGGATTCAATAATGAAGTATGTATATATAGTATATATGGGCGAAAATAGAACAATCTCACCAGCAATCCATCGAATGAAATATAATTGCGTCATTTGAGTTTTCATCGGTGCATCTAATATATCATTCTGATATCCATGTGCATTATTTAAACTTGTTACGACCAAAGTTTTCATTGTATAGTGGGAGGTACTTGATGAGTTAAAACGAAACAAAAAGTTAAAATAACATGTTTGGCTTACCTTCTACCAAGTCCTTGTGGTTCAGCCGTTTGCCCAAAATCTCAGTTTTGAGATCAGGCATCTGGGAACCGCGTGGCATCGCACCTCCTAGCTTAGCTACCTA
Source organism: Sabethes cyaneus (assembly GCF_943734655.1). Taxonomy (NCBI): domain Eukaryota; kingdom Metazoa; phylum Arthropoda; class Insecta; order Diptera; family Culicidae; genus Sabethes; species Sabethes cyaneus. The sequence continues at coordinate 115,881,522 of NC_071354.1, read as the reverse complement.
ATAGAGTATTACCGGGTATGGCCGCGTGGAGGCGATAGGTAGGAGCTTGGGCTGGCAAAAGCTGAGGGTTTCGTGAATGTCCACGCTTGTTCACGGTAGGGGGAGAAGGGGGTGTTGAAAATGTTCATGTGGACAAGCAACAGTTCATTCATCTTTTCATTTCATTTTCATCTTCTGAGATATCCCTAGCAGGAGCCAATACCTCATCCATACCAAATGAATATCAAATTCAGCTATTATATCTAAATTTGATATTCATAATAACTTATGAATATCTCGATGAGATATGATACTTCGATATGCTATTAATAAGTCATTTTACATTTTTGTACTATACCAAATGAAATTACTGAATCAGCTATGAATCTACTAAGAATGACTTGGTATGAGGTATGAGGTATGAAACCTTAATTGACGTTCCGTGTATCAAAAACATTTGATATTATTTAGATATTGTGATGTGATAACAAAACCAGTTATTATTTAAGTGTTTGTAAAACATTTTTAGCTATTATTTTAGCTATTTTACCTCTTATGTTTAAGCTCGTCAATACCAAATTCAGATATGCAATTATTCTCCAAAAAATATCTGGATCAGGTATTCTTCAGTAATTTTCTCCTGCTCGGGATATGTTGACGTAGACATATGCACCGAGAACTACGTTAGTACTTAAAGATGTTGATTGTCCAGCCTAAATGTTGCAGTAATGCAATTTATTACTATATTACAACTCTGCATTTTTTTGCAAATGACATAGCTAGCGAAAGTATACCAGAAACATTCAATCTCACTCTAAGAGGTGTCGTACAGTATGAATATTTTCACGGAGAATCAAACCAACGAACATTTATTCACGTGGCTCATTTATCATTTAGGTCATTTGAAAACCTTTCAAATATACTTACTTACTTAATCAGCTCCAGGCCGTGGTTTCCTCTGCTGTACGAAGAAGTCGTCTCCATTCCACTCGGTCCATGGCCGCAATTCGCCAGCCACGTAGTCTACGTAGGGTCCGCAGGTCCCCTTCCACTTGATCTATCCATCTTGCTCGCTGCGCGCCCCGCCGTAACGTTCCAGTCGGATCGTTATTGAGAACATTTTTAACCGGGCAGTCGTCCGACATCCTCATGACATGCCCAGCACATCGCAGGCGACCGATTTGTGCGGTGTGAGCGATGGGTGGTTCCCTAAGCAATCCATGGTTCATTCGCCTCCTCCACGTTCCGTCTTCCATCTGCACTCCGCCGTAGATGGTGCGCAACACCTGCCGTTCGAAAACACTAAGGGCGCGTTCGTCCTCCACGAGCATAGTCCATGTCTCATGGCCGTAAAGGACTATCGATCTAATCAGCGTCTTGTAGATTGTTAACTTTGTGCGGTGCACTATGGTCGAAAAAGCAAAAATTCCAGACAAAAATCAATATCTCGAAAACCATTGGCTCTACATATTTCATGTATTCAGAAGATTTTGTTTAGAAAAAAAGACCTATCTTTTGGTATAATTATTCATTAGGGTGGTCCACTTTTATTCGTTATAAAAATGTTAACTTTTTTATCTTGCGATATAGAGCAATACTTGCTACTACAAAGTTGTAAATAATTTATTTTGCAGAAACTTTGCTGAAAAAATCAAATTTGTATCTCATCTGTGTATGGCTATACAACGAATTTTCTAGATTGAGTCAGGGTGGATCTTGAAAAAGCAGTTTTTTTGCTCTAACTTTTTTATTTGAAACCCAATTTGAAAGTTATGTTCGGATGAGTTTTAAAGCGTAAAATGATGCATTTTTTAAAACTTCTAGATAGTTGCTATCTATTGTCTGAAGGGAGATATAGAAGTTTTCGTTTCAAAATATTATAGTTTTGCACGGCGTCTCACACTTCCGTTGGCACATATTTTCGGAAACGGAATGAATGGTCTAAAAGTACGTACCTGGATCTACAAAATTCATGTAATGACATTTTTCCACACTTCTCCTGTTCTGAGAAAAACGCATTTGAAAAGTGAGTATTTTTCCATATTCAGCCCGCCAACGGTTCACCAATATCTACGATCCGCAGGGCCTGGGGAAAAGTTGGGTTCGAATTCTGTTATAATTGACTCCCATTATAGCTCGTTTTGTTCCATGGGTCCGTAAGCGCTGCTTCAAGGGCCATCCCTTGCCTGTTTTTTTGTTCTGGAGACACTATAAACTCGTTTGTTGCATTACTTTCTTCGACCCTCCATCTATTGTAAAAAAACTACCGTTATAATTATCACAGGTAAGTTAGAAAACGACGCTATAAAACCTTTTTATTAAAAAATAATATTGGGGGTACTTTTAAAGGAATGGACAAACGCGAATTGTTTTCTTTGTGGAAAAATACGCAAGGAAACTCCGTCGAAAAAATCCGAAAAGTATGTGATGAAGTTTTCAAAGCATACAGTGTCGTAAAGAAGGACATGCCGGTGGAATCGAAAAAAAAATTGTTCAATTGTGAGGGATAGGGGAGAGTAGTCAACAGTGAGACAACAGGAACAGTGAGACATCGGGAATAGCTTCGCCATAAAACGTACAAGATCCATGATATTTTCCTGCAAAGTAAAGTTTGTGAATCTATATCACATAATACAGTTTGAGAAACATTTATTAATTATTAAGTATATTTTTCAACAAAAATCGTTTTTGGGGGGGTCAAAGTAAATTTTGTTGCGAACATTTTCAGGTGATTTTTAACGGCAAATCGCATAACTAATCCAAATTAAAGTTACTACATGGCATCTCATAGGAATGAGAGATAAAAAAAATATAAGACCATCGAATTGTTTGCTAACACCACTATTTCACTATTTCTTATAAAACATTCCTATTGGGAACAGTGAGACAAACAGATGTGGGTAATTTCCAAAAAAAAATTTTGAGTTGAATTGTAAACCAATCCATATAAATTGACTGTAAATGAGTTCTGAAGTGTAATAGAACCTGGTTTTGACCTTTATATGAATATAAATGTAGATGTGAGAAAAATCGGAATTTTCAATACTGCACAACAATAATGTATCCTTTATGCACAAAATAAACAGTACGACTTCTAAACTATTCTTTGTTACCAAAAAATATGGTTTAAGTTTAATTCTAATCTGTGTCTCAGTATTCAATACTCGTTGTCTCACTATTCCCACCTACTGGGGAACAGTGAGCCAAAAAGACACCTTCACATTTGCGTTTGTAACTATTTTATCTTTTAACCAAACGGGCTGAAACATTTTTTTTAGACAACTAGAAGGATATACCTTTCAAATGGATTGAAGACCTCGTTGGTAACTATCACCAAAAAAAATTTAAAATTTTTGGAAATAAAATTTTTGGAAAAAAAGTGTCACTGTAGACGTCTCTCCCCTACATGCATTTTTCTTCAAGAAGAATTATTGAGATTGAGGAATATTTCAACGCGCCATTACAAGTTCCTGGAGAAAGTTTTGAAAATATTGCAATAATATCCAATGATTATGATGTCCCGACTACTTCATTGATTGATACCGGATCCTCATTAAACAAGTCTCATCGAAATACAAAAATTTGGCCGAGTTAAGTGCTGAGAGAATGCGTAAAATCTCTCGTTATCAAGCCGTAGAAGTAAGCAACTGTGAGCTTATTCCGCTAGAATTAGTTTGCAAGGCGGCAAAGCAAAATGGAAATGCTTGTCTATACAAAATAATCAAAAAAAAAAAATTATAACAAATCCCAAAAACCTTCAAAACATTTTAGAATACCTCGAATTTATGTTATTTTTACCTTTGTTATACTATAACAAAGGTTTAAAAATTGGTCGAAAAACACGAAATTGATCCGAGGCCCGGAGGGCCAAGTCACATATACCAATCGATAGGGTTCGACGATTTGAGCAATGTCTGTGTGTGTGTGTGTGTGTGTGTGTGTGTGTGTGTGTGTGTGTGTGTGTGTGTGTGTGTGTGTGTGTGTGTGTGTGTGTGTGTGTGTGTGTGTGTGTGTGTGTGTGTGTGTGTGTGTGTGTGTGTGTGTGTGTGTGTGTGTGTGTGTGTGTGTGTGTGTGTGTGTGTGTGTGTGTGTGTGTGTGTGTGTGTGTGTGTGTGTGTGTGTGTGTGTGTGTGTGTGTGTGTGTGTGTGTGTGTGTGTGTGTGTGTGTGTGTGTGTGTGTGTGTGTGTGTGTGTGTGTGTGTGTGTGTGTGTGTGTGTGTGTGTGTGTGTGTGTGTGTGTGTGTGTGTGTGTGTGTGTGTGTGTGTGTGTGTGTGTGTGTGTGTGTGTGTGTGTGTGTGTGTGTGTGTGTGTGTGTGTGTGTGTGTGTGTGTGTGTGTGTGTGTGTGTGTGTGTGTGTGTGTGTGTGTGTGTGTGTGTGTGTGTGTGTGTGTGTGTGTGTGTGTGTGTGTGTGTGTGTGTGTGTGTGTGTGTGTGTGTGTGTGTGTGTGTGTGTGTGTGTGTGTGTGTGTGTGTGTGTGTGTGTGTGTGTGTGTGTGTGTGTGTGTGTGTGTATGTCTGTAATGATTTTTTCTATCGCCTGTTTCTCAGAGTTGGCTGAACCGAATGGTTCGCTATTACTTTTGTTTGAAAGGTGTTATTGTCTAGTAGATCACTATTGAGTTGTTTCGTGATACGACGTTTCGTTTAAAAGTTATAAGCAAAAATGTGAAAAATACGTGACACGGGTTTCGTCGGAACTACATGACCGATTTCAACGATCTTAGTATCAAATGAAAGCCCTTATTAAAGCCAAATTGTTCAGGAATTTTTAATTGAAAACAAACAAGTAGTTTAAAAGTTATGCTTAGAAAACCTGTTTTGACAAGGTAATAATTATCGCCTGTTTCTTAGAGATGGCCAAACCGATTTATGCGCTATTAGTCTCATTTGAAAGATAATATATCCTAATAGATCACTATTGAATGGTTTTTTGATTGGACGTTTAATTTGAAAGTTATGAGCAACCGTATACACCACACCAAAATTAACAATAATTTATAATGATTTTAACCAAGATAATTTACCTAATTTGAATTATTTTAATATCAAACGAGAGGTTTTGACACTACGAATATATATGCAAAATTTCATAAGAATTGGTTTTACCGGTTAAAAGATATTAATCCTCGAACACTCGCGCCAACTTTTATAACACGGTTACTCGCGCGCAAAATAGCCCTAAACCAAAGAAAACGTGTGCACTAGAGTTTTGACTGGAAAAACTTGGTTTTAGGTTTATCGAACCTTTGGAAGAGTTTCTTGAAATTAAAAGCTCGATCGTCTGGTGGATTTTAAATTTTGATTAATCCCCCTAAAAGTGAAATAAAAAAATTATTTTTCTTCAGTGTCAATATAACACATTGATGTGTTCTGCAAAGTTATAGAACATATTATTACAAGAAATTTTGCTAAAGGCAGTAACCATCTATCTCTGCAGCGAAGATAGAAATATCTTATTTATTGTATATGAATTTGTAAAATCAGTTTTTCTATTTTTGCTCTTTTTGTAATTATTGTAAGACTTTTTCATGTACTACAAAATTGTACAAATAGTAAAAATACACAACTTTGCTGAAAATACTATACCTCTATGTTTACTTGTTTAGGATCTGTGGAACTTTGATTATAAAAAATACCCTAATTTTGACTCCGCATTACTCGACTACCAGCAGACGGATACATTTTAAACATTTTACATTTGCTGATAGATTTGCTGCATACATTTTCCCAACAATTTAAATTATTAATGCATTGAATAATTATGATATTTTGCTCACAATAAGTTTGTTGAAGAATATACGTTAGTTAAACAACGATTTGTAATTTTATAACAATATGGCGTTGAAAAACCTACACGTGTTGTATAAAATATAACAGCGTGAGTTAATAAAAGTTGATGAAAATTATTCAAGAAAACTCTATTGATGTGAGTGAAATAGAATGGCGTTACAGGAAACTATGCATAGTTCAAAAACCTATACACTAAACCTTTACTAGACAACGTATATGCTAAAGGATAAGATTTCCACTTACAACTTACTTTTATTTGCACTTACTCAGGTTAATAACAACTTACTTATCCTTACTCGGAAATTTCATGAACAAAGGATCTATCAAAATTTAAAAGTGTTTCTATTTTGTTCAAATTTTGTAAACTTATTCAATTTTCAAAAAATTTATGTAAATCAACGCATTACGCAACGATAACCAATAGATGAATTATGTTCCGAAGACGTGTCGATTTCTACCTCAAATAGCAAGTAAGACCGTATAACAAAGGTTCCTTTCACCACTAGGTGGATTAAATCGGGTTTTTTTCTAAAAAGATCAGAATGTTTTTAAATAAGAAAACATACGCGATAGATCTACACGCTTTACGGGAAACTAGCAGTCATTAACTTTTCGTCGGAAAGCCGAATTTCAGAAGCAGTTTTTGGGCCCAACAGCGGGATTCTGTTTACAAAAATGTAAATAATGCGTTCTTTTTGCCAATCTGAACATTCCGAATATATTGAACAGAACAGAACACATGAACAGATTTTTAGTTTCTAACAAAAATACTGCTTTTGAAATTGGCAGAATCGATGACGACTAATTCTACCTTTAACAAAACTAGGCAAGCGCAACACTTCGGTCTAGAAATGTAGAAATACTCTTTTTTTATAACGACTGTTTTTCATAACGGTAGTTTTTTTTACAATAGATGGAGGGGACGGTAGAAGAAAGTAATGAAACAAACGTGTTTATAGTGTCTCCAAAACGAAAAAAACAGGTAAGGGATGGCCCTTGAAGCAGCGCTTACGGGCCCATGGAACAAAACGAGCTATAATGGGAGTCAATTATAACAGAATTCGAACCCAACTTTTCCCCAGGCCCTGCGGATCGTAGATATTGGTGAACCGTTGGCGGGCTGAATATGGAAAAATACTCACTTTTCAAATGCGTTTTTCTCAGAACAGGAGAAGTGTGGAAAAATGTCATTACATGAATTTTGTAGATTCAGGTACGTACTTTTAGACCATTAATTCCGTTTTCGAAAACATGTGCCAACGGAAGTGTAAGACGCCGTGAAAAACTTTAATATTTCGAAACGAAAACTTCTATATCTCCCTTCAGACAATAGATAGCAACTATCTAGAAGTTTTAGAAAATGCATCATTTTACGCTCTAAAACTCATCCGAACATAACTTTCAAATTGGGTTTCAAATAAAAAAGTTAGAGCAAAAAACTGCTTTTTCAAGATCCACCCTAACCTAATCTTGAAAATTCGTTGTATAGCCATACACAGATGAGATACAAATTTGATTTCATCAGCAAAGTTTCTGAAAAATAAATTATTTACAACTTTGTAGTAGAAAGTATTGCTCTATATCGTAAAACAAAAAAGTTAAAATGTTTATAACGAGTAAAAGTGGACCACCCTTATGACTAATTATACCAAAAGATAGGTCTTTTTTTCTAAACAAAATCTTCTGAATACATGAAATATGTAGAGCCAATGGTTTTCGAGATATTGATTTTTGTCTGGAATTTTTGCTTTTTCGACCATAGTGCGGTGGCGAATTTTGTTCGATCGCAGCGTCCTAAGTAGGCACGATTTCCTGCCATAATGCGTCTTGGTATTTCTCTGCTGGTGTCGTTGTCTGCGGTGACCAGTGAGCCCAGATACATGAACTCTTCTACCACCTCCATTTCATCACCGTCTCAATGAATCCGGGGAGGGAGGTCAGCATTCACTTCTCTAGAGCCTCTTCCTTTCATGTATTTTGGTTTCGATACATGACAAGTCCAATCCATTTGGCTTCAGCTTTCTGCTCTTTTTGTAATTGTTGTATGACTTTTTCATGTATTACAAAATTTTATAAATAGTAAAAATACACAACTTTTATGAATATAGTATACCCCTATGTTGGTTTGTTTAGGTACTGTAGAACTTTGATTAAAAAATACCTTAATTTTGACCCCGAATGACTCGACTACCAACAGATACATTTACATTTTATATTTGTTGATAGTTTTGCTGCATACATATACCATTTTTATATATGAAGAAACGAGAGAAAATTCCGGGGCCAATCGCGGTACACCTCACATGCTGATTGCTTCGTTTTTGTGATGTCAGTTTATGCTGATCTATTTTCCCAACAATTTAAAGAATAATTATGACGTTTTGCTCATAACAAGTGTGGCGTGTGGTATTTTCTACGACGTAGTAACATTGACTACTTTTGAAATATTGAACACCGTCCCGAAGGCAAGACAGTCTATTTATTTAATTTTCCACTGTGAGTCCCTTTCGTAGCCCTCTTTGTAGGGGTTCTCCCCTAGTAACATTTCTAATCTAATGGTCTAACGGTTTTCTACTAGGGTTCCACCCTAGTTGCCTAAACATTCTATTGGGGTGAATATACATTATTCCCCTACTGCTACTATAATTAAACCCCTATGCTTTTGCGCATGGGTTTAATTTATGGCTTTACATCCCTAAATGGAAACAGCGCGTGCGCTTCGTTAACCCCTACTCAAATAGCGCTTAAAAAAGACAGATGTTCAGAATGAAACATCTGCTAGCTTGCTGTGGTTAGAACGACAAAAAAACCGTTGACTAATAATCTGCTAAAAGAAAGCTACGAAAGGAAATAGAAAAGAATAGTGATATCGTCATATCACATTACTTCCCCCTGAAGGAAAAAAAATGTATCTTCTTAAATATATTTTTTTTACAACATTTGAATCTTAAATCTAACACTTTTACAATATTTTGTAGCTTACATTCTAACACTTTTACAAATTTTGTGCCTTACAATCTAACACTTTTACAAATTTTGTACCTTACAATCTAAAATCTTGCCTGACTAAAACTTCTTGATTGTTGTTTGGGTTGGACCGTTTCCGAACTAATATAAGACACTGATAAAGGAGCTGATGCTTGAATTGGAAGAGCGACGATCTCTTTCACTTTCCCAAATTTATTTTTTAAGCATTTGTAAATCTTAAAACATAAATATATCAATATTATTAAGGCAATTGTTAAAACAATAGCCTTCCAAATTGAAAAGGAGTGCTTTTCTACTTCTACGTTCAAAAGTTGTAGTTTATTAGCATTCATGTTCTTCAAATTTACCATTTCATCAAATAATTCTTTATTATTAAATTTGGTAAAAATGTTATTTTTAGTAGTTTCAGGTATTTTATCATCAAGTATTTTTATTTCCCTAGGCTGATCTTGAAAATCTATCTTTTTAATGTCAAGTTCAATATCAGAATGCTCTTGTGGATAATAATGCAATAAAATTTCATCTGATTTAATTAAACATGGTTTCGTAATTCTCAAACGACCTACCATATTAATTTCAACTCGTTGTACCTTTTTGTCATTGCAAATGACAATTAAATTTGTTTTTGTTGGAACAGCGTAAACCCAAGAATTTGGATCATTTAACTGTATCCATAGTTGGTGTTTCAAATTCAATAGTTGTGAAATGTAAACATCTTTTGAATTGTTCAAAAACGTTCTTACATTACAGTTGTCCGTTAGTGTAAGATTTTGTAAAACATGAAATGAAGGACATACTTTCATACTTTGGATTTCAGTACATTTCATATATTCGGGGTAAGAAATTATCATTCCAACATTTGAATTGAATGGTTTTAAAACAACATCATTTTCAATTGCTGTAACGTATAATTTGTTGTATTTAAATACTGGTACACTGGTACCTTTATAAGCCTCGTATATTAACTTATTTGTAATTGGAATTTTAACATTAATATTAACCGTGCATCCATCAAGATTTGATGAGACTTTAGAAATTGCATAAAACTTCATAATATTTTTCATCGTTAAATTAATTGGAAATTCAAATCCTTTTGGTAACAATTCTTGATTTTTTTCCAAATCTTTTAAAAATTTAGCTGGTTTATATAATTTATAAGACAAAGGTCGATTTTCCGTTGTTAACAGTGACAAAAATATATCGGTTTTCTCTGTCACATCAGTAATAAGTAATTCACTTTTAGTAACCAATTGAAATAAATGATCTCTAGCTTTATTTTTTACGTTTTCATCTTGAGCCTTGACATTATACATATTAACCATGGCTGAAAAGTTGAAATTGAATCAATAGCCACCGTTTGTTTCTCCATCATTTTAGATAACTGGTCCTCATTGTTCCGTAAATTTGTCAAGTCTTTATCAATACGTTCTCTGTCTGTATTAGACATTGTCCCAAATAAAAAACTCTCTAAATTTCCTATAGCGTCAATCGCACCTCTTTTTGATCTAAGGTCGCAGATGGAATAAATTATATTTTTACCGTCTAATAAATTGCTAACTAATTTATATAACCCTTTGGTTATTAAATCACAATTCAAATTATGGTCAGCATGTAGTTTATCACATGCTGTCTTTAATATAGTCGACAATGACTCTAAAGATCCTACCTCAGTTCTTAAATCCTTTAGGTCGAATTTTGTATGGAGTGTCCAACTTCCTAAATTGAGGCGAACATTTTTCATGCGCTCATATACGACACCATGTTCGTACATGGGAACATTTTCCACCGGCTGTTCTGCGCAAGCATACGCTGTCATCAGCAGAAGAGTTCCCAGAACAATCATTTTCTAAAAAAAAATGTTGAAGGAATGAAAAGGACAAAAATTACAATTTATTCTTAATATCGTTTGAGACGACCGTTATGCACGACAATCTTTTTATTAGTATTTTTTAATAATACTGTACAAGTTTGTGGAGAATTGATAGCTATTACTTCATGTGGACCACTATATAATCCCTGTAATTTCCTACCAGTTCCAGTAGCAATATTTTCTAATAATACTAGATCACCCCACATTGGTAACCAGTCATTTGTTTTTTGATCATATTTTTCCTTTCTTGTATTCTTTGTAGCAAGTAAGTTAGCTCTAGCAGATTTTTGAATAACCTCTAAGTTATATCTCAAATCTTTTAAATATGTGTAATAATTTGAATTTTCCTTGTATGCTGTTCAGTAATGTTCAGTTGTATTGTAGGTAAATGCAAAACAATGAATATATTCATCCCAATCATCAAGATTGCTGCAAACATATGATCTGATATACTCTTTTAAAGTACGGTGACATCGCTCAAGCAACAGAGCCCTGCTTTGAGGATGCTGTAGTTTGTATTTGCTTTACGTGCAATAACTTGCAAAGAGTTTGAAATAATTTGCTGACAAAGTTAGTTCCTCTATCGGTAACTAATTCTTTAGGTACTCCATATGTACAAATTGCACTTTCTAAAAAGGCTTTACAAGTCATTTCTGCTGTAGCTTCAGGAATGGCTTTGGCAATGAATAATTTCGTTAGATCGTCCTGAATGGTTAAAATGTAGTTATTGCCATTTTTTGTTTCTGGTAATGGACCAACAATGTCTAAAAAAATTTTTTCGAACGGTTTCGTCGAAGTAGAAGTTATTTTTAAAGGTATCCTATTTTTCCTTTGAATTTTATTTTTTTGACATTCATCGCATCTATTAATAAACTCGTTTATATCGTGTCTCATGTTTTTCCAATAATATCACTCAGCGATTCGTTTAAAGGTACGTTCCAAACCTTCATGTCCTCCTATCGGACTCTTATGAAACTCAGTGAGAACTGTTTCGATATCCGTGATGGATTCTAACTTAGTTAAAGAATAATTACAAAAACACAATTTGCAATTCTTATCTGAGAAAATGTGTGCTGTTATTGTTTTTAGTTTCCTCCAATTTATTTTATCTCCGGATGACAAAATGAAATAGAAGTTTATTGAAACATTATTAAGTTCTCTTATAGCGTTTTTGAATATAAGTATATTCTTATATAATTCATATAAACAAATTTTGTGATTATAGTGCGTTTTGCTAACTATAAAGTAATTATTAGAATTTCGAATGAATCCATATAATCCTGAATGTTAGGAGATTCATATTCCGTCTTGTCAAAATCATGCTCGATGTTTTGATCAAGGATTTTTGGAACAATATACACATGAATACTGTTTTTATTACAGTCGGCCTTATCCTGCGTATTGTTGTTTATATTGGGATCCCCTAGTAGTTCAAAGCTTCCATAGTCTCGTGCTATTCCGCTCTTGATTGAACTTTTATCCTTATTTGGATTGTTGGTACCATTAGTGATATTGGCTAAAGTCCTTGCTTGTTGCCTAGTGATCACATTTATTCTTTTTGAGATATTAGCCTTGTGCTATTTGATCTCATTATGTATTTGAGCAGTGATTTGATCAGCAGAATCACAATTACTCAATTGAATACGACCCAATGCGTCTGCGACGGCATTGCTTTTGCCAGGTGTGTACATCGCCTTGAAATCATATTCCTCTAATAATATACGCCATCTCATCAACCGATCTGATGCTTCTGAGATGTTAAAGAGATATACCAAGGGTTTATCATTAGAATTAACTATAAATTCTTGTCCATAAACATACGGTTTGAAATGTTTGATTGCCCACACAATGGCAAGCAATTCTCTTTCCACGGTAGAATAACGCCGTTCAGCTGTATTTAATATCCGACTAGCATAAGCGATAGGTAAATTAACTCCTTCATTTGAAAGAACTGCACCAATTGCAACATTGCTAGCGTCAGTAGTAATTACAAACTTTTTAGCGAAATCAGGATATTGTAGAATAGGAGAGCTTGTCAACAACGATTTCAACTCATTGAAAGATCATTGACAATTTTGACTCCAAACAAATCGTTCTCTTTTTCGTAATAATTTGTTTATAGGTTCTGCCAAATTCGCTAAATTTGGAATGAATTTGCGATAATAGCTAAGTATTCCTAAAAACATTTTAACTTCCTTTGCATTCTTTGGCGTAGGGAAATTTTGTATTGCGTAAATTTTAGTTTCATCAGGCATTATACCATTAGAAGTTATTTTATGCCCTAAAAATATAGTCTCTTTTCGTAAGAAATTGCATTTACTTGGTTGGAGTTTCAAATTATTCTCCCTGAGACGTTCTAAAATTTCGCACAATTTTGAATTATGTGATTCTAAAGTATCTCCATACACAACATGGATGACATATATAAAACATTTAATGCCTTGTAAACCAGTTAAAACTGTGTTCATTAAACGTTGAAAAGTAGCTGGTGCATTTTTTAATCCAAAGGGCATACATAAATATTCGTAATGTCCATATGGTGTAGAAAAAGCAGTTTTGGCTGCATCTTGAGGATCCATTTTAATTTGATGAAAACCACTAGCCAAATCTAAATTTGAAAAATATCTAGCTTTTCCTAATTGATCCAATATCTCTGAAATCAATGGTAACGGATATGCATCACTAATTGTTACGTCATTAATTTTTCTAAAATCGATTACCACACGCCATTTTTTTCACCATTCGCACCAGGTTTCTTTGGAACAACAAGTAGTGGAGAATTCCAAGGTGAATCACTTTCTTTAATAAGACCATCTTGTAACATTTTTTTAATTTCCCCATCAACAACTTCCTTATGAACTTTCGGTAACCTATACTGTCTTGTAAAGATAGGTTTGTTACTCGATGTCTTAATCTTGTGTGTTGTTGCATCAGTGCAAGAGAACTTATCATCTTCAACGAAAAACACATCTTGATATTCATCAATAATATCAATGATTGACGATTTTTCTTGAAAATTTAAATTTTCCAAATTTACATCTTTCAAAATTTTGTTCCTTCTTTCCCTACTATTTTCTAAGGACAAAATTGAATAATTAGATGTAGGTTCAAACTCTATAGAATAAAGGTTTATTTCAACTTCTTCATGCGTCCCGTTAAAAATTGGAACGTAAACAAAATTATTACTCGGTTTTACTAGGCAATTGCCCATATATATAGGTTTATTGAAAAATTGTTTTGAGTGACAAATTAATTCTTCATTTGTCGGAATGAATATTTGTGCCACGACTTCCATACGAGGTGGTATTTTAATAATATTTCTAGCTTTCATTGTGTCAATACAAGTATTACTAGGTTGTTTAAAAATTTTAAAACATTTATCCCTATAATCAATAATACACGGATAGTCCCTAAAAAAATCACTTCCTAAAATTCCATCACAAGGAATTGGAAAATCATTATTAACTACCCGAAAATTAAAATTTCTTTGAAAATTTTCAAATAAAAATGTTATTTCTGATGAACCAATTGTCAACACAGCATCGGAAGTAACACCAGAAACTTCAACTATATTTCTTCTATCTATTTTACAGACATTGAATTTTTTAATGATACTGATTTCAGCACCGAAATCTAACAAAAATAATAAAGGCAATGAATTTAAATCAGTTTGGATTAAAATCAAAGCCCTATTTGTATAACTTCTTTCTTCAAAAGGAATTATTATATTTTCAGTACATTCAAAAGATTTAAATCTTGAATGTCTGGTGCCATTTTCTTCGGGCCCTCCAAGTTTTTTGACTCCAAAATATTAACTTGATATTTTTGTTTGTGGCGACAGTTTCTCTCAATATGCCCTATCTTGCCACAAAAATTGCAAATAGGTCTAGTCTGAACATTACCTACTGGTTCAGTTTTAATTACAGGCTTATGTTGGCTATATTTGTTATACCTGTTATCATTATTAGATGGTTTGGGTCTACCAAAATGTTGCCCCCGGCTGGGTCCAGCTTGATTCTGACCATTGCCTACATTATTTAAATTAAATCTATTTTTATAACTAGATTCAAGCACTACGGCATAGTCCGCGGCTTTCTCTAGTTCAGTAAAATTATTTGATTTCACTATATTTCTGACATCGGGTATCTTGATGCCATAAAGTATTCGAGGATTAATTTTGAATAAATATAATCCACTGGCTCAATATCTTTAACTGCTAAGGAAGATTTTTTCAAAAGCTCTTCCGAAATTAATAGCATTTTTTCGTATAAAAAGACCGCTCTATCGCCATACGACTTCGCGTCTTCGTAATCTTTCTGTTTCAAATTTGTCACTTGTGTGAACAACACACTTAAAGGGGTATCATCCCCATATTTTTTAAATAGAACAGTTTCTATTTCTCGAAAAGTTGTACAATTTCGGCACAGAGTAAATGCCTCATTATTCAACTTTTGCTCAATTACTTTTACTAGACCGCTGTGATCAGCCCCGTCTTGGAATTCATTATAAAAGTCGGTGCATATTGCAACGAACTGCGCAAAATTTTTTTTTCCTGAAAACTTGGGAATCGCATCCCTAGCTTCCTTTGAATCGAAATTTGCCAATTTAATTTGGCTTGGGGAGGGAGATTCGTCTGGTGATAAAAATTCTTCTTCTTCTTCTTCTTCGCTATCAGCTTCTACTTCTACGTTTCGACTTCTTAAAGTCAAGAAACGCGGCATTAACAACAATTAGGGATAGGGAAAAAAAACCTAACCTTTATAAAAGTTACCTTGCCAAAAAAAAATTACAGTTTGTCTACACACAGTTGTACAACTAAATTATTTTAATCTTGCTTGGATTGATAGCTTCGTCTACGCGACCGTCCTTCCTTCTCCAGCTGGTTGATGATATTTTCGATCAAAAAGTTGGAACCCTCTCGTCCAACCGTCCAACGGAAATCTCTCGTCCACTCGTCCAACGGAAACCACTCGTCTACTCGTCCAACGGAAACCACTCGTCTACTCGTACAACGGAAACCACTCGTCTACTAGTAAAAACCACCACACTGAATCTGCTCGTCTTCTGCTCGGTTTGGCACTTCTGGTGTTGGCTGGTCTTTATTCACTATACTGGGTAGCACTTGTAGTTTTTTCTTCAATGTTCTCAGCACCACGCTCACTTGTTACTTCTTAGTTACTTGATAATGTGAACGATTTATCTTCTGGTGCTGCTGTGTTAGTCTTTGAACACGGGTTTTCTCAGGGTTATTTATATAGTCCCTTTTCACGAGAAAAACTGGATTGGGCTTTGAGCACGGGTTTTATTTTTTAGCCCCTTTGCACGAATCGAGAAAAACTGGATTGGGCTTTGAACACGGGTTTTATTTTTTAGTCCCTTTTCACGAGAAAAACTTGACACTTCGTTTCTACTGTTTTCTACAAGCAAAAAAAAACAAAAATTGTGTCTACTCGAGAACTATTGCACGAGAACACTTGAAGAAGAGAAGAAAAATTACCGCTGCCACCAAATTGTGGCGTGTGGTATTTTCTACGATGTAGTAACATTGACTACTTTTGAAATATTGAACACCGTCCCGAAGGCAAGACAGTCTATTTATTTAATTTTCCACTGTGCGTCCCTTTCGTAGCCCTCTTTGTAGGGGTCTCCCCTAGTAACATTTCTAATCTAACGGTCTAACGGTTTTCTACTAGGGTTCCACCCTAGTTGCCTAAACATTCTATTGGGGTGAATATACATTATTCCCCTACTGCTACTATAATTAAACCCCTATGCTTTTGCGCATGGGTTTAATTTATGGCTTTACATCCCTAAATGGAAACAGCGCGTGCGCTTCGTTAACCCCTACTCAAATAGCGCTTAAAAAAGACAGATGTTCAGAATGAAACATCTGCTAGCTTGCTGTGGTTAGAACGACAAAAAAACCGTTGACTAATAATCTGCTAAAAGAAAGTTACGAAAGGAAATAGAAAAGAATAGTGATATCGTCATATCACACAAGTTAATTGAAGAATATACGTTAGTTGAACAGCGATCTGTAACTTTATAACAATATGGCATTCAAAAACCTACACGTGTTGTACAAAATGCAACAGCGTGAGTAACCGAAGGTTAATAAAAATTGATGAAATTTATTCAAGAAAACTTTATTGATGTCAATCAAAAAGAATGGCATTACAGAAATGTATGCGTAGTTAAAAAACCTATAAACTAGACTTTTACTACGCAATGTATATGTTAAAGAATAATATTTCCTCTTACAACTTGTTTTTACTTGCACTTACTCAAATTAGTAACAACCAACTTATCCTATCTATCAAAATTTATAAGTGCTCTTATTGTGTTTAAATTTTGTGAGCTTATTCAATTACACAATTACACACAATTGTGTGTGTGTGTGTGTGTGTGTGTGTGTGTGTGTGTGTGTGTGTGTGTGTGTGTGTGTGTGTGTGTGTGTGTGTGTGTGTGTGTGTGTGTGTGTGTGTGTGTGTGTGTGTGTGTGTGTGTGTGTGTGTGTGTGTGTGTGTGTGTGTGTGTGTGTGTGTGTGTGTGTGTGTGTGTGTGTGTGTGTGTGTGTGTGTGTGTGTGTGTGTGTGTGTGTGTGTGTGTGTGTGTGTGTGTGTGTGTGTGTGTGTGTGTGTGTGTGTGTGTGTGTGTGTGTGTGTGTGTGTGTGTGTGTGTGTGTGTGTGTGTGTGTGTGTGTGTGTGTGTGTGTGTGTGTGTGTGTGTGTGTGTGTGTGTGTGTGTGTGTGTGTGTGTGTGTGTGTGTGTGTGTGTGTGTGTGTGTGTGTGTGTGTGTGTGTGTGTGACGCTTTCAATCTGACTCACTTTTCTCGGAGATGGCTGGGACCGATTTTAATGTTCTTAGTGTCAAATGAAAGGAATAGGTGTCCCACAGGTCGCTATTGAATTTCATACTGATCGGACTTTTAGTTCAAAAGTTATGTATAAAAATACGACTGGTTTGAACCAAATTGGTTGCATATGAAAGAGGAGCCTTGCAAACCCTTAACTTCCAAATTTCATGAAGATTGGGCTTGTAGTTTGAAAGTTACATAAAGAAATGTGAAAAAATAGTATTTAAAACATATCTATATGTTACAAGCATTAATTCAATGTAAAACATCACATAATTTATTATTATTTGAAAATTACTGTTGAGATCTATCAAACGAAACCAAGTTATTGAAAATCGGACGGTTCATTCAAAAGTTATTTAAACTTTAACACTTAAGCATATACGGTGCTTAAACGGTTAAACCGTTAAAACGTTAAAAATCAAAACATACCAATCAAATGTTGATTGTATTCAATTTGTGTGATGTATGTGTGTATGTATGTGTGTATGTATGTGTGTATGTATGTATGTATGTATGTATGTATGTTTTTTTTTTTTACGAGTTGGGAAATCTGCTGAGCACCTTAGAAGATACGGTACTATCAGACACCTGAGAAGATAACTCAGGGAGTGGGGTTTAGGTATCCCGACCCCCCTAATGGGGCGTGAGGATCCCGACCCACTAAAACCCTACTCGAGTCTCCAGCCTCAATCCCCCCTGGCACCACCTTATCGGTATTACTTCAGGGAGGGGCTATTGTGCTTAATGCACTCGCTTAGATAACTACTGGACTATGGTAGTTAGGCTGTTTATTCGCCGTTGATCGGCTCTCCAGTGGTTTTGTAGCTCGAGTACAATCTGGGTAGCAGCCGCATTGACCGCTCCCCAGATGTCCGAGCTGGAACACATCTTTTGGACTAAGTTATCCGGGGTAGTGTCCTGTCCGCTCACTGCCATCATGCTGCTTCTCGCGCCCGCGAAACGAGGGCATATGAAGAAAGCATGTTCTGCCGTTTCCTCAACATCCACGCATTCGGGACACGCGGGGGACTCCGCATGCCCAAACTTATGCAGATACTGTCTGAAGCAACCATGCCCTGACAGAATCTGTGTCAGGTGGAAGTTGACTTCGCCGTGACACCTGTTGACCCACCCAGATAGTTCCGGGATAAGTCGATGTGTCCACCGACCTTTTGTGGAATTAGACCATGTCCGCTGCCATGTGGTCATCGAGGCCGATCTTGAGGTACTCCGTATGCCTCTAGTTCCACGTTGGTTGAAGCACTCTACGTCTTCGCTGATGATAATGCCAATAGGCATCATACCTGCTAAGACGCAGATTGCGTCATGTGAAACTGTGCGATACGCACTCGCCACTCTCAAGCACATGAGACGATAGGTGCTTTCCAGCTTGGCTAGATAGCTTTTGGTACCTAACGCCGATGACCACACCGGTCCGCCTAAGTATAGACTGGACCACGTTGGCTAATAGCCTTCGCTTGCTGCCATATACCGCAGAGCTATTAGACATCATACGAGACAATGCCGAAATAGCTGTGGAAGCCTTCTTGCAGGCATAGTCGACGTGGCTCCCGAACTTGAGCTTGTCGTCGACCATGACTCCCAGAAGTTTTAAGGACCGCGTTGACGAAATAGTGCAGTCCCCGACGCTGATCTTTGCTTACTGTACCGACTTGCGGTTGTTCACCACGATAACCTCCGTTTTATGATGCGCTAGCTCCAGTTTCCTGGATCGCATCCAATCTTCAACAATGCATATAGAGTGGGCAGCCGTCAACTCAACCTCTCTGATAGATTTACCATAGACTTCCAGGGTGATATCATCCGCAAAGCCGACAATCGCCACCCCTACCGGGAACTTTAGCTTCAACACCTCGTTATACATGACGTTCCACAACACCGGGCCCAGTATGGAACCTTGCGGAACCCCTGCGGTGATTGGAACGCACTTCTGACCCTCCTCCGTGTTGTAGCATAGCACACGATTCTGGAAATAATTTTCCAGGATCCTGTACAGCGACACCGGCACTTGGACGTTCCGAAGCGAGTTGGCTATGGAGTCCCAGCTAGCGCTATTAAACGCATTTCTCACGTCAAGCGTGACAACTGCGCAATGGCGGATACCTGTCCTCTTGCGCTGGATTGCCACCTCGGCTGTCTTAGTGACAGACAAGATTGCATCCACCGTAGATTTGCCTTTTCGGAAGCCGAATTGATTCCTTGACAGACCGTTTGTACCCTCCGTGTACTGTACGAGTCTGTTAAGGATAACCTTCTCCAGCACCTTACCGGCAGTATCGAGCAGATAGATCGGCCTATATGACGAGGGAACACCCGGAGGTTTTCCCGGCTTCGGCAACAGCACGAGGTTCTGTCGCTTCCATCTGTCCGGGAAGTGGCCAGCTTCCAGGCATCTCCTCATTACTGCTCCGAATAACTCGGGAGCCTCTAACATAGCCGCTTTAATGGCCATATTCGGAATTCCGTCTGGCCCCGGTGCCTTGCTCACCTTTAGGGATTTAGCGATCTCAATGAGCTCCTCATTCGTAACCGTCACTTCGTCCCCGACCACCAAACCGCCGTCGCCCACGTTACTTTGGATGTTCGGCTGGGAGGCCGACCATCCTACGCTATGGTCTGAGATACTAGAACGTCGGCCGTGGGACGACTCAGCGGCCTGGGGCCAGGGCCTTGGCTCGTGGCGCGGAAAGAGGCCCTCGATGATCCGCTCCAGCATCTCTGGCGATTGCGTATGTATGTATGTATGTATGTAGGTATGTATGTATGTATGTTTTTTTTTTTACAAGGTTTCGGAAAACTAATCTTCTTATCCGGAGCCAACCCGGACGTTGTGTGGGACTCTCACCCACCAAAACCTCATCCTTGCCCTCTGCCTACATCCCCCCGGTACCACAATGAAGTATTACATCAGGGGGAGGCTGTGCTCTTGCACTTTTCCAATTATCACGCTTTCTAGCGATTCTCCTACAGGCATATCAAGGGGATGCCGTACTCATGCACTTTGCAGTTATCAACGCAGGCTAACGTTGCTGGTCATTTGCGCAGCTAGCTCGCAGTACCCATCGAGACGTGTACCGATTAGAAGGTGCCGACAGTCATAACGTGCACCCCGTCACAGCCACCCTCGCGGGATTTCTTGACCTGACGAGACGTGTACCGATTAGAAAGTGCCCTCCAACATGACGCGCACTCCGTCACAGCCACCCTCGCAGGGTTTCTTTGCTATGCCTATTTCAACAAGCACCGATCTGAGTATTGGGACTATTTCGGGATAAATCCCATCCCCACACATATGAATCCAGTCTAGGGTTTTACCGCGCCCCGAATCGCGTTACTTTGGGGCGTCATATGCGGCTCAGAGAGGTTTGTTCCCTAGGCCACCTTTCATCCAAAATAACTTAACTGACGATGCTAGCTCGCTGCTCCGCTCTCCACTTACGCTGCAGATCAGACATGATGCATGCGATTGCGCTATTGACAGCATTCCAGATGCTCTCGTTGCGACACATTTCCTCCACCATATTTTCGACGTTAAGACCGGAAGGCAGATCATCCCTCCATGCTGCAAATCTGGGGCAGTCAAAAACCACGTGCTCTGCTGTTTCTTCCACGTTCCCACATTCCGGGCATAAGGGTGACCTGGCGTGCCCGAACCGGTAAAGGTATTGCCTGAAGCAACCATGACCAGACAGGAATTGCGTTAGGTAAAAGTTTACCTCCCCGTGCTTCCTATTCACCAAAACCGAGAGAGTCGATATGAGCCTGTGGGTCCATCTACCTTTCTGTGCCGTATTCCACTCCTGTTGCCACTTAGCCAATGATTCTGCGCTCATCAGCTTTCTGATTCCTCTGACCTCCTTTTGCCTATAGCACTCGTAGTCCTCCATCAGGGTGATGTCGATAGGAATCATCCCAGCGATTACGCACACAGCTTCTGGTGAGATAGTCCTATACGCGCTCACAACTCGAATGGCCATTAGTCGGGCCGTACTTCTCAGCTTCGCTCTGTTGCGCTGGGTTTGGAGCGCTGTAATCCAGGCTGGTCCGCTATACCGCAGTATCGACGATGATACACTGGCTAAGAGGCGCCTCTTGCTACTGCTTGGTCCAAAGTTATTCGGCATAATCCAAGACAGTGCACTGATGGCTTTCGCTGCCTTTTCGCATGCGTAGTCAGCATGACTGTTGAATTTTAACCGATTGTCGATCATCACGCCCAGGTGCTTCACCTCGCGTTTTGAGGTTATGGTATGTTCGCCTACGGTAATCCCCACGTGTTGGACTGCTCTCCGATTACTCACCAGTAGTATCTCCGTTTTATGGTGCGCTATTTGCAGTTTCGCGTTCTGCATCCAACTCTCCACCCTGCAGATTGACTCAGCCGCCAACGCCTCCACTTCCTCTAGTGATTCGCATGTAACCGTCATCACGATGTCGTCCGCGAAGCCGACGATTTCCACTCCCGTTGGTAGCTCTAGGGTTAGCACGCCGTCGTACATACTGTTCCAGAGAGATGGGCCGAGTATTGACCCTTGTGGAACGCCCGCCGTGATCACGGTCGTTTCCTTTCCGAGGTTCGTCCGGTATACTAGCATCCGATTCGAAAAGTAGCTTCTACTTGCCGATCCCTTCCATATAGCCTGACTGGTAAGTAACGGAACATTCTACCACCAATTGTGGACAGATGAGTGTTTATGCTATGCTCCTGACCTTCGATTCCCTTTTCTGTTTCGGCTGTAACTGAAAACGCCTTCTGTAACAGCTCATGGTGCTTGAAAGTACAACCATTCTTTCCACAGGGCTCAGCATTACAAGCTCCTTTATGTTGCCTAAGACACGTGCGACAGATCTTCAGGTGCTTAACTGCTGACCACCTCTCTCCGTACGAAAGTCCTAGAAATTTACTGCACTTGCTCGCGTTTCTACAAGAATTCTTACAGATTGGACACATCTTTGTAGATTCCGAAACAGCTGTTCTTGCTGGCCTTTTGGACTGAAGCTTCAGTAAACGTGTGCTCAGAGTGCGCGTTTATGTACGC
This sequence comes from Sabethes cyaneus, assembly GCF_943734655.1. Taxonomy (NCBI): domain Eukaryota; kingdom Metazoa; phylum Arthropoda; class Insecta; order Diptera; family Culicidae; genus Sabethes; species Sabethes cyaneus. The sequence continues at coordinate 115,858,974 of NC_071354.1, read as the reverse complement.
TTTACCCTTTCTATTACTTACATATTCCGCAACAGCATAGATCCATTCGTTGAATGTAAATAAATCCACTTTTCTTATCGTTTTCTGATATCTTACCCAATCCAACCTGATCGAGGCCGGAAGTTTTCCGACGAGTTCTTGCAACAGCGTCGCATCACGTTTGTATTCCTTGCGTCCATATACGTCGATAGTGGTACACAAATTTTGCACCGCCATGGCAAAAGCAATTAATTTGTCCATCGCCTCTGCTCTTACTGGTGCGACAGACAGCACTTTCTCTCTCTACATTCGAATGATACAGTGTGGCTGCCCAAAACGCATCTTCAGTGTATTGATAGCCTTCGGGACCGATGCCGGATGCATGAGGAAACTTCGGACCACAATTAGCGCATCGTCCTTTAAACAATTCCGAAGCCGAATCATATTCTCCTCCTCCCTGTAACCACACATCTGTGTAGCGCTTTCGAACGTTGAAATAAAAATGGGCCACTCCTCCGGATTTCCACCAAACTTCGGAAGATCACAAGGAATAACCTGACGGGCGGCTATCTAATCGTGAGTGTTAGGTTTGCCCGAAAATGAACCGTTGAATGATTAGCCGCAGACGCAGCCACATGTTTGTTTATCTTTTATGGAGTTCATATTTACGGTGGCTGGAAAGTGCCTTGCTGCTCATCTTTCTCATTTTCATAGGATTCACTATTTTCATCGTTGCTGTCGCTATCAGCAGAAGCTGACCGTCCATCACCTTCTTCATTACCGGTTAACCACGATTTCACTTTATCCGCGGAATTCTCCTGCTCAGCAGCGATGCTTACACAACTGTCAATTTCAGCCAACTCTTCCATCAAACTATATTTTCGCTCCAGCAGCTCCTTTTTCCGCTTCATTTCCTCCTCTAGCAGGGTTTGTTCAGCTTCAATGCGTTTCATCTGCACTTCAAGTAACGCTTTTGCTGATTTCCGAGATGAACCGGATGCTACTGATTCTGCTAGTAATTTTGCCTTCTGAGTAGTTCGAACTTGTTTCCTTGTATTTCCTGCAGCCGCGTTTGCAACACTATCAAGAACACCCATTGCTTTCGACTCGGCCACATGATCCTTGGAACGCCCTTTCGGCTGTGCTGATTTAGCACCCTTCGTGTTTACCTTGCTGAACTTCACCTTCGGCGCTGATACCTTCTTGGAAACCGAAACCTTGTTTTTCTGGATTACCGTCGCTTTTACACATTTTGGGCAATTCCAAGGCTCATGTTCCACTTCCTGGCTAACACCAACGCAACTATAATGATGCCACTTATCACATTGGACCATACGACTATTGTCTGCTGCTTTACAGCTTCGACAGCTACAGCTGTTTCGTGGTTTATTCTTTCGCATATCTGTGGGGGGGGGGGGGGGGTCATTGACATTTAGAGATACACTGCCACCGATCGTGGCACCGATATCAGAGGGGATTACATTGTACATGATAGAGGTACTAACGTGATCGTTTTGTAGGGGGTCTTTATTAACGTTTTACGTTACAGTTTGGGCCATGGTTTGAGCCAATTCGGCCTTACCTGACACAGCGCGTCTTTTATCGGAACCATTCTGGGTAGACATCCTCGTAAACGAATTAAAAAGATGTTGTTTTTCCGAGCAATAAAAAGATGATTTCCGAATTTATAATCCGCTTCTTATATTAGACGAGATTTTTAATTCCTGTTAATACATTTTGGATCAGTTACTGTAAATCATTGATTGATAACTCACTTACGTTTAGTACAAATCCTGAATTGCTATCGAATACCTTCCTTTTTAGTAAGAAGCACTACGGTTCCAAACCGCATGGTCGCATAACCAGCCTGAACAAGATTATAGTAGACAAATATTCTTTCTACGAGAGTGAATCCAGCTTTAATTTACCTGCTTTTCAACCACTAATTTGTGTAACTATCTCTATCAGCTATCTCTATTCGACTATCCGTGAATTTATCTTCTAGTCCAATCTACTAATCGACTTATACTTTAACTTCCAACTATCCAAATCTATTTGCTCTACAAAATCACTTTCTGCTATGGCGTACTTGTCTTCTCTATACATCAGCGAAATATAATTTACTTATACCTTTCAGTGCTGCCGAACCAATTAAGCCTTTTGCTTAGCGGTGGTGTAGGCAGTCAGGTCCCTGACGGGGGACATTTGGAGCGCAAACGCTTAGGTTTGTTACACTATTTATATAAGAGGCTTATAGCTGTACCGAAAACCAGGTCTCTGACAGGACGTCATAAGAGGCTTATCGGTAACTAAAAACAGGACCCTGACAGGACGTCATGCTTTCGTAGCTTTCGTATTCTCAGTCACCTCACTGGTCGACTGCTGGACTGCTCGATTGCTCAACTAGGTAACTAGACTGCTCGACTCGACTGGTCGATTAGACTGCTCGATTTTATTGCTCGACTGGACTGCTTAACTGAACTACTCGACTGAACTATTCGATTGGACTGCTCGACTGAACTGCTTAACTGAACTACTCGACTGAACTATTCGATTCGACTGCTCGACTCAACTGCTTGATTGGACAGATCGGCTTGACTGCTTGACTGAACAACTCGATTTAACTGCTCGAGTGGCCTACTCTTCTTAACTACTCGATTCGACTGCTTGACACGTTTGCTTGACTTACTACTCGACCCGACTGTTCGACTTAACTCCACGATTGTAGTGCTCGACTGGACAGCATGATTCATCTGCTCGACTCAACTGTTCGATTCAACGCTCAACTCAACTGCTTGATTCCACTGCTCGACTGGACTACTCGACTGAACTATTCCATATTGGAGACAATACTTTGGACAGTTTCGAAAAATAATTTAACCCTCTAACGGGTAAGACCGTCTAAAGACGGTCTTCGCTTTTGGAGCTCCAGAGGCGCACACAAAATTTGTTTTTAATTGGCAATACGCAAAATGTGTTCAGAACAGATTTCTTGACGTTTTGATACTAATATCATAACATTCTGACCATGCATTCAAAAGTTATCATCTTTCAAAAACAAAAATTCCGAAAAATTCGGAAAATAATTAATGCGCGAATATTCCCTTTTTTACTTTTGAAGGAAAAGGACATCTAGAACAAAATGATTGACCTAAAAAATGTTTCTATGAGTAAATTTCATGCATTATTTTAATTTTGTAATATATCTGAATTGAAAAAACATCTGTGCAGAGCGTTAGACATGAAAAAAGAAAAAGAGAAATTGGACTTTTTCTTACCTGGCGCTCCTCCAGATAATTATTTTTGCATGAAAATCAGAACTTAAGGTTTTTTTGTGTGTACTTTCATGATAAAATAGTCATTAGCTTGATCGCATCGTTTTTACGTTGTTGCCCGTTAGAGGGTTAATTAAATGTTTGCGGGCATGTTCTGGTGGGAAATACAGTAAGGAAAAAATGTTTACTTCACCGTCTATATGACTACTTCAGCCCATACGTGTTCAAATTCTTTATGCTTATTAGTTATAATTTATTCAGAAGTAAAGTTTGCAAGACTGTCGCAGTGGCCTTTCAACCCAATGCCCTTCTGGCATACAAAAAAAAAAGTTTGCATTGATGGCTATGAAGACACATCCTCCTGATTTTTTATTGGATAATGATAAGTTGAGGTCGTGCCGAAATATATTAAAATTATTTTCAAATACTTCTTCGCTTTTTACGTTTCTGTCTTAGCTTGTCTCAGTTGCCAAAATTATTTCGAAAGAAGATCAGATTTTTCATTGAATTTCTTTCATTTGAGCCGGGCTTTTCATGCAGTTGAAATTCTAGCAATAGACAAGAATTGCAGCTAAATCAAAAATGACAAATTAAAATCGATTTGCAAAACTCCGGGGAATCACTTTACTTCAATATTTTGTACTTAATGATCATATACATAAATAAATGATTCTATTTACAGGTTTTGTTTCGTTCAGGCGTGCTTAATCAACTAGAAGCGAAACGTGATGAGTTGATATCAGATAGGATTATTCAACTGCAGGCCGTCTGCCGTGGTCATTTAGCTAGAAAAAGGCTCGTAGAAAGGCGTATACAGGTATAAAAAAACCAAAACTATATCGAATGTAATTTATTTTTTTTGTTTTCTTTGCGCAGGAACTCGCCGTCAGATGTATACAACGTAATGTGCGAGCTTTTTTGAAAGTCCGCGGATGGTCTTGGTGGAGATTGTTAGTTAAGGTTACACCTTTACTAAACGTTCACCGTACTGAAGAGCAATTAAAACTTGCAAATTGTGAGTTGGAAACGCTGAAAGCTAAATTGGCAAAATCTGAAATCGAACGGAACAAGCTCAAGGCGGAATATTCCAAGTTAGAACTAAGAGTGAGTATTATAATGTTTATAATATTGTAATTGTAATTGTAATTTATCAGTCCTCACCCTGGCAGAACACTTTCTGCCCATATACATATGCACGCATATGTTAGGTGAGAACCTACCAAGCCTTGCCAGTATAATCACGATTCATTTTAATTTTATAAAAGCCAGATCGACGTATAGTGAATTGAGCTGCAATTTTTGCTAATTTTTTCGTTGAAATACTGCTTATAATATTGCTTGATAGTGCTTAAAGTTTTCTTTGATAAACATTATGCTTTTAAGTATTAAAGATTTATTCGTAACGTGATTGTGGGTGAAAAAAAAAATCGGTATTGAAAATGGATCATCTTTGTAATGCCTGTGCCAATTGTATTCATTCGGAGGCTGACACGGTTATTTGTCAAGGTTTCTGTCGATCAACATTTCATGTTGAATGCCCCAGGCTTAATCCTGCCCTATGGGCAGAGGTAAAATCTAGTGATGCGATTTTTTGGATGTGTCAAGCTTGCAGAAAACTTATGAGCAATGCAACTTTTCGTGGAGCTCTAAGCAATGCTAATAACACACTTGATATGGTACTGGACCAGCAAAGTAAAATGTTCGAGGAATTAAGGGATGAAATTAAGAAAAACGCGAATATGATCAATCGAATCACAAGAAAAATTCCCTTAACGCCTTCAACTCCCAAACCAATTCCTGGTTCAGACGGAAAAGCATCGAAGCGTACGCGTATTCTTCTAGATCCTGCTCAAATGCTTTGTGGGAATAAAGAGCCAGCGCGCGACTCTTCCATTCCGATCGTACCGGTTACCCCTCGTGCCAATAAATTCTGGTTGTTTCTGTCTAGATTCTCACCACAAGCCGCTGTGGAAGGGATTTCTAAACTAGTACAGCAGAATCTAGAGCTAGAGGGTCCGATCGAAGTCGTTAAATTAGTTCGTAAAGGAGCGGATTTAAGTCAAATGACATACGTATCATTCAAGGTGGGAATTGATTTTGCTTATAAAGAAAAGGCGATGCAGCCCTCGAGCTGGCAAATAGGAATCTATTTCCGTGAATTCATAAATGAGTCTCGATCAAATACATTTCGAGATGACTACAAGTATAATGAGTCCAATCCGGAAAATTTCCTCACGCCGCTTACCAACACACAGTAATTATGATGAATCTGAAATGACGATAGATTATAATCTTACTGCGATTCACGAAAACATTACTGACGTACCTGAGTTAGTACCGAAATTGACGACCGCTGCCTCCGTATTATCCACAAGACGAAAACCTGCCGAAAAGGATGTATACTATTAGAACATGAAGCATAAAAGGAAGTGAACGGCAAAAAATTATCTATATGTCCTCAATCGAGTTAGATATAGATATATATTGCTTCACCGAAACTAACCTGGACTCAACTGTAATGGATAGTTCGTTGTTTCCTCCCGCTTTCTGTGTATATCGTTGTGATAGAAACTCAGCAAACAGTGAAAAAAACATCTGGAGGTGGTGCTCTCATTGCCGTCCGAAACTGCATCGCCAGTACCGAACACGCAGTAGCTAAAAACAATGAAGCACTCTGTGTTAAATTGCCAGCAGACACCGGATCGCTTTTTCTGTGCTGTGGCTATATTCCACCTACCTCTAGCATTGATCGGTATCGCTCCTTTTGCCTTTTTGTCGAATCCGTAAGTGTGTCCATCGGCCCAGATGATGATGTCGTTGTGATCGGCGATTTCAACCTGCGAAATTTGAATTGGAATCAGACTCACTTTGACTCAAGTAATAAGTTTTACCTATCCGATCAAATCACTTCACAATCGGAGATAGCCATTGTTGATGAATTTCTTGCGGCCGGGTTGATGCAAATATGTGATATACCAAATCACAACAATTGTTTTCTTGATTTGGTATTCACTACCGAACAAACTTTTGAAAGAGTATCAGGATGAATTAATGGAACCTCTCGCGAGTCTGTTCAATGCGTCTCTCACTTTCGGCTACTTTCCCTCGATTTGGAAGGTGTCTCGAATTAGTCCAATTTATAAAAAAGGATCTCGTTCAGATGTGGAGAACTACCGCGGAATAACTATTCAATCGGCTATACCAAAGCTTTTTGAACAGATTGTGTACGACTATTTGTATGAAAAAGTTGCGGAACGCATTTCCTCTACGCAACACGGGTTTTTGAAGAGAAAATCGGTTACTACAAACCTCTGTGAATTTACGTCTCTAGTGAATGACTACATCTCGAAAGGATGTCAAGTAGATTGTATATACACAGACATGAGTAAAGCGTTTGATGCCGTTAAGACCGAAAGTATTATGCAGGCGGCTGCAGATTTTGGCATCGGAGGTCCGATCTACAATTGGCTAGGAAGTTATTTGCTACACAGAGTTCAATATGTGAAAGTTAAGGAAAATGTTTCAGACTCCTTTGTTGTTAATTCAGCTGTGCCGCAAGGTAGCCATCTGGGTCCATTATTGTTTGTGCTGGTGATGAATAAGCTTCCAACTATGTTGTCCAATGCTATAATTTTAATATATGCTGACGATGTAAAAATATTCTTACCAATCAAGACTGACGCTGACTGTCTCAAACTTCAACTTGACATGGATAACTTTGGAACGTTTTGCTCAAATAGCGGCTTAAATATCAATCCGGACAAATGTTCGGTAATGACCTTTTCTCGGAAAATACGAAAAATTGAGTTTCAATACTCTTACAACGGCATTGTCCTGCCCCGCAGAGAAATTGTTCGAGACCTAGGAATTGTTTTCGACAGCTCACTTTCTTTTACAAATCATATAGACAATGTTATTAAGGACTGTCTTAAATTATTCTCTCTCGTGAAGCGATTCGGGCGAGACCTAAAGGACCCACATGCAATATTGGCTATATACGTTGGACTTGTACGGAGTAAGCTTGATTTTGTGAGCGTTGTGTGGCGCCCTCAATACGTAACTTATATACAACGAATTGAGCATTCAAAAAAAGTTTGTACGTTTTGCCTTGCGGAATTTGAGATGGAATGGAGACCAACTGCCGCCGTATCAAGATCTCTGTTCTCTAGTCAACATGGACACGATTCACTGCAGGCATAGAATAGCTGATATAGTGTTATTCGTAAACATTTTATCTGGACGAACCGATAGTCAAACACTTGCCGCACGGTTGCACTTTAATCAAAGTCAGGTCGTGCTCCGTAACAGACGTGTTTTCAACCCGCCTCATAGAAATAGGAATTATTCTCTTCATGAACCAACGTGCCGTTTTATGAGAGCTTTCAATGATCTACAGCATGTAGTGGAAATTACTATGCCACCAACTACCATTAAAAATAGGCTTAGTTTATATTTAAGGGGACAAGTGCATTTCTTTTAATCATTGTATTCATTTTTATTCCTTGTGTTAATATTAAGTTTTTTTTTGGCAACGGGCTTGTAGCCTATACCTTAATGACCAATAATAAATAAACGGGCTAGTTATTTCGTGATCTACCCGTGCAATATCTTATTTGCACTGACACTAAGAATCGCCCAAGACTTACCCCTTCGGATGGTTGCGAACGACTGGAGGCTGCTCAGCAATCGACTGGAATGCCGGCGATACCGATGACTGCCGACACGATAGCGCACCGAGCGCATGGTATCCGTCGCGATGATAGCACCGGGCATCACTGCTAAGAGCTGAGTGATACACGCTCCGATACTGGAATATGCAATGCGATATTCTGGTCCAGGGGTACTCAAATCCCACTCTACCAAGCTTAGTTACTTGGATATGCACTAGACCGTATAGCGCACCGGCTTCTACCACTAGCAGGCTCAGACTTGCCTGTCACATTAGTTTCAGATACATTACACAGAAGATAGTTGGAGATAGAAAGTGAAATAATAGAGTAGAGTCCTCCGTGTTGTAACATAGCACCCGATTCTGGAAATAATTTTCCAGAATCCTGTACAGCGACACCGGCTCTTGGACGTTCCGAAGCGAATTGGCTATGGAGTACCAACTAACGCTTTTAAACGCATTTCTCACGTCGAGCGTGACAATTGCGCAATAGCGGATACCTGTCCTCTTGCGTTGGATTGCCACCTCGGCTGTCTTAGTGACAGACAAGATGACATCCATCGTAGATTTGCCTTTTCGGAAGCCGCATTGGTTCCTTGACAGTCCGTGTACTGTAAGAGTCTGTTAAGGATAAACCTTTTCAGCACCTTGCCGGCAGTATCGAGTAGACAGATCGGCCTATATGACGAGGGGACACCTCAAGGTTTTTCCGGCTTCGGCAATGGGAGCAGGTACTGTCGCTTTCATCTCTCCGGGAAGGGGTCAGTTCGCGGGTTCGCATTGGCACTAGCACATAACCTTTCAAAACAGGCTCGTTTACTAGCTTTCATCCCACTCTTAATCGCTGCGCGTGCAGCGCAAGTGCTACTCGACATTCAGCCCTGCCTTCCTCCGAACGAGCTCTTTGCATACTTCTCCCCGCACGAAAGCACGCTCCGCGGAGTTCCACCATTTCAGCTGTCCACCAGTAAGCCGGTGACTTCCCATACCTAGGTCGGCTTTTCCTAGTTGCCAGTTGCCCAGTTGCCGTTTCCGGCAGGGACGCCATATATGGGTCCGAGATTATGGCACACGAAATTGATCCTTCTCCTTGAAGTTTTCCTAGTCAAAACTCTAGTGCGCACGTTTTCTTTGATTTTGGGCTATTGTGTGCGCGAGTAACTGTGTTACAAAAGTTAGCTCGAATGTTCGAGGTTAATATCTTTTGACCGGAAAAACCAATTCTTATGAAATTTTGCATATATATTTGTAGTGTCAAAACCTGTCGTTTGACATTAAAATAATTAAAATTAGGCAAATTAACTTGGTTAAAATCATTATAAATTATAATTAATTTTGGTGGGGTGTATACGGTTGCTCATAACTTTCAAACTAAACGTCCAATCAAAAAACAAATCAATAGTGATCTAGCCGGCTATATTACCTTTTAAATGAAACTAATAGCTCATAAATTGGTTTGGCTATCTCTGAGAAACAGGCGATCATTTGGACCTTGTCAATGCTGGTTTTTGGGCGTAACTTTTAAACTGCATATTTGTTTCCGATGAAACTTGGTAGAAAATTTAGCGATAGCAAGAGCTTTCATTTGGTACTAAGATCATTGAAATTGGTTGTGTAGTTCCGGAAAAAACCGTGTCACGTAGTTTTCACATTTTTGCCTATAACTTTTAAGGGGGCATAGTACTTTTTACGCCATATTTTTTGCCTTATTTCATAAATTTATTTCTCGATAATGCTAAAAGCCAATCGAATCAGGTTTTTTGCATTCAAAACATTATATTTAATACTAATATTTACAGTTTTGTTTTCATATGAGAACCTCTTCCCCTTTCCCCTACGGCTCCTTGAAGATAGTCATTCAAAAAAAACATGAATTGCGGTACCATGGATTGGCACTGGGAGGCTTATCCGAATTAAAAAATTCCAAAACGACATGAAAGTATATTAAATTATCTCGTGTTTGACCCATCCTTTTTTTAAAATTCGAACGCGTAACAAAATGGCGGACATTCAAACATAAAAGTAAGGTTTTTAGCCGAAAAAATTGACTTTAAACATTTCTAAAAAATACAAAAATTACAATATCGAAAAAAGGATGGGTCAAACACTAGATAATTTTGTTGGCTTTCAAACGAAAAAAGAATCATGAAAATTGCTTGAGCCGTTCTTGAGATATTTATGGTACCGACTTTGAAAACCTGGTTTCGAGAAAAACGGCGTTGAAGTTTTTATTCGCTGTGTAATCGCTCCAGACATGCACGGTACAAATAGCTGTAACTTTGTCAATTTTTGGAATTCATCGACTTCGACTTCAAACACATATGGTCAAAATGTTAATCTTTCGAAATAATCAATAAAAAAAATTTCGGTTTTTACAAATTGAAAAAGTACTATGCCCCCTTAAACGAAAAGTCGCACCACGAAACAACTGAATGGTGATATTCTAAACATAAATACCTTCCAAACAAAAGTACGAATGAATCGGTTCAGCCATCACCGAGAAACAGGCGATAGAAAATGAGCTGCACACACACACACACACACACACACACACACACACACACACACACACACACACACACACACACACACACACACACACACACACACACACACACACACACACACACACACACACACACACACACACACACACACACACACACACACACACACACACACACACACACACACACACACACACACACACACACACACACACACACACACACACACACACACACACACACACACACACACACACACACACACACACACACACACACACACACACACACACACACACACACACACACACACACACACACACACACACACACACACACACACACACACACACACACACACACACACACACACACACACACACACACACACACACACACACACACACACACACACACACACACACACACACACACACACACACACACACACACACACACACACACACACACACACACACACACACACACACACACACACACACACACACACACACACACACACACACACACACACACACACACACACACACACACACACACACACACACACACACACACACACACACACACACACACACACACACACACACACACACACACACACACACACACACACACACACACACACACACACACACACACACACACACACACACACACACACACACACACACACACACACACACACACACACACACACACACACACACACACACACACACACACACACACACACACACACACACACACACACACACACACACACACACACACAGACATTGCTCAAATCGTCGAACCCTATCGATTGGTATATGTGACTTGGCCCTCCGGGCCTCGGATCAATTTCATATTTTTCGACCAATTTTTAAACCTTTGTTATAGTATAACAAAGGTAAAACCTACACATGTTGTACAAAATACAACAGCGTGAGTAACTGAAAGTTAATAAAAATTGATGAATTTTATCCAAGAAACCGACACATCTTCGGAACATAATTCATCTATTGGTTAATGTTGCGTAGGGCGTTGGTTTACATAAAATTTTTGGAAATTGAATAAGTTTACACAATTTGAACAAAATAGGAGCACTTATAAATTTTGATAGATCCTTTTTCCATGAAACTGCGGAGTCAGTTCTTATTAATTTGAGTAAGTGCAAGTAAAAGTAAGTTATAAGGGGAAATACTATTCTTTAACATACACATTGCGTAGTAAAGGTCCAGTTTATAGGTTTTTGAACTATGCATAATTTCCTGTAATGCAATTCTATTTGGTTCATATCAATAAAGTTTTCTTGAATAAATTTCATCAATTTGTATTAACGTTCGGTTACTCACGCAGCTGTATTTTGTACAACATGTGTAGGTTTTTGAATGCCATATTGTTATATAGTTACAAATCATTGTTTAACTAACGTATATTCTTCAATAAACTTGTTATGAGCAAAATGTCAGAAATATTCGATGCATTAATACTTTAAATTGTTAGGAAAACAGATCAGCATAAACCGACCGAAAATCACAGAAACGATGCAAGCAGCATGTGAGGTGTACCGCAATTGGCCCCAACTGGCATTTTATCTCGTTTCTTCATATAGAAAAATGGTGTCTGTATGCAGCAAAACTATCAGCAAATGTAAAATGTTTAAAATGTAGCCGTCTGTTAGTAGTCGAATAATTCGGAGTCAAAATTAGGGTGTTTTTTATAATCAAAGTTCTACAGATCCTAAACAAGCAGAGATAGAGGTATACTACATTCAGTAAAGTTCAGTGCAATTTTAAGAAACTCTTCCAAAGGGTCGATAAACTTAAAGTCAAGTTTTCCTAGACAAAACTCTAGTGCGCACGTTTTCTTCGGTTTTGGTCTATTGTGCGTGAAAGTAAACGTGTTACAAAAGTTGGCACGTGTGTTCGAGGGTTGATATCTTTGGACCGGTAAAACCAATTCTTATGAAATTTTGTATATATATTCGTAGTGTCAAAACCTCTCGTTTGATATTAAAATAATTAAAATTAGGTAAATTATCTTGGTTAAAATCATTATAAATTACTTTTAATTTTGGTGTGGTGTATACGGTTGCTCATAACTTTCAAATTAAACGTCCAATCAAGAAATCATTCAATAGTGATCTATTAGGATATATTATCTCTCAAATGAGACTAATAGCGCATAAATCGGTTTGGCTATCTTTAAGAAGCAGGCGATAATTATTATCTTGTCAAAACAGCTTTTTAAGCATAACTTTTAAACTACTTGTTTGTTTTCAATTAAAAATTCCTGAACAATTTAGCTTTAATAAGGGTTTTCATTTGATACTAAGATCGTTGAAATCGGTCATGTAGTTCCGGAGAAACCCGTGTCACGTATTTTTCACATTTTTGCTTATAACTTTCAAACGAAGCGTCGTATTACGAAACAACTCAATAGTGATCTACTAGACAATAATACCTTTCAAACTATCTGAGCATATCCACGAGAGAGATTTTGGCCAAGTATCGACGAGCGAGGTATGAGTTGACCACGATACTGAGGAGGAGAAAGCGCCAGAAGGAGGACAGAGATCGTGAGGAGCTAGAACAACTATTCCGGGCTAATGACACCCGCAAGTTTTACGAGAAGGTGAACCAAACTCGCAAGGCCCAGACACAAAAACCTGACATGTGTAGGAACGAGGGAGGGAATCTAATCACAAACGAGCGCGAGGTGATCGTCATGTGGAAGCAGTTCTTCGATGAGCATCTCAACGGCGATATAGCAGCAGGATACGCAATGGAAGTTAACCTCGGAGTACCTACAAACGACAACAGCGTACTGGCTCCCGATCTCGAAGAGATCCGGTGAGAAATCGGTCTGCTGAAGAATAATAGAGCCGCCGGAAAGCACCGACTCCCGGCTGATTTCTATAAAATGGCCAAGAACCGTTAGCAACGGCACTTCACTGGCTGATTTCAAGGATTTAGGAAGAAGAGAAACTACCGGAGGAGTGGATGGAATGCGTAGTCTGTTCCGTCTACAAAAAGGGCGACCGGCTAGACCGCTGTAACTACCGCGGCATTACGCTGGTCAACGCCGCCTACAAGGTGCTTTCCCAGATTTTGTTGCGTCGTCTATCCCCAATAACAAGAGATTTCGTAGTGCAGGATCAGGCGGGCTTTATGGGGGCCCGTGCTATTACGGATCAAATTTTTACTCTCTGACAAATCCTTCAGAAATGTCGAGAGTACAACGTGCCCACGCATCATATTTTCGTGGATTTCAGAGCAGCATACGAAAAGAGCAATACCGTTGAACGCGAACAGCTATGCCAGATAATGCACGAGTACGGTTTTCCGGATAAACTGACGCGGCTGATCAAAGCTACTCTGGAACGAGTTATGTGTTACGTGCGCGTTTCGGGGACACTCTCAAGTCCTTTCGAATCGCGCAGAGGGTTACGGCAAGCGGATGGACTGTCCTGTATGTTATTCAATATCGCTATTGAAGGTGTGATCCGGCGAGCGGGCAGCGAAACGAGAGGAACGACCTTCAGCAAGAGTAGCGAATTCCTAGCCTTTGCAGACGACCTCGACATCATTACTAGAAACCGTGGTATGGCGGAGGCAATCTACGCCAGACTGAAAACGGAGGCTAGGAGGATAGGGCTACAAATTAATGCGTCGACAACCAAATATATGGTAGAAAGAGGCTCCCGGGAAAGTAACGTTCACCTTCTACGGACAGTGACTATTGACGGCGATGAACTGGAAGTGGTTGATGAGTTCGTATATTTGGGATCTCTGGTCACCACCGACAATAACACGAGTAAGGAGATGCAACGACGCATTCAAGCTGGAAATCAAGCCTTCTTTTCCCTCCGCAAGACGTTTCAATCTAGGAGCATCCGCCACCGTACAAAGCTGACGATGTCTTCTTCTTCAGCAGCATAGAGCCGGGGTGGCTCGTGCTGTTTCAAGCACTCGTCTCCATTCAACTCGGTCTTGGGCCACTCGTCGCCAATTTCCTAGTCGTCTCAGAAGTCGCAAATCGCTTTCGACCTGGTTGAGCCATCGTGCACGTTGGGCCCCCCTGTTCCTGGTGCCGGTGGGGTTGTTGAAGAGGACTATTTTCGTCGCACTGTCGTCCGGCATCCTTACGACGTGTCCGGTCCACCGTAGCCTGCTAATTTTCGCTAGATGTACGATGGGAGTCTCCCCAAGCAGTGCCTGTAGCTCGTGATTCATACGCCTCCGCCACTCTCCGCTTTCAGTTTGTACTCCGCCAAATATCGTCCGCAGCACTTTCCGCTCAAACACGGCAAGGGCGCGTATGTCCTCCGTAAGCAGCGTCACGGCTTCAAGTCCATAAAGAACTACCGGTCTAATAATGGTTTTGTACATTGTTAGCTTCGTGCGGCGGCGTATGCTTCCTGATCGTAGCGTTTTACGAAGGGCAAAGTACAAGCTGACGATGTACAAAACGCTAATAAGACCGGTAGTCCTCTACGGACTTGAAACGGTAACTTTGCTTACGGAAGACATACGTGCATTTGCCGTTTTTGAACGAAATGTGTTGCGGACTATTTTTGCTGGAGCGCAAACGGTAACGGAAAGCGGAGAGTGGCGGAGACGTATGAATCACGAGCTACAGGCACTGCTTGGGGAGATTCCCATCGTACACCTGGCGAAAGGTGGGAGACTACGGTGGGCCGGCCACGTCGCAAGGATGCCGGACGACTGTGTAGTGAAATCCGTTCTCTTCAAGAACTCCACCGGCACCAGGAATAGAGGGGCTCAACGTGCACGATGGCTCGACCAGGTTGAAGCCGACTTGCGTGTGTCGAGACGCGCAACGAATTGGAGACGAGAAGCCCAGGACCGAGTACAATGGAGAGGAATTCTTGATACGGCAAGAGCAACCCCGGTTCTCGGCTGAATAAGTAAGTAAGTAATAAGTAACTTGAACTTGAAAATAAAGTCGTGTGGTTTAATGGTTGCCTAAAACTACATTTGTAAGGTTAGGAACTGAAAACTGCACCAGCCCGCACCTCCTAGCTTGGCTACTCAATTATACAAATTGAAGTGTTTCCAGTTATGGCCACGTGGAGGCGCTAGGTAGGGCTTGGGATGACTAGAGCTATTTTGGGCGCTTTTTCCTAGTTGCCTTCCCCATTTAATATCCGATTGTTTATCGCTAGGATGCATATGGATGATAACTAACACAGCGTTAACAAACTGTTGAATTAAATTCCGAAAACGTCTCGATCTCTGTATGAGCATTTCCAGCTCTAAAACACTTAAGAAGCTTTTTTGACTCGACTATTTTGATTAGAATGATTGGAATGTGAAAATATGAAAATGGTTTGTTTCTAAATCTAATATCTTCATCTTATATATAAAAATGGAAGTGAAAAAGTTCGACCGCGCATCACTTGAGAACGGAGCGTCCGATTTGAGCCTTCTTTTCTTTATTGTGTTCGTTTCCACCACCGCTATGTTTTTACGGCGAGAAAAGTTGGAAAATTTACTGGGAAGATAGGAAAACTCGAAAAATTAGTTTTCCATATAAAACCCGCAACGCATTGTATTTGGCTGCTATGATCATCGTACGATTTTTTGCAGCACCGTTGCCGTATTCAAACAAACACGTGGTTACCATCATTGAAATCGCCACATCTAACAATGCTATTAAACATTTTGGGGGTTTACAATTTCAGAAAATAACCAATCAATAGGTCCAACTTATTAATCAACCTAAACTCAAGCCTAAAGCGTTAGTAATAAAATTCGTTAATTTCATTCATTCGTTCATTCATTTATCAAATTTATGAAACAAACACGATTTATTTTTATTCCTTTTTACATCGGATGCGTAGCCAGAAGATCCAGTGCAGGTTAACAAAAGGTTTAAGCACTAAATTCACTAAATTGCCACATCCCAACCGTCAAATGAAGAATACATTTAGCATATGTTAACGGATTATGTGCATATTCGGTTTAACTGAATATCAAGCTAATAAATCAACAGTAAGAGCATATGATCTAGAATTTTTAAAAAAATAGTGGACGAAGAAACTATTTACGCCTTTCACGCCGAGGACCCGGGTTCAAATCCCAACCCCGCAGAAGTCACGAATGACCCAAGCTGGTTAAAGTGACTATAATCAAAACAAACAAAAAATCGTGTTTAACTTTCAGTCGATTTTATATCGTAATAGATTCTTTAGAAGTGTAAAAAGGTTTATAAAATGACGCATTTATGTTAAATTGTTTTAGTGCGTGAATTACCAAAGGAACAATACAGCGATCAATTGATTTTGTGGAATAATAAAATTTAGTTTGTTTTGAGAATAACAGTTATCGAGATTCAGCAACGCAATTCCTTTGGGTAATTCTTATCAATAGATTTATGAATAAAAAAAAAAAATAAAAATCTGATGACTATTGATATTGAATACATATCAGAATATAAAATTGACCCTTAAATTATCGAGAAATTCCAAAGTTGCAGCAGACGATATTAGCCGTCTGACCAACTTTTACAACAAATATATTAACATCCAGTATTACTATTTTTTAACCAGCAGAGTTTATAAAACAAGACTCAATGCAACTACCACTAACACTACTGTTGATGTTGCGGGGATTGGCAAATCAACTTTTACACCGATATGCATTTCTTACTAATGACTTAATACAGTTGTTAAATTTAGACATTCTCTGAAATCCCGGCGTTTAATCAACCAAACGCAGTATGGTAGCCGCGTGTAGCCATTTGAAAAGAACACACTCGCGTGAACCGAGTAGACTTACTTCGAGGTTGGAGTACTGGTTACTTGTGATATCGATATGAGTTAAAATTAGACGAAGTATAGATATACATGCAGCTGATTACTAAAGGTCCAATGGGGGATTTCTCTCTGGTGTCCGGGGTGTCTGCGTGCAGATCCCAGATCAAATCGAAGTGTCCGCCCTGGTCGGTTCTATAATTCTGCTCGATTTATTGGTAGGAACTAGCCCTTTTATACAGGATTTTCCCTTAGCTAGCACAATCGGTCAAATACCAATACTTAATACTATTGCATCCAAAATATTCAATGTTTATCAACATTGGCAGCTATTGTACTGAATCGTACTTTGTTTTTGTTTTGGGCCGCGCCTCGCCTGTGTGATGCCAGCGGCGCGTGCCGGTTCGGAGCTGGAGCAAATGCGCACCAGCAGCGATGAGTCACATCGTCATCGCTGCGAGTGGCGTCGTTCACTCCGCATCATAAACGCACATGCAGCATAACGCGGCTACATGCATCACACAGCAGCGGGCGTAAACCACTCGTAAATAAATAGCGGTTTACTGTGTACTGTTTATAGTACATGGAGAGTGCGTATAGCACAGCAGAACTCATTAGACAACGGCACACTTGACTTATACCTAAAAAATATCCCTTTTTCTAAAACGCAGCAGGAGTTCATCTGAAGCTTACATATCGTATATTTTATCCAATTTGTGGCAGTACGAAGTTTGCCGGGTCTTCTAGTATATCTATAAAAGTAAAAGTAAATAGGGAGGTTTGATACAACGGGATTTTCTTTTTAAAAATTTAGCTTTTTGCTTTCTGGCCTAAAACGAACAATCTGACAAAATTTGGTTCAAATCTGTGAAGGTCGGTTACACACTAAAATTTTTTTTACCGAACTCTGAGCAGCCGAACGTTCTATAAAAAATTCGATGGTACCAATCGACGTTTACGGATCATTAGTAATGTTTGGCATCATAAAAAATTTTTACCGAACGTTCTGCTGCTCTGAGTTCGGTAAAATTTACGATAATTTACCGAACCCGGTACTTTTTTTTAAGTGTGTACAGTATATATAAAAATTTAGTTCAAAGTGGTGCATATAGAATTTGACGTCAGTTTTACAAGAACTACAAATTTCAAAAAATATCAGAAAGAGTATCTATATGTAGCTCCTCGCCAGATTTTAGGGCATAATTTAAGCTATGTTTGAAAAAATTAAGGCAAACAGCAGAGGATCTTTTGAGAACATTAACATTTTATAATTTTATAAAATTACAGGGCTACCCGAATAAAAATGTATAGCGAAAAAACATTAAATTTCACTGTTACATACATTGAAAACCTTCGAAAAACCACATTGAAAAAGTGAAAATCTTTGTAAAAGTTACACTGAAGTTACCATGAATATCAGTGATTTCACAGTAAATTTTAATGGAAACCGCCAATTTTACAGCGAATAAGGGGGGTGATTAAGTGATGTAACACTAAATTTTTCGGCTTTTTCCCATACAAATAAAAACCAAAAACAGTAAAATTTGTGGTACATTCACTATAAGTTTTACACTGTTTTACAACGAAGTTACAATGAAATTTAAGGTGAGTTCTGCAAAAAAAAATTGAAGGCTTTCGGATTATTAGGACAAAATAAAACCGGCTGATTAATTACCGTATTTCATGTTTTTGAAAAGATATGATGACAATGAGTTTGATAGACTTCGAACTATTATGATTTTCGAGCCGCATTCATCGCTCATATTAGGAAAGTATTAGAGGTCAGTACACCTACATAAACAAATCTGCTCTTTCCCATTCACGCCTTATCTTAATCTGTTAGATCCTATCGACTCTTTGTTTCATTACTGTCTTCTATCGTTCCGTCTGTCAATTGTAAAATCTACCGTTATAAAAACTTTATAATATGCCTGACACTCATTCGATGTCAAGACGTAGAAACAACGAGGTTGGTCTATTCCATAGGAACGGAGCCTTTCCCCGAACACCCGCGTTAAGAATCGCGGCTAATATGTTGACAGACGAACAAGTAAGTCGTAAGCGCCTGCATAGTGCCGTCGTCCCGTCAGTAAAACGAATCAGATTAAACTTCTCAATCGGTGGTTTCTACAGTAGACGGAGGAAGAGACACAATTTGTGTCTACAAATAACTCAACCTGCCAAGGATTGGACCTTAGAGATTATTTCCTGCTTCAAAACAATTTGCATTGTTGCCGAATTATATGAAAAATTTTCCAAGAACGGTACAGTGAAGTTACAGCATAAAGTGTTATAAACAGCAAAATTCATTGTAATCGTAAAGTTTTTACATTAATATGAATACATCATATGAAAATTTTTCCAAGAACGGTACAGTGAAGTTACAGCATAAAGTGTTGTAAACAGTAAAATTCATAGTAACCGTAATGTTTTGCCTTTCTACTATATAAATATATAGTATAAAGGTATAGAAATCACTTGGAAAACCGGAAATGGAAAGAAGGTCCTGCGGGTCGAATGTTATATACCATTCGACTTAGTTTCGAAAACTGAGCATTTTCTGTGTGTGTGTATGTATGTGTGTGTGTGTGTGTGTGTATGTGTGTGTGTATGTGACGCTTTTAATCTCACTCACTTTTCTCGGAGATGGCTGGACCGATTTTAATGTTCTTAGTGTCAAATGAAAGGTCTAGGTGTCCCATTGGTCGCTATTGAATTTCATACTGATCGGACTTTTAGTTCAAAAGTTATGCATAAAAATACGAAAAATATGGGACTTCATTATCTCATAGATCCCTTAACCGATTTGAACAAAATTGATTGCATATGAAAGAGGAGCCTTACAAACCCTTAACTTCCAAATTTCATGATGATTGGACTTGTAGTTTGAAAGTTACATAAAGAAATGTGAAAAAATAGTATTTAAAACATATTTATGTAACATATAAGCATTAATTTAATGAAAAACATCACACATTTTATGATTATTTGAAAATTACTGCTGAGATCTATCAAACGAAACCGAGTTATTTAAAATCGGACGCTTCATTCAAAAGTTATTCAAACTTTAACACTTAAGCACCGTATATTAAACCGTTAAAACGTGTGAAATCAAAACATATCAATCAAATGTTGATTGTATTCAATGTATGAGATGTGTGTGATGTATGTGTGTATGTATGTATGTATGTATGTATGTATGTATGTATGTATGTATGTATGTATGTATGTATGTATGTATGTATGTATGTATGTATGTATGTATGTATGTATGTATGTATGTATGTATGTATGTATGTATGTATGTATGTATGTATGTATGTATGTATGTATGTATGTATGTATGTATGTATGTATGTATGTATGTATGTATGTATGTATGTATGTATGTATGTATGTATGTATGTATGTATGTATGTATGTATGTATGTATGTATGTATGTATGTATGTATGTATGTATGTATGTATGTATGTATGTGATGACAATTTGCAATTTTAAAATTTGCAATGAAATTCAAGAAAAGTGAGAAACATGTCAATTGTCTGAAGTTTTTGAAGCCTCTTAGTGGAATACGAACTCTGAAATTAAAGAAAAGAAAAAACTTTTACCGACTAAATTCCACTATTTAATATTTATTCGCGACAGATACGTATACGCTTTGAAATAAGACACTGATGAAGCCTGCACGTCGTAGGTGAACTACGTATCTGTTGCAAATAAATATTAAATAGTGGGATTCAATCGAAAAGATTTTTCTTTTCTTTGATTTCAGATTTCAATTGTCATTTTCTTCACTTGCTGTTACTCACAATTGTACAAGAAAAGCAAAAAGCGAAGAAAAGCAGTTTATTTAAGCATGTAGGTATAGTGGCGTATAGAATCAAAACTACTAGTGAGTTGATTTTTCCAAATAAATTTGTACAAATTCCTAACAAATTCTGCGCATCAATAGATGCTCTTTTCAATCAATAGATACTAGAGCTTAGAAATGTTATATGAAAAATATGAAGCAAACGTTGCACGGTAGAAATTTTGTAAGATTGGTTTTCGTTAGTGATATTTTAAAGGACAGATGTCTTATGTCATGTATCATGTTTTAATAAATAAATAAAAAAAAGACAAGCACTGGGAATCATATCGATCATATTTCCCATTCTCAAGCATGTTTATGGCGCAGCTTTGGCACTATTTTTCGACCTCATCTTGTTTTCCTAACCCTCTAACATTGTAAAAACGATGCGATCAAGCTAATGACTATCTTTTCATGAAAGTACATTCAAAAGAAGCTTAAGTTTTGATTTTCATGCAAAAATAATTATCTGAAGGAGTGCTAGCTAAGAAATAGTTCCATTTCTCGTTTTCATATCTAATGCTCTATTCAGTAATTTTTTTCTAATTCAGAAATATTGCAAAATTGAAGCCAAGCAAATCAATAGTAAAATTTTGAGATCAATCATTTTGTTGTAGATATTCTTTTTCTTCAAAAGCGAAATATAATAATAATTTTTCTGAACTCTTGTTTTTCAAAGATGCTAACTTTTGAATGCATGGTATTAATATCAAAATATCAAAAAATCTGCTATGAACATTTGTTCATATTGTCAATTCAAAACAAGTTTCGTATGTGGCTCTGAAGCCCGAAAGTTAAGGCCGTCTGTAGACCCGTTAGAGGGTTAATTTCTAATTTTCTATACATATTCATACAAGTCTGTAAAAATTATTTTTTGTGTTTACATTATTTTTCTATAAATATTATAAAACTACATAAGGTGTTCATCAAGTAACATAAATGACGCTTACATGTATTTACGCACCCAAGGAAAGAAAATATAATTATTCTACACAATACGTTGTGAATTTTACTGGCAAATAAGGATTTTGAGGAATACGGAACGGATATTTAAAAATATAGTCTAATATAACATCTATACATCTACAATTAAGTTCCTGAGAAATTAAATAATGATTATTGTGGCAGTAGAAAGGCTAGGTCACGCCGCTAGGTGGATTAATTCGGGTTTTTACAATAATATTCGTTATGCATTTCTATGCGGGTACTGACTCTATGGCTGCACCTTCCAGCTGAGATTCGAGATTCGATATCAGTAAAACTTCGTTCCAATCAAAAATTATATTTGAGCGTGAAATGCCCATATCAAATGACATAAAAAATGGTATAACAAAGGTTCATTTCACCACTAGGTGGATTAAATCAGGTTTTGTTTATAACTTTTAAATGAAACGTCGGACCACGTAGTAATTCAATAGTACTCAAAAGTAATAACGAATGAATGGGTTAAGCCATCTCCGAGAAACGGGCGATAGAAATGATGCATCTTTGGAAAGGGTCGTTCAATGTTCAGATGATACCGTAACAACAATTCAAGTAATAATTTTTTTAATAAGTTTGTTTTCCATTTTTTAGTTCCAAAACATTAAAGATAGATTCATTTCACATAACTTTTCTAAACATTCTAAATTTCTAACTCTTACGTATTTTCAGCAGTGGACCTTTGTTTATGGACGACCCGTAAAATCATATTTCCTCTTATAACTCATTTATCTCAACAGATAGCTCAATATGATGTTCAACAAAATTTTTTATACGTAAGAGAAGAATATTTTTGCAGAAGACTATTTTGCTTTATCTCTATGAGTTAATTAGATATAGCCGATTTCAGATTAAGAACAGTCCAATTTTACTAAAGCATAACTCGAAAAGCGGCAAACGAATCTTGATGAAACTTTGGCGATTCAATATACACATATGCACAAAGTTTTTAGCAAAAAATGGTGGAGGTATTATTTTTTTTTAAAAATATAAAATTCTTTGAACATTATGATTTACTATAGCTAAAATTGTCGTTTTCTTCATAGATTCACATTCAAGTAATCAAGTATGCGACCACGCAATACTATACGCAACAAATATAATGGCAATGACCATGGTTGATACTAAAATAGTGAATGCATTCAAAGAGCTAAATTCGCAATCTTGTTTTTAAGCGAAAAAGCTAAAAGAATGTTTAATAATAACCTTGAATTAAAAGATTTTTACGATGCCTTTAGATACTAACACGGACTTTTACTGTTATACGCGTATATTCGCAAAATGAAGATGTTTTTGAAAATATTTTATAGATTAAAAATAACTGCGATGTGAAAAACGAGGAAGATGAAGCAGGGCTGCGGAAAACTTACGATTTGCGCGTAATCGAACTACTTACGAAGGAAATACCACTAGTTGTTATACTTTTCGGGAAATTCAACATTGAAATTCAAGAAGAATTCCATTATGATTTTTAAATCTATTTAAAGCTATAAAATTCACAATGGAAATAAATCGGGATTTTTTTTCTTTATTTTTTCTTTATTTCGCTCAAAAAACTTCAGTCAATTTCAACATTTATCAAATATTACTACACAACACGTTGATTTATTTGAGCGAATGCACGTGATGCTAATAATTATTAGCAAACATATAACCAACCCTTCAACGGGTAGACTTCTGTAGATAGTTTTTGCTTTGAGAGTCTCAGAGCCACAAATGAAATTTATTCTAATTGGATAACATAATATCTGTGTTGAGAATAGATTGACATTTTGGCATCAACATTACAACATTCCCAAGTAACAAGTTGGGTTTTATTGTACTCTTATGATGGCACTTAAGACCAAAATTGGTCTTGAAGACCACCATAAGAGTACAATTGTTGCTCGGGTTCTGACTATGCGGTCAAGAGTTCTTATGTTTCAAAATAAAAAATTCAGGAAAACTGTGACCAAAATAATTGCACGAATTTTGTCAATTTTTCCTTTTGAAAACATGGGACATCTAGAACAAAATGTTCAACCTCAACAATATTCAGAGACGAGCTACTCACTGACTTTTGTAATATTTGGAAAAAACAAGGATTGGATATGAAAACCAAAATAAAGATTTTATAATAGAGTAGGGCGGGCCATAAGTGCGATGTTTGAAGTTGTCATCAATTTTCGTGAGATATAAAGAAGGACAACAACATAATATATTTTATTGTGATGCAGTAACTCAATGTCTTCACATTCAACTATAAATCATCTGCGGTAATAGTGTTTTGCAAAATAAATTCTTCTTTCTTCTGATCAAGTGCAGATTCGCACTTTTACCCCACCAACGGGGCAAAAGTTCGAATACCGCGGGGCAAAAGTTCGAAGCTAGAATCTATGAAATTAGCCCAGCAGTAGCTAACAAAACCATATTATCTTCAATCTGCGTTATGTTTTGATAAGGAATATTCTCAATTGGCACCTTTTCTATTTTGCGCTGGTGTATTGCAGCCTCCGTTAGATCGAAACTTTTCCTAACCTTTGTTTTTTGTTTCATCAGCGGAAACACATTGTTTTTCTTCGGCCAACATCTGTAGAGCACACAGTTTTCTGCAGATCTTTCAGTTCTAGTATCTGTAATATAGTGCCTAAAGCTGTATATAATTAGCCATACATTTTTGCCTCGTCCATGAATCGTACTTTTGCCCCGTCCGTGAATCGAACTTTTACCCCGCTAGGCGCTAGACGGGGTTAGATAAAATTACGGAAAAGCGAAATATATTTTGTAAATTATTTTCACCGTATCTTGAAAACAGATATCTGAGTGATGTAAAACGCTGCTTCAAATTTTCAACAAGTAATATCCTCCTGTTAATATCGTATTTGCCGTATAACGAAAAATTACTTCAAAACCGCCCTAAAATAACATTTACATATTACTCAGCAACTATGCTTCGTAAGCAACAAAAGTTTACGTTAGATTCAAGCTATCAAAGTAGTCACCTATCCATGCCAATGTAGAAAATTTACTCGGAATCTGCACCGATAAATCATTGTATCGCACTTTTACCCCTCCTTACTCTATATCTTACCTGTTGCTAGTCCAGATTATTACTTTTGCATGAATATCAAATCTTGACCTTCTTTTAAGTGTACTTTTAAGATAAATAGTCATTATCTATAGTCGCCTCTTGAGAAGGTTAAATATGTACAGTTTCGGGAATACACAGAACAATCTATATGTATAGCTCTATGGCTGGTATCCTTTGCCTCCGACAGCGCAAATGGTATTAAGATTTCTTAATTATGTAATTTATCAGCGTATATAACATAGTTTTTTCTCAATGTAGGTATTGATACTAAATGTATCAAATGAACTTCATGAATATTTTTCGCTAACAGAAATTTTGTTATAACGCTTTGAAACTGAGCCAGAAACTGTGCCTGGGCAGTTAGGGATGGATAAAACGAGCACCTTAGCTACAGTAAATCATAATGTTCAAAGAGTTTTATCTTTTTTCAAAAAAATAACACCTCCACCATTTTTTGCTAAAAACTTTGTGCATATGTGTATATTGAATCGCCAAAGTTTCATCAAGATTCGTTTGCAGCTTTTCGAGTTATGCTTTAGTAAAATTGGCCTGTTTTAATCTGAAATCGGCTATATCTTATTAACTCATAGAGATAAAGCAAAATAGTCTTCTGCAAAAATATTCTTCTCTTACGTATAAAATTTTTTGTAGAACATCATATTGAGCTATCTGTTGAGATAAATGAGTTATAAGAGGAAATATGATTTTACGGGTCGTCCATAAACAAAGGTCCACTGCTGAAAATACGTAAGAGTTAGAAATTTGAAATGTTTAGAGAAGTTATGTGAAATGAATCTATCTTCTATGAATCTATGTTTTGGAACTAAAAAATGGAAAACAAACTTATTAAAAAAATTATTATTTGAATTGTTGTTACGGTATCATCTGAACATTGAACATTGAACGACCCTTTCAAAATGGCCATTAGTCGGGCCGTACTTCTCAGCTTCGCTCTGTTGCGCTGGGTTTGGAGCGCTGTAATCCAGGCTGGTCCGCTATACCGCAGTATCGACGATGATACACTGGCTAAGAGGCGCCTCTTGCTACTGCTTGGTCCAAAGTTATTCGGCATAATCCTAGACAGTGCACTGATGGCTTTCGCTGCCTTTTCGCATGCGTAGTCAGCATGACTGTTGAATTTTAACCGATTGTCGATCATCACGCCCAGGTGCTTCACCTCGCGTTTTGAGGTTATGGTATGTTCGCCTACGGTAATCCCCACGTGTTGGACTGCTCTCCGATTACTCACCAGTAGTATCTCCGTTTTATGGTGCGCTATTTGCAGTTTCGCGTTCTGCATCCAACTCTCCACCCTGCAGATTGACTCAGCCGCCAACGCCTCCACTTCCTCTAGTGATTCGCATGTAACCGTCATCACGATGTCGTCCGCGAAGCCAACGATTTCCACTCCCGTTGGTAGCTCTAGGGTTAGCACGCCGTCGTACATACTGTTCCAGAGAGATGGGCCGAGTATTGACCCTTGTGGAACGCCCGCCGTGATCACGGTCGTTTCCTTTCCGAGGTTCGTCCGGTATACTAGCATCCGATTCGAAAAGTAGCTTCTACTTGCCGATCCCTTCCATATAGCCTGACTGGTAAGTAACGGAACATTCTACCACCAATTGTGGACAGATGAGTGTTTATGCTATGCTCCTGACCTTCGATTCCCTTTTCTGTTTCGGCTGTAACTGAAAACGCCTTCTGTAACAGCTCATGGTGCTTGAAAGTACAACCATTCTTTCCACAGGGCTCAGCATTACAAGCTCCTTTATGTTGCCTAAGACACGTGCGACAGATCTTCAGGTGCTTAACTGCTGACCACCTCTCTCCGTACGAAAGTCCTAGAAATTTACTGCATCATGTTTTCATTCAAAAAATTGGCGAAGACTTCATTGAGCTAGAATATCCCGTTTAGGCGCAATCATTTTTGTCCGTCTAAAATCGCTTTCTGGACCATAGTGCATTGCATTTAATGAAGAAGAATATTTCACTCTTCTCTGTTAAACATTCACTTAAACAATGGCACTCACAGATTCTTATAAACATACATATGCCAGAAATGTAGTTTACATTAGTCTTTGATCTAATGATCTGAAATAGTCCTACGTCACCCTTTCGTACAACCCTTAAGCTGTATACCTTGTAGTATTTTTTGTTTGGTTCATATCAGTAAAGTTTGCTTAAATAATTTCATCAATGTTTTGCCTTTGTACTATATAAATATATAGTATGAAGGTATAGAAATCATTTGGAAAACCGGAAATGGAAAGAAGGTCCTGCGGGCCGAATGTTATATACCATTCGACTCAGTTTCGAAAACTGAGCATTTTCTCTCTCTGTGTGTGTGTGTGTGTGTGTGTGTGTGTGTGTGTGTGTGTGTGTGTGTGTGTGTGTGTGTGTGTGTGTGTGTGTGTGTGTGTGTGTGTGTGTGTGTGTGTGTGTGTGTGTGTGTGTGTGTGTGTGTGTGTGTGTGTGTGTGTGTGTGTGTGTGTGTGTGTGTGTGTGTGTGTGTGTGTGTGTGTGTGTGTGTGTGTGTGTGTGTGTGTGTGTGTGTGTGTGTGTGTGTGTGTGTGTGTGTGTGTGTGTGTGTGTGTGTGTGTGTGTGTGTGTGTGTGTGTGTGTGTGTGTGTGTGTGTGTGTGTGTGTGTGTGTGTGTGTGTGTGTGTGTGTGTGTGTGTGTGTGTGTGTGTGTGTGTGTGTGTGTGCGCTTTCAATCTCACTCACTTGTCTCGGAGATGGCTGGACCGATTTTAATGTTCTTAGTGTCAAATGAAAGGTCTAGGTGTCCCATTGGTCGCTATTGAATTTCATACTGATCGGACTTTTAGTTCAAAAGTTATGTATAATAATACGAAAAATATGGGACTTGAAAGAGGAGTCTTACAAACCCTTAACTTCCAAATTTCATGACGATTGGACTTGTAGTTTGAAAGTTACATAAAGAAATGTGAAAAAATAGTATTTAAAACCTATTTTTGTAACATTTAAGAATTAATTCAATGAAAAACTTCACACATTTTATTATTATTTGAAAATTACTGCTGAGATCTATCAAACGAAACCGAGTTATTTAAAATCGGACGGTTCATTCAAAAGTTATTCAAACTTCAACACTTAAGCACCGTATATTAAACCGTTAAAACGTGTGAATTCAAAACATCAATCAAATGTTGATTGTATTTAATGTGTGCGATGCATGTATGTATGTATGTATGTATGTATGTATGTATGTATGTATGTATGTATGTATGTATGTATGTATGTATGTATGTATGTATGTATGTATGTATGTATGTATGTATGTATGTATGTATGTATGTATGTATGTATGTATGCATGTATGTATGTATGTATGTATGTATGTATGTATGTATGTATGTATGTATGTATGTATATATGTATGTATGTATGTATGTATGTATGCATGTATGTATGTATGTATGTATGTTTTTTTTTTTTTTTTTTTTTTTTTTACGAGTTGGGAAATCTGCTGAGCACCTTAGAAGATACGGTACTATCAGACACCTGAAAAGATACCTCAGGGAGTGGGGTTTAGGTATCCCGACCCCCCTAATGGGGCGTGAGGATCCCGACCCACTAAAACCCTACTCGAGTCTCCAGCCTCAATCCCCCCTGGCACCACCTTATCGGTATTACTTCAGGGAGGGGCTATTGTGCTTAATGCACTCGCTTAGATAACTACTGGACTATGGTAGTTAGGCTGTTTATTCGCCGTTGATCGGCTCTCCAGTGGTTTTGTAGCTCGAGTACAATCTGGGTAGCAGCCGCATTGACCGCTCCCCAGATGTCCGAGCTGGAACACATCTTTTGGACTAGGTTATCCGGGGTAGTGTCCTGTCCGCTCACTGCCATCATGCTGCTTCTCGCGCCCGCGAAACTAGGGCATATGAAGAAAGCATGTTCTGCCGTTTCCTCAACATCCACGCATTCGGGACACGCGGGGGACTCCGCATGCCCAAACTTATGCAGATACTGTCTGAAGCAACCATGCCCTGACAGAATCTGTGTCAGGTGGAAGTTGACTTCGCCGTGGCGCCTGTTGACCCACCCAGATAGTTCCGGGATAAGTCGATGTGTCCACCGACCTTTTGTGGAATTAGACCATGCCCGCTGCCATGTGGTCATCGAGGCCGATCTTGTGGTACTCCGTATGCCTCTAGTTCCACGTTGGTTGAAGCACACTACGTCTTCGCTGATGATAATGCCAATAGGCATCATACCTACTAAGACGCAGATTGCGTCATGTGAAACTGTGCGATACGCACTCGCCACTCTCAAGCACATGAGACGATAGGTGCTTTCCAGCTTGGCTAGATAGCTTTTGGTACCTAACGCCGATGACCACACCGGTCCGCCATACCTAAGTATAGACTGGACCACGTTGGCTAATAGCCTTCGCTTGCTGCCATATACCGCAGAGCTATTAGACATCATACGAGACAATGCCGAAATAGCTGTGGAAGCCTTCTTGCAGGCATAGTCGACGTGGCTCCCGAACTTGAGCTTGTCGTCGACCATGACTCCCAGAAGTTTTAAGGACCGCGTTGACGAAATAGTGCAGTCTCCGACGCTGATCTTTGCTTGCTGTACCGACTTGCGGTTGTTCACCACGATAACCTCCGTTTTATGATGCGCTAGCTCCAGTTTCCTGGATCGCATCCAATCTTCAACAATGCTTATAGAGTGGGCAGCCGTCAACTCAACCTCTCTGATAGATTCACCATAGACTTCCAGGGTGATATCATCCGCAAAGCCGACAATCACCACCCCTACCGGGAACTTTAGCTTCAACACCTCGTCATACATGACGTTCCACAACACCGGGCCCAGTATGGAACCTTGCGGAACCCCTGCGGTGATTGGAACGCACTTCTGACCCTCCTCCGTGTTGTAGCATAGCACACGATTCTGGAAATAATTTTCCAGGATCCTGTACAGCGACACCGGCACTTGGACGTTCCGAAGCGAGTTGGCTATGGAGTCCCAGCTAGCGCTATTAAACGCATTTCTCACGTCAAGCGTGACAACTGCGCAATAGCGGATACCTGTCCTCTTGCGCTGGATTGCCACCTCGGCTGTCTTAGTGACAGACAAGATTGCATCCACCGTAGATTTGCCTTTTCGGAAGCCGAATTGATTCCTTGACAGACCGTTTGTACCCTCCGTGTACTGTACGAGTCTGTTAAGGATAACCTTCTCCAGCACCTTACCGGCAGTATCGAGCAGACAGATCGGCCTATATGACGAGGGAACACCCGGAGGTTTTCCCGGCTTCGGCAACAGCACGAGGTTCTGTCGCTTCCATCTGTCCGGGAAGTGGCCAGCTTCCAGGCATCTCCTCATTACTGCTCCAAATAACTCGGGAGCCTCTAACATAGCCGCTTTAATGGCCATATTCGGGATTCCGTCTGGCCCCGGTGCCTTGCTCACCTTTAGGGATTTAGCGATCTCAATGAGCTCCTCATTCGTAACCGTCACTTCGTCCCCGACCGCCAAACCGCCGTCGCCCACGTTACTTTGGATGTTCGGCTGGGAGGCCGACCATCCTACGCTATGGTCTGAGATACTGGAACGTCGGCCGTGGGACGACTCAGCGGCCTGGGGCCAGGGCCTTGGCTCGTGGCGCGGAAAAAGGCCCTCGATGATCCGCTCCAGCATCTCTGGCGATTGCTCTGAGGGCGCCATCACTCCCTTGGTCTTTGCCATTACGACCCTGTAGGCATCACCCCATGTATGTATGTATGTATGTATGTATGTATGTATGTATGTATGTATGTATGTATGTATGTATGTATGTATGTATGTATGTATGTATGTATGTATGTATGTATGTATGTATGCATGTATGTATGTATGTATGTATGTATGTATGTATGTGTATGTGATGACAATTTGCAATGAAATTCAAGAAAAGTGAGAAACATGTCAATAGTCTGAAGTTTTTGAAGCCTCTTAGTGGAATACGAACTCTGAAATAAAAGAAAAGAAAAAAACTTTTACCGACTAAACTGCCCATGGATGCATAGTTAACGTAAAAACCAAAATGACCAAAATGTACTTTTTCGGTCCTACACACTCTTAACTATGTTGTTCACATGCCCAATACTCAAACAACATATGTTTGTTCGAAAATATTCGAGAAATTTAGGAAAATTGACTTACTCTGCTATTGGTTTCACGTAATGCTAATGGTTGACGTAATTTCCTGCATAATCAATCAGCATAGTAACCTATTTGTTTCACGCCAAGTTATGGGAATAATCGTTCAAAAAACAGTCTGTTTATTCACATAAACTGGCGTTCGAATTTTTTAAACACAATAAATGATGAATGAATCATAAAACCCCATCAGTCCTGTTTTGATTAATAAACTCTAATAACTAGACAGATTATTCGTTTGAAAAAGTTTATAGCAAAGATTATATGGCTTTAAACGTTTTTCACGATAAAAATGCGTTTTCTCAACAATCATGGTGCTGGTCGTTACGTCGACTATGCATCCATGGGCAGTAAATTGCACTATTTAATATTTATTCGCAACAGATACGTATACGCTTTGAAATAAGACACTGATGAAGCCTGCACGTCGTAGGCGAACTACGTATCTGTCGCAAATAAATATTAAATAGTGGGATTCAATCGAAAAGTTTTTTCTTTTCTTTTTTAGATTTCAATTGTCATTTTCTTCACTTGCTGTTACTCACAATTGTACAAGAAAAGCAAAAAGCGGAGAAAAGCAGTTAATTTAAGTATTTTAGTACATATAGTGGTGTATAGGATTAAAATACTAGTGAGTTGATTTTTCCAAATAAATTTATACAAATTTCATACAAATTTTGCGCATTAATAGATGCTCTTTTCAATCCATAGATACTAGAGCTTAGAAATGTTATATGAAAAATAGGAAGTAAACGTTGCACGGTAGTAACTTTGTAAGATTTGTTTTCGTTAGTGACATTTTAAAGGACAGATGTCTTATGTCATGTATCATATTTTAATAAATAAATCAGAAATGACAAGCACTGGAAATCATATCGATCATATTTCTCATTCTCAAGCATGTTTATGGCGCAGTTTTTGCACTATTTTTCGACCTCATCTTGTTTTCCTAACCCTCTAACATTGTAAAAACGATGTGATCAAGTTAATGACTATCTTCTCATGAAAGTACATTCAAAAGAACCTTAAGTTTTCATGCAAAAATAATTATCTGAAGGAGCGCCAGCTAACAAAAAGTTCAATTTCTCTTTTTCATATCTAATGCTCTATTCAGTTATTTTTCTAATTCAGATATATTGCAAAATTGAAGCCAAGCAAACTAATAGTAAAATTTTGAGATTAATCATTTTGTTGTAGATATCCTTTTTCTTCAAAAGCGAAGTATAATAATAATTTTTCTGAACTCTTGTTTTTCAAAGATACTAACTTTTGAACGCATGGTTTTGATATCAAAATATCAAAAAAATCCAAAAAAACCACTAAAAAACCACCAAAAAAAAATATCAAAAAATCTGCGATGAACACATATTTCATATTGTCAGTTCAAAACAAGTTTCGTATGTGGCTCTGAAACCCGAAAGTTAAGGCCAACCGATTATAAAACTAAATAAGGTGTTCATCAAATAACATAAATGACGCTTACAAGTATTTACGCACCCAAGGAAAGAAAATATAATTATTTTACGCAATACGTTGTGAATTTTACTGGCATATAAGGCTTTTGAGGAATACGGAACGGATATGTAAAAATATAGTCAAGTTAATTATAGATGTTCCTGAGAAATTAAATAATGATTATTGTGGCAGTAGAAAGGCTAGGTCACGCCGCTAGGTCGATTAATTCGGGTTTTAATGTTACAATCTGGTGGACCTTAGGCAATGCAAAAATTTCTACTTCTATTTCTACTCAAACTGTATACTATGCTGTATAATTCATTTTCAATTTTCAATTACTGTGTGCTAATCCGTGCGACTGAGCCTTGACAAAAGATTCTTTCTAAAAATAGACGTAGATAAACTGGATTTCAAAGTCAGTGGGAGAGAGTTCCAATAGAAAATGCCTCTAACAAGCAAGGATTGGCCATAATAGGCAGAACTATGGCGAGGAATGCGGAAGTTTATAGTACGAGTGTTGCGTAGTGGTTCTAGCTTTTCGAATATATAATCCAGATTCCCAGTACGGACAATTTTGAAGATAGTGACACATGACCGAAACTCATAGAATTTTGTAAATGAACACCCTATTAAGTTGTTTAAGTAGTGGGATACTCTGTCGAATCTCGAAATGTTGAAAACATATCTTGCACATGCATTTGCCGCGACCCGCAATTTATTCAAAGAACTAGCTGAAGCGATGGTATAAAGAAAATCCGCATAAATTAAGTGTGGGAAGAGTAAGCTTTTAAATATTTTGATTTTCGTATTAACATCTAAGTATCTAGCTACAACGTTGAGCGTTGAAGTTTTAATGTACCGTAGATTTTACCGACTTGAGCGTTAATTTGAGTAGACCAGTCTAAGTTTGATCTAAATATCACACCAAGGATTTTATTTTTTTGTATGGGCTTATCACTTTGACCACAACATTATTGATCTATTGTAATGTTGCCCGGGTGTATGCTTTATCGTTATTGAGTAAATGATAAGCTTATATTTTTTTTATGCGTGCTTATGTGTTGAGGGTTTTACCCATGCTTCGATGCATGTCCACTATACCAAACCTGTTTCGCCTCGTTATAGTTAGCACTGGTGAGTCCTCCTGAGGGTCAAAACCATTACCTCATTAGGTCCTCATACCAGTATACTAACCATAAGAAGCGTCTTTGGGATAATGTAGAACTCAGCATGAAGGAAGGGTGATGAGGGGCCAGAGAATAAACCCATGCTAAAGTCACTTTGACATCGAATGGCCTGATTCTACTAACTAGGACTACGTCTTTGTTTACTATACTGGGACTGGGTAGCACTTTGTGAAAACGAAAATAGAAGTGTACAAGCATGGAAAAATTCATTCACTCACATTATTTTTGGTGAATATATTGCTTGCTTCGAAGTATTGCTTTCAATCATTCTCGCTCACATGCAAGCTCTCGAACAGAACCCTACAAAGTGAATTCACCGATGAATCGCCGACCAACAGCAGAGAGAATGCGAATGATTCAAACAAGATCGGAACTGTTGTATCGAGGTTCATTTAGAATCGTTTGAATCAAAAGATTGTGTTGGAAAGAATCATCTGCGAACCATGATTGCGAATCCAAATGATTGCGTTCAACGATCTTCTTACTGAACGAAATAAAAGAATCTTTGCTGCTGGGTTGGTAAAGCGCAAACCGCGCAATGCGTAGCTATGCAAGGAATATTCAATATAGTTTTTAAACTAAGGCACTGACTGAAGCTTATATTTTAGCAGATTTTGTAATGGTATTGACGGAATAATCCTGCCATTTTTGTTTTATGTATTTAGGTATCGCTCATTATTAACAGGCTCAATAAAAATGAAATGATGTAAATTGGTCGTGCGGGCTTTGTGTGACCGATCTGTCCATTAAATTATTTTATTTCATGTTTTATCATGTTAACGATGTTGGTCACGTATGGCATCAAGTAAAACAATTTTTAAAGTGATTTTTGCTGAATAACAGTGATGGTTAGATGTACAGTAGGCTCTCGGAACGGTTAATTAATTGGCGATCGGGTCGATTAACTTTTTACGTAGGACTACGTCTTTGTTTACTATACTGGGGCTGGGTAGCACTTTGTGAAAATGAAAATAGAAGTATAACGTTTGAATGAAAGATTTCAAATGGTAATAACTACTAAACTACTGAACAATTTTAAGGAGGGCGTAAGGAGGGGGGCTCCAATACAAAGGAAACAAAAATTTCCTCAGAACTCGAGAACTAATCAAGCAAATGGTAACAAATTTGGCATGTGGGGTTTTTAGAGCCATGAATTTATTTATTTTATGATGGTTTGAGACCCCTCACCCCTGTGGTAGGAGGATAAGGACCCTCATACAAATAAAACAGAAATTTTTGTGTATGCGCCATATTTTCTGCTATGTAACAAGCGGTAAGCTGTGAAAGTAAACTAGTAAAACCTTCTCGGAGCAAAAGACAGTGATCATTACCATTTCAACCTTTATGATGTACACAAGTGATTTTTTGATCTCTGCGTCAGAAAGGTTGCCTGCATTGTACTTATGAAACCCCGTCCACGTATTTTGAAAGCCACCATTGCATTCAATGAAGAATTGAATCTGAATATTTCGCTCTTCTCTTTTAAACATTCACTTAAACAATGGCACTCACAGATTCTTGTAAACATACATATGCTAGAAATACAGTTTACATTAGTCTTTGATCTGATGATCTGATATAGTCCTACGTCACCCTTTCGTACAACCCTTAGGGCTGTATACCTTGTAGTTTTTCGAAATATTAACTTCTCTAAGTAATCCTAAAAGTCATTAAAAATAATCGGAGAGCCCAATTTTGGAAGCAGTTTTTGGGCCCAAAAACGGGGTTCTGTTTATAGAAACATATTCACTGTATTCTTCTTGCCAATCTGAACACAGCGAATTTTTGTTTCAAATAAAAAGCTTTTGAAATTTACAGGATCAATGACGAGTCATTTCTCCTTAAATTCAACCTGATTTTGCGCTTTTTTAGCATGTTTACAAAAATCATTAAGCATGCCTGTATCAAACCATAGAGACAACTTTCCGGTACAAGAGTTTAATTTTTCAAAACTTTTTACTCATTTTGGGAATTTTTTTTGAAATGCTTTTCCTAATTGCATTTTTCCTGCAGACCTAAGCCACATGCTATTCGGCCCAGAATTATTCAGATGATCGTTAACATGTAGCTTTTAACGATTTTTTGTCGAATTTCTAAAATTTGCTAGAAACATTTTTATTTTTTTTTAACAAATCATTGAACAAATCATATGACTGTCGTCATATCGGTCCGTTTAACCAATTTCTCAAATATTGCTGACCCTATTTATACAAGAGCTCGGTGAAACGAGCTGTCGTTGATTCTGTAAATTTCAAAAGCAGTTTTTTGTTTGAAACAAAAGTTTTGTTCATGAAAATATATTTCTATGTTCCGATTGGCAAGAAAAATGCAGTAAATATATTTTTAAGAAACAAACTCCTGTTTTTGGCCCAAAAACTGCTTCCGAAATTGGGCTTTCTGACGAAAAGTTAATGACTGTTCATTTCCCGTTAAGTCATTTTGATTACAAACCGACTGATTTCTCATTATAGATATGATATTATCTAGGTTTTTAGTTATGTAGCAAAACAAAACAGAAAACTTTGCCTTTAAATCATATTTCAAGAGATGTTCAATGCGGTTCAAACCTGGACTGAGTGCTGATTAGGGTTGGGAGTGCCGACAGTATTTTTCGAAAACCGGTATTTCGGTACTGGAAACATCAATAATACTAGTAATACCGGTACCATTGGCGTAGCTAGGAAATTTCCCTGGAGGGGGCCTAGGGGGTGCCTTCCAAAAAAAATTTTGATTACGATGTTGTTACTCTGGCTGTCACCAATAGCACAAGGTTTTGTAGGGAAATACCAGGCGGGCTTGGTCCGCGCAATTACCAGAAATGTCGGGAGTACAACCTGTCCGCGCATCACATCTTTATTGATTTCAAAGCTACACACGATACAGTCGATCGAGACCAGCTATGGCAGATAATGCACGAACACGGTTTTTGACGCGACTGAGCAGAGCTACATTGGAGAGAGTGATGTGTTTCGTGTGCATCTCGGGGATACTTTCGAGTTACTTTGAGACGCAGCGAAAGTTGAGACAAGGTGACGGCTTATTTTGCACGCTATTTAACATCGCACTTGAAGGGGTGATCCGACGAAATCGAAATCTAGGAGGAGTATTCTGAACTTAGATGCGGCCAAGGAAACAAACGCGTGCCTCTCGCGGACGGTAACTGTTGATGACGACGATCTAGAAGTGCCAGATGGGTTCGTGTATTTGCTGGTGTACACGGACAACAACACTAGTAAGCGAATCTAATTGCGCATTTAAGCGGGAAATTAGACTTCCTTTGCCCTTCACAAAGCGCTAGGCATACGCTACCATACAAAGAACAGTAGTTCTTTATGGATTGCTTACGGAGGACATACACGCGCTTGCCATGTTCGAGCGGAAGGTACTGAGGACGACATTTGACAGAGCACAAACTGAAAGCGGAGAGTAACGGAGACGTGTGAATCATGAGCTACAAGCCCTGTTTGGAGAGATTGCCATCGTCATCTGGCGAAAGTCAGTAGGCTACAGTGGGACGAAAACAGTTCTCTTTAAAGCGGGGTACGCTGCTGAAAAGAAAACAGCTCAAGAAAAAATCTTGCTATTTACCGAAGAAATTTTGACAACTCCAATGCAAGCAACCACCTGTCATTTTTTCTTGTGGTAATAATTGCGCCGGATATTATTCCGTACGGAAAAGTGACGTTTTAATTCACCTGCATGTAAAACTGCTCCATCTGAACGTGAAATAATATTTCTTATGAAGTGCGTACTGCTTAAGAAACCGTAAACGAAATCGATTTCTTGAGCATTTCTTGTCCTATCTTTTTACCCATTACTTTTCAGCAGCGTACCCCGCTTAACAACTGCACCAGCGTCAGGAACAGGGAGGCACAACGTGCAAGATGGCTCGACTAGGTCAAAAGTGATTTGCAGCTTCTGAGATTGGGAAATTTGGGACCAGTGGCCCATGGTGTAGTTGAATGGAGACGAACGCTTGAAACAGCATGAGCCGGGGGGCAATTAAGCTACTAACGACGACGACAGCTACGCTTTTGCGATGCCTAGTGAAAAAGAAAATATCTACACAGCGGGAACATAAACTCTAAGCTTTTTCCCGGTTTCCAATTCCTGGAGGGGGCCTGTAGAATTCTGGAGGGGGCCTGGTACCCCAGGCACCCCGTCTAGCTACGCCAATGACCGGTACCCAAGAGTTTTCAACCTTTCGATACACATATCAACTTCGATTAACGGACATGCTCGCATAATCCACGCAAATAATAATGTTGCCTGGTGACAAATTTATAAAACTTTGTCCACCGATCTTAAGATCTTGCTCTACTGATTAATTTTGCTGAAAACAGTAACGTTTTCTATTGTCTGAATTCCAACATACCGAGATAAAGTTAGCGTTCCTCATTCGTTAAGTGGGATTTCGAATTTGGCAACAAATGCGTGTCGCCTATGTTGGGCAATCGAAACCAAAATCGAAGCGGTGCCAAAATCGAGACCCTTTTTTGATATGAAAAAATTGAATGTAAATGCGTTAGAAATTGAGTAAATATTATTAATCAACGATTGCAACAGTTTTATGTTTGAAAAGTCTGCCAAGAGTAATCTGTCCGGTGCAAGTAAGTTTTTGGTAACCTGCGGTAAGACGTAGTCCTACGGCAATAAAAATATTATTCGAAACATTCTATAACAGCAATCTTTTTTTCATGAACATTCTGAGGATATCATTTTTGCGTCATTTGAAGCATGTGTGCGGAAACTGACTGATATATAAGCATATTTTTGTAAGGGAAATATTTTGTGTTGCCAAAATCAAGGCATGTTAAAATCGAACCATGCCAAATTCGAAACTTCACTGTACCTCCGGTACAGATGGAACCACCTGGTTATAAAAACAATTTAATACCCTTCAGAATACATAGTTTCGATAGCCTATATGAACTTATTTCATGGAAAAATTGAAGAAAAAGAAAATGTTCTACTAACTCTAGGTAAAGTTAACAGCACAGTGTCCGGAAATAATACTAAGGTACCGGTTTAGATAAGATAACAGGCTCGTTATCAAATTAGCGGTTTCAAAATTCGACTTTAAGCTGCACAGAATATTCAATGCATTTCAAATTCTCCATGTGGCAATAAGCCTTTGTAACAAAATTGCTCGACACCCAAAATCTCCTCTCGAAATCTATCATCGTAGGACAGACTGTACACAGGGTATCATAAGCATAGTCAAATACTTGCCTTCAAACGTCTAGTTTCGAAGTAAGTCAATTCATATAGCCAAATTTTTTTGGAATACGGGACTAATCGAGCCCCTTCAAGTTGCCACTGCCTTGTACTTCTACAGTCCTTTCAAATTTCTCCTTCAGTTCTACTCGCATAACCAACGCTCGGCGGTGCCTTACCAATAATTTCGCCAATCCCGTTCCTCATGTTCGACCACTTCGGTTTTGTGGGCGAATGTTAGAAAAATTGCATTATTGGTCGGTGCCGAAACAACCTGTATTCTCCCGTGCCGGTACCGGTATTCGGTATTGGAAAATCAGCCGGTATTAGCGGTTTTCCCGGTTCCGGTACGGCCGCTATCCCAACCCTATCCAGAACCGAATGACATATGGTCACGATCTGTAGGGATTATGAAGAGAATATTTCTAAATTTGGTGAAACAATATTGGAAACCATGAAAAATTACGATTATTTCATTGACCGCACTGCGCCGACCGCATAGAGGGGTTAATAACGAACGCTCAAGAAACATTCGAACGATCGCGCAAGAAAGATTCAAATGATTGTTTTGTGAACATTCTTTGCGACTGAGTGAATGCATTCAAAAATGAATCTTTTGCCGAGCGTTCGTAGTGCAATTAACACACCGCACGAAAGATCCATCGCGTGAACAAAACCACCAACGAACGCTGTAGCATATTTTCCTTTGCTTTGCTGGTTCTTCTTCGTTCGTAGGAGTGTGCAATTTTGTACAGAGATGGTCAGTGCGATTGAAACCATACGATGAGCAGGTTCGTCGATGATTTCAAAATGAATGCTGTTTGATATGATTTTTTCCATGCTTGGAAGTGTAACGTTTGAATGAAAGATTTCAAATGCTAATAACTACTAAACTACTGAACGAAACTGAACAATTTACATGTCGTTGGATAGATAAAATGACCAGCAATTTTATGGGGAACGAGAGAGCAATTTTAAGGAAGGCGTAAGAGGGGGGGCTCCTATGCAAATGAGACATAAATTTCCTCATAACTCGAGAACTAATCAACCAAATGGAACCAAATCTGGCATGTGGGGGTTTCAGAAGGCAAGAATTTTTCTATGGTGAATTGAGACCCCTCCCCTTTTTAGGAGGGGGGCTCCCATACAAATAATATCCAAATTTCCTCATAACTCTGGAACTAATCAAGCAAAAGGAACCAAATTTGGCATGTGGGGGTTTTCCGAGGTAAGAATTTTTTCTATGTTGTACTGAGACCCATCCGTCTTTTAACAGGGGGAGGCTCATATTCAAATGAAACACATTTCCTCATAACTCGAGTAGTAATCAAGCAAATGGAACCAAATATGACATGTGTGGTTTTTGGAGTTATGAATTTATTTTATGATGGTTTGAGACCCCCCACCCCTGTGGTAGGAGGATAAGGATTCTCGTACAAATAAAACAGAAATTTTTACGTACCTATATGCCATATTGTCTGCTACGTAACAAGCGGCAAGCTGTGAAAGTAAACTAGTAAAACCTTCTCGGAGCAAAAGATAGTGAATCGACGCCGCTAATTTACGTGCCTTTTGCCATTCATGTCAAAAGAGAAGCAAATTCGAATGGCACGTATATTTGCGACGTACGTACCTTGGTTTAAATGTTGTTTGTAACCAATGGCCCTTTCAAAGGCCACAAGTGAGTTAAAGTAAGATTATTGAAACATGTCAAGCTACGCATAATCATATTTAATACAATAATCTGGGCTGGTCATCCATTACTATTTCAACCTTTATGATGCACACAAGTGATTATTAAAAGAAATCTCTATGTCTCAATGATTGCAGGCGTTGTACTTATGAACGCTTGTCTACGTATTTTCAAATCCAGAATTGCATTCAATGAACAAATTGAATCTGAATATTTCGCTCTTCTCTTTTAAACATTTTGTTAAACAATGGCACTCACAGATTCTTATAAGCATACATGTGCCAGAAATGCAGTTTATATTAGTCTTTAATCTAATGATCTGACATAGTCCTACGTCACCCTTTCGGTTGTATTAGGGCATACAAGGCATACAGCCCTAATACAACGCCTAAGGGTTGTATTAGGGCTGTATGCCTTGTAGTTTTTTCATGAAATTGCTGAGTAAGTAAGTTGTTATTAATCTGAGTAAGTGCAAATAAAAGTAAGTTGTAAGAGGAAATCTTATTCTTTAACATATACATTGCCTAGTAAAGGTCTAGTTTACAGGTTTTTGAACTAGGCATAATTTCCTGTAATGCCATTCTATTTGATTCACATCAATAGAGTTTTCTAGAATAATTTTCATCAATTTTTATTAACCTTCTGTTACTCACGCTATTATATTTTGTTCAACACATGTAGGTTTTCCCACGCCATATTGTTATAAAGTTACAAATCGTTGTTTAACTAACGTATATTCTTGAATAAACTTATTATGAGCAAAATGTCATAATTATTCAATGCATTAATACTTTAAATTGTTGGGAAAATAGATCAGCATAAACCGCCATCACAGAAACGAAGCAACCAGCATGTGAGGTGTCCCAGAATTTGGCCCCAACTGGAATTTTCTCTTGTTTCTTCATATGGCAAAATGGTATCTCTATGCAGCAAAACTATCAGCAAATGTAAAATGTTTAAAATGTATCCGTATGCTGTTAGTCGAGTAATTCGGAGTCAAAATTAGGGTATTTTTTATAATCAAAGTTCCACAGATCCTAAACAAGTAAACATAGAGGTATACTATTTTCAGCAAAATTGGGTATTTTTAACATTTGTACAATTTTGTAGTACATGAAAAAGTCATACAACAATTACAAAAAGAGCAAAAATAGAAAAACTGATTT
Source organism: Sabethes cyaneus (assembly GCF_943734655.1). NCBI lineage: Eukaryota > Metazoa > Arthropoda > Insecta > Diptera > Culicidae > Sabethes > Sabethes cyaneus. The sequence goes on along the minus strand of NC_071354.1, from coordinate 115,816,959 downwards.
TACAAATTCATATACAATAAATACGATTTTTCTATCTTAGCTGCAGAGATAGAAGGTTACTGCCTTTAGCAAAATTTCTTGTAATAATATGCTCTATAACATTGCAAAACACATCAATGTATTATATTGACACTGAAGAAAAATATTTTTTTTTATTTCACTTTTAGAGGGATTAATCAGAATTTAAATTCCACCAGACGATAGAGCATTCAATTTCAAGAAACTCTCCCAAAGCTTCGATAAACTTAAAACCATGTTTTCCTAGTCAAAACTCTAGTGCGCACGTTTTCTTTGGTTTGGGGCTATTGTGCGCGCGAGTAACTGTGTTACAAAAGTTGGCGCGAGTGTTCGAGGGTTAATATCTTTTGACCGGTAAAACCAATTCTTATGAAATTTTGCATATATATTCGTAGTGTCAAAACCTCTCGTTTGATATTAAAATAATTGAAATTAGGTAAATTATCTTAGTTAAAACCATAATAAATAATTGTTAATTTTGGTGTGGTGTATACGATAACTCATAACTTTCAAATTAAACGTCCAATCAAAAAACCATTCAATAGTGATCTATTAGGATATATTACATTTCAAATGAGACTTATAGCGCATAAATCGGTTCGGCCATCTCTGAGAAACAGGCGATAATTATTACCATGTCAAACCTGGTTTTTTAAAAATAACTTTTAAACTACTTGTTTGTTTTCAATAAAAATTCCTGAACAATTTTTTTTTTATTTATTTCTTCTAGGGAAGGAAAGCCCGTTGGAGTGAAGCTTCTTTTAAGCCTTTTCTCCAATAGGCACAAAACCTTCAATCTTTTCTGTTTCACAATACATGTACTTCCAGTGAGCTTAGTTGCTCTTTTAAGGAAGTGCGGTATACTAGAAACTATCATAATTCATTAGTTACATAATTATATGAAAGGATAAATTGAATGCCTGATGATTATGTATATCGGTATGTTGAATTCGACGATTTGGTATAGACTAGAACCGTTTGGACCTTGTAGAGCCGGAAGAGTACAGCGTTGCAGAAGATCACAAGCAGCGCAGTCGAATGGCATAGATGTCGCAGCATGTGGTAACGGGTAGCAGGAGAACCGGAGATCATGGATTCAGGACAAACTGCTCAGTTTGCTGATGACTGGGGGGTGTCGTGGGTTCTGGAATCATCGGTTTTCTTGATTAGGGGCGTAGTATCTCTGGCTTCGGCCGGACATATATTTGTGTATATTACCTTACAGTAAAGTTGACCTCGCTACCAGAGTAGCCCAAGCGCACGAAAACTAGACCATATAGAGCCAGAGGAACAGCAGATTACGAGCGGGTTAATTGGATGACATGGATCAAGGACCACGCAGTACGTACAACAGGAGAGCTTAAAACTCATCATCATCTATTTGCTGGTTGCTGGTGGTGCTGGTGATAATGGTGTTACCGGAGGTTGAGATCTGGAACCGTTGATTTACTAGAGTGGGGGCGTAGTATCTCTGGCTTCAGCCAGACATATACTTGTGCATGTTACCTTACAGTATAGTTGGCCACGCTACCAGAGTACCCCAAGTGCATGGATCCGTAGCCACAGGAAGGTGAAGAGTACAGTTGACAACAGCCAGATGATTCGAATTGGACGAAGACAATTTATTTGTGTCCTAACTAGGGCAGATAGTTCGCCATCATGTTCCGCACGCGCAGCTTAACTTTATGTTTGAATTTTTTCCCAATTTGCTCAGATTTTAAGTCCGACGGCAGGCAATTGAAACGCGCTTTACTGTAATAAGCAACGGATTTTTTGCCCATTTCTGTATTTGGACGATTGACAACAAATGTTGCTGGGTTTCTTAGCTGATATCTATGTGATGTTCGAAGTAGGGTTTGATTGTGATGAGCTCGTGGGTTATACATAAAGTTATGGGTTTGACACAGACACTGGATTTCACGCAGAGCAGCTATTGGCAGAATGGATGCGTTTGCATTGTTGTACAGGTCCAAGGTAGGGTACAGATGAGGTTTTTTGTACACCACTTTCAGACATCTGTTTTGTGCGGCTTGTAGTGGCTTTAATCGCGTCTTTGTAGCAGCAGCCCAAATGGATACCAGATATTGGAACTTGGATTGAATGAAAGCATGGTACATGGTTTCCAATACCTTCTGCGGTAGAAACTTAGAGACTCTCCATAATGCTCCACATGTTGAACTAATCCATTTTTGTAGATCTGCAATGTGTTGATTCCACGACAACGTGGCATCCAGATTTATACCTAAGTACTTAAAGCATTCTACTTTGTCTATTCTTGTTGAAGACACTATAACTTCCGAGTGAGGTGGAACTCTCAGACGCGGGGAGTGAAACATGATATACATTGTTTTCGACAAGTTAAGAGACAAAAGATTTTCCGCAAAGAATCCTTCAAGTTTTCCCATGTCTTCTGTCATTTTGCGAATTATTTCTTCCGGAACTTTGTCCTCATATGATAACGACGTGTTGTCAGCGAATACCCTTGGCTTTCCATGTAAGTCAATCTTGGCAAGATCGTTGATATAAATAAGGAACAGTAAAGGTCCCAAATTACTGCCCTGAGGAACACCTACTGTTAACGGTTTTTTGAACTAGAAACACCATTTGCACAAACAAACTGGGTTCTACCGCTTAGGTAGCATCGAATTAGATCATTTGCGACTCCTCTAATTCCACAAATGTCGAGTTTATGGAGAAGTATTTGATGATCGATAGTATCAAATGCTTTTTTGAGGTCTAGAAAAAGCACTCCAACCATTTTTTGGTTGTCCATCGCCTTATAAATTTCATCAACAAGTTCACTTGTGGCTGTCAGTGTACTTGATCCTGCGCGAAATCCTTACTGACAGTTATACAAGACTTTATGTTCGTAAAGAAAGTCGGACAACCTGGATACCAACAGCTTTTCCAGTATTTTACTGAGTACTGGTAGAACCGATATTGGCTTATAATTGTTTACGTCTGTCTTACTGCCTGTCTTAAAAATCGGTGTTACCCGTGCGACTTTGAGTACATCAGGAAACCTTCCGGTGCTGATACATTCATTAAGTACATCCTTCAACAGAACGGAGAATATGGAGTGGTGATCTTTTATGAATGATGCTGGAATTCCGTCTGGACCATTGCTTTTTCCAGAATCAAGATCCTTTATCAGAGGTATTACTTCTTGGGCTGTCGTTGGTCGCAGAAAAATGGAAGCATTTACGGGAGTGAGTGTGTTATACTTGTTTATGTCCTTATTGCTACGAATAGTTGATGCAAGCTGGGGTCCAACCGTACTGAAGAATTCTACGAAGGAATTGGCGACAGCTGTACTATCGGATGTTGACTGTCCATTTATTAGCAGTAGGGATGGGAAAACTATCATTAACTACTGATAGTTATCAGTAAGGAATAATATCACTAAGTATCAGTAAGGTTTCGCTGTTATTGATGTTTACTGATATAGTTACGTCGCCCCGGGGTCCCGTTAGAAATATTAGCTAGATTAAATTTGTTGGTCGGTAGTCGTGTTCGATAGACGAGGATGACACAATATGTCGTAGTCGTCGTCATCGACAACAGCCTAGAGCCGGTGTGGCTCAGACTGTTCAAAGCAGTCGTCTCCATTCAACTTGTACTGTCGTCAGACATCCTCACGACATGCCCGGCTCACCGTAGACTACCAACTTTCGCCAGATATACGATGGGAATCTCTCCATGCAATGCAAGTAGCTTGTGCTTAATACGTCACCGCCACTCTCCACTTTCAGTTTGAACTCTGCCTAAAATCGTCTGCAATACTGTCCGCTCGAACATTGTTTCAAGTCCTTAAAGAACTACTAGTGTAATAAGGGTTTTGGATATTGTCAGCTTTGATATTGCGTATGCTTCTTGATAGTAGCATTTTACGAATGGCAAAATAGGTCCGCTTTTCCTCTTGAATCTCCTTACTAGTTGTCCGCGGTCACCTGCAATCCCAAGTACACGAACTCATCTATCACTTGTAGTTCGTCGCTGTCAACGGTAACCGTCTGTGAAAGGCGCGCGTTTGTTTCCTTTGAGCCTCTTCCTTTCTTGTATGTAATCTTCGACGCATTTAGTTTTAGCCCAATATTCCTAGCCTTTTCTTTCAGTCTGCAAGGTTCCTGGCTAAGAGATCGAAGTCATCTGCAAAACTTAGGAGTTGACTACGCTTGATGAAAATCATGCCTCTCGTTTCGATGCCTACTCGTGAGATCACCACCTCAATAGCGACGTTGAACATCATGTTGGAAAACCCGTCACTTTGTTTCAACCATCGCCGCTTATCGAACGTGTCCCCGAGACGCGCGAAATACATCACTCGTTCCAATGTCGCCATGATCAGTCACGACAGTTTATCCGAAAAACCAGTTTTGTGCTGGTCTCGATCGACTGTATCGTATGCTGCTTTAAAACCAATAAAGATATGACGTGTGGGTATGCTGTACTCTCGACATTTCTGTAACATCTGTCGGACGGCAAAACTCTGGTCTGTAGTTGCGTAAGTCCCCATAAAGCCCGCCCAAGAGCCCGCCTGATGATTTACAATTTACTATTTTTTTGCTTCAATGCCATAATGGGTAAAATTACTGATATTTACTGATAGTTATCAGTAACGTACCGGAAACTACTGATAGTTATCAGTAACGATTTTTAATGATAGTTCCCATCCCTAACTAGCAGTTCAATTTTACCAAGATCTCCCTTTGTGCGTCCCATGATTTGATTAACGTTTTTCCAAAGTTCCTTTGAATTGGTCTCACAAAATAAACGTTCATAATATCTCTTCTTAGATTCATTTTTTACTTGCTGGACTTTCTTTGGAATGTGATTTAGGAGTTCTCGTGGTTGACTATCCAATGGCCTTCGTCTACAACTTGCTAAGATATTCTGTTTTATACGAATCAGCTTCCAAAGGTCGAACGACATCCACGGGCAGTAGCCTTTGATTCTTGCTTTGACTGACACTTTCTTGGAATATTGGTCCTTAAGTTTGGTATACGAATCTATCACATACATTAAACGATCTACTGCTGTTCCTTGTGGAATAGATTGGGTAACGATCTGGAAGGCTTCATGTAGCCTACTTTGATTTACTATAATCTTTTCGAGATTTCGAATTTCAACAGTTTTCTCTAGTTTAAACGTTGATAAGATCATGTTATGATCGCTAAGGTCATTTGCGATCGTTTCGTTAACAACTTCATTTACAGATTCTGAGCATATCACATGGTCCAATATGTTGTTGCTAACAGGCCTTGTGGGGATCGTGTTTGTTACTGTAAAGTTGTAACAATTTAGGAGGTCTACATATTCCCGCGTTACATTGTTATTTATCAGATTCACAGGTATATTGATATCTCCAACAATAACTGAAGATGAATTTGATCTTTCGACTGATAACATTCCTTCTAATTTTGCCCAAAGAGTTGTACAGTCAAAAGAAGGCGGTCTGTATATTCCATGAACGTTGAATAAAGATTCGTTCACTTTCATTCGAATGTGAATGTGGTAACCTAACTCATGATGATTTTTGCATTCTTCATAAGCGACTGAGTTTCTTATATACATCGCCAAGCCTCCGCCAGATGCATCAGGACGGCAAGAAAATATGCTTTTATATCCATTTATCTGGTACAATTTAGTATGAATTTCTCGGATCCATGTCTCTCCAATCACTATAACGTCGATGTTTCCTTTATACAAAGTCAGAAAATCCCCAATGCTCTCAAATTTATCTAAACAGTTCATACCTCTGATATTGAATTGAAGAATTCTTAAATTCGTACCGCTTGTGGAGAAATTTTTATTCAGTTTGTCAACAGTATCATAATATAAATTTTTATTTCTAATTTGATCGAAAATACTTAAATAATGGCCTTACTACTAACAGTTCAATGTCACATTATTTGTTGGAAGTTTTTTGATTCTTGGACGATGGCCCCTGTTCAGGAGATCCTGCACTATCCGACGACAAGTTCAAAGCGCGTTTCGTCGACTTTTTTAGCATTTCCTGAATCTGGTGCTGACTTCTTCTACTTTCGCTCCATCTTGACGCTTCAACAGAATTTTCCCGTTCCTTCCAGGCCAGACGTATTTGTATCCAGTCGATGCTTGAAACTCCTTGACTGCATTGTAGAGTTCTCTTCCGAAATCCGCCAATTCATCCCGTACAACTATTCTCGATGTTGAACCAGCGAAGGAACTACAAACAGCTGCCGTTGGTAAGATACCACGTGACTGTTTATGTGCGAAGAATTTTTCCTTAATTTGCTTTGTAGCAAACGAAACCAGAATTGGTCCGGACCGGCTTACAGCATTCTTCTTCACTAACCGTCGAGCATCCAGTACATCCAGTGCCTGCAATTCACATCGAATGTTATTCGAAAGTTTGAAGACGAGATCCTTAGCATTCTCGTTCTCGGCTATAGGAATTCCCAGGATCACAGCATTTTTAGACACTGAGGATCGATTAACTTTGCCCATGTCCATCTCCAGTCGTTCATATGTCAACAACAAGTTGGTGTATTTTTCATTTAGATCATCCACTTCCTTCCTTATCTTTTTATTTTCCGCCGATAGACCTCCTAGCTGTTGCTTAAACATGTTAAAATTGCACTGCAGTTCATCAAATTGCCTTGCAAGAAACACCTGCGACTCCTCAATGTGTTTGGTTGTTTGTATCAGGACCGTCATTTGTGATTGAGTTTTCTCCACTGCACGACGAACATGAGCTGACTCTTCATTAGCATCTCTAACGGACTGCCCAAGTAGACGAATTTCAGCTATGACGTCATCGTAGTTACCTTCTTGTCTCTTACTATGCGCGGAGATGTCACTACACTCAACAGAGCAGAAGTATGGATGCTTCTTCACTTTCGCTATTGCATTCCCATATATCTTTTTACAACGAAAATGGGCGGACTTCTTGCACTGGGCACATTCGAGATTCGCGATGCATTTTCCTCTGGATTTTCACGTACGTAGCATATAATTTTATCATCGCTATCCGATTCCATTCCTGCGGACTCTCGTTTTTCCTCTTTTGTTTTGTGTACTTTGTTACTGCGGTAGGCAGTAGATAGTACGGTATAAGCGCATTAGACTGATAACGTTGATAACGTCGATAGCACCAGCTATTCTGATGTTTCAAGAGATAACGCACTTCACTCAAACCGATTTGACAGAACGTAAGCAATATAATTTCGCCGTAATATTGGAAACAATGGCTCTCCTCAAATAAAGCAATTTTAATGAAATTTTGTTCTTCAGTGAGTCAGAAATCCACCGGAAAATCTTGGTTCATGGTTACGATTACCTCAAATGGACAGTTTAGACCCCAGCTGCCTGTATTCAGCTATCCAGTGTTGACCAATTAAAACGAATCAAGTAGGTATTTCACAAGTTTTTGAATGTTATTTGGGAGCACTCGTAACTGTTATCCTTCCACTTTCCACTTCCAATCCAAAAAATTCTTGTTAAATTTAGCTTTAACAAGAGCTTTCATTTGATACTAAGATCGTTGAAATCGGTCATGTAGTTCCGGAGAAACCCAAGTCACGTAGTTTTCACATTTTTGCTAATAAGTTTTAAACGAAACGTCGTATCACGAAACAACTCAATAGTGATCTACTAGACAATAGTATCTTTCAAACAAAAGTAATAGCGAACGATTCGGTTGAGCCATCTCTAAGAAACAGGCGATAGAAAAAATCATTACACACACACACGCACACGCACACGCACACACACGCACACGCACACGCACACACACACACGCACGCAAAAATCTACCGTGGTGGAATGCTAACCTTCGGAATCTTCGAAATCGTCTTCGAAAAGCCAGAAAACGTTACTTCAAGTGTCGGAGTGAGTCGCGAAAAATTGAAATGCGTGAAATTGAGGCCCAATTCAACTCTTTGAACGCTTCAAGCTTTCGCGATTACATTCGTCGCATAGAAGGAAATGTAAAAGCGGACCCAAAATCGTTCTGGAGCTACGTAAAAGACCGTCAATCTACAAAAGGGATACCGGAAAACATGCGTTACCAGGGAATCGATGCGGCCACGCTACAGCAGTCCGTGAATATGTTCTCGACTTTCTTTCAAAGTGTGTCAAGTAATAACTCACCACCTTTATCTGAAGCGTACTTGGACAGTATTCCGCAGTATGATGTAAATATGCTTCGAATAAATTTTTCGTCCCATGATGTCCTGCTTAACCTTCCTAGTGCATTGGGGTCGTTTTCGACCCATCGGCATACTTACAAAGCTTGATACTCAGTAACGGTACGAGCTAGAGACTTGAAATTTTCTGACTTTTCCTAACTTTGGAAAATTAGCATTGTGGGGGAGTTTCAGCTTTCAGCGACATCTAGAAGAGCCACAGCAAAAAAAGTTACATATTATGCATTAAGGGTCGAAAACGACCCAAGTTTTGAAATTGCTCTCATTCATCCATTTTCAATCCGAATTTCGTTTTCTTTACCTCGTTTGAAAGATATGGCCAAAAACTAGCACCCAAGGTATGTTGGGGAATATTTGTTGACTGATGGCCACTTCTGCGTCGGTTCCGGAACACCCACTACCAGGTCCCGGGGAACATTTTTATATTTTGAGATAATTCATTTTGCGGCACATCAAATCACATTGGCTTGATAAAATAAGATTAATGGAAGTGCAATGGGAGCATTTTGGACCCGAATGGCCATTTCCCAATCGGTTACGTAACATCCGGTACCTGGTTTTTGAGGCCATTTTTGAATTTTAGGATGATTTCTATTGCGGCGCGTCAGATTTCATCACATTGATAACATAAGACTATTGAAAGTATAATAAACACATGTTGAAGGCAAATGGCCACATAAGCATCTGTCCTGGAACATCCGGTACCCAGTTTTTGGGGACATTTTTGTATTTTAGGATAACTCATAATGCGACATATCAAATCACATCGACTTGATAAAATAAGAATGATGGAAGTAAAACAATGTCATTTAGAAGCCAAATGGCCACTTTACCATCGGTACTGGGTCATCCGGTACCAGTTTCGGGGGACATTTTTGGTTTTTGATATAATTCACCATGCGGCACCTCAAATCACATCGGGTTGATAAAATAACAACAATGGAAGTATAATGGGGCGTCAGTCGCATATAATCCGGTATCCGGTATTTAAACCGGGGCAGATGAATTACCCTGTAATCCAAAAATGTCCCCAAAACCCGGATAACGGATAGTCCGGAACCGATGGCGAAATGGTAATTTTGGCTCCAAAATTTTTACATTGTACTTCCATTAGTGTTATTTCATCAAGCCAATGTGATTTGATGTGGCGCATGATGAATTATCCTATCCAAAAATGTTCTCATATACCGTGCACCCGATGTTCCGGAACCGATGATGAAATGGCCATTTGTCTTCAAATGGTCCCCATAGCTCTTGTAACTGTTTTATTTGATCAAGGCGTTGTGATTTGATGTGCCGCAAGATGAATTATTTCATAATCCAAAAATATCCCGCGGAACCAGGTACCGGATGTTCCGGAACCGATGGTAAAATGGCCATTTGGCTTCTAAATGACCATATTTTATTTTCATCAGTCTTATTTAATCAAGCCGATGTGATTTGATGTGTCGCAAGATGGGTTATCCTAAAATACAAAAATGGCCCCAAAACCCGGGTACCGGATGTTCCGAGACCAATGCTGATGTAGCCATTTGCCTTCAAAATGTCTTTATTATACTTTCAATAGTCTTACGTTATCAAGCTGAAATAATTTGATGTGCCGCAAGATAAATCATCCTAAAATTCAAAATTGTCCTCAAAAACCAGGTACCGGATGTTCCAGAACCAATAAGGAAATGGCCGCTTGGGTCCAAAATGCTCCCATTGCACTTCCATTAATCTTATTTTATCAAGCCAATGTGATTTGATGTGCCGCAAAATGAATTATCTCAAAATATAAAAATGTCCCCCGGGACCTGGTAATGGGTGTTCCGGAACCGACGCAGAAGTGGAAATCAGTCAACAAATATTCCCCAACATACCTTGGGTGCTAGTTTTTGGCCATATCTTTCAAACGAGGTAAAGAAAACGAAATTCGGATTGAAAATGGATGAATGAGAGCAATTTCAAAACTTGGGTCGTTTTCGACCCTTAATGCATAATATGTAACTTTTTTCTAATGCATTAGGAAGGTTAAGCTGCAATCCATCGATGAATCAAAAGGATCGTGTCCTAACTAGTTACCATCGATCTTCGTGAAAAATTGTGCTGGTGCTCTAGCGTACGTAGTCAGTTGATTGATATATTTTGGTTTTACACCTTTTGAGTGGTTGACTATCTTTTGAATGAATCGTCCGATCAATAGCTTGGTTTCGTTTGAAAGATATGAACGGTAATTTTCAAATAATAATTAATTCTAGGATGTCTGTCATTTAATTAATGCAAATCTGTTACAAAAATATGTTTTAAATGCAGTAGGAAGGCCAGGTCACACCACTAGGCGGATTAATTCCGGTTTTTCAAATAACTTTTGTCTGGTAAGGCCAATTCTAATAACATTTGGCAGATATGTTCATAGCGTTAAGGCCTCTCGTTTGATACTAAGATAATTGAAATCTGATTAATTATCTGGTTAAAATCTGTCCGCGCAAACTTCGCGGACTTCGACACGACAATTTGTCCGCTAATGAACGGACTTCGAGAACTTAATTTGCTTTACTTCGCGACAACGACAATGTGGATTAACTTTCCACACTTTAGGAAAACGACCGCGGCGGACTGGAGATAACCAAAGTAACATTCGATTCGAGAAAAAAGAACACATGTGGTTCTGTAAACGACTTTTTAATAACTAACTTAACAAAGGCTTATTCATACAAATTTTAATGATGTGTGATCGATGAGATATGCAAGTATGTGTAAATTATTTTATAAAGGGAAATAGGAGAACGCAATGTTCTCATTGCATCAAATTATAGCATCATTTGTTATAACTAACTACACTGTACTCAATTCGCTGAGTGAAATATTTAATCAGGTTCAGGGTTGAATTCCACCTCCGAACAAAATCGTTATAAATAATTGTAAATTTTATTATGCTGTACACGACTCATAACATTCAAATTAAACATCCAATCAAAAAACAAATCAATAGTGATCTATGAGGTTATATTACCTACCAAATGAGTATTGACCAAACTCGTGACTTTTAGTCATGACCTTGAAATGCGGTCAGGCATATATTAATATTTATTTTGAAACGATGATTCTACAATTGATGAAGGGACGGTAAGGGAAAGTAATGAAGAAGGATTTTTTCGGGAATGAAGGGGAAGGGTGGAAAGGAAGGAGGGGGGGTAATAGGTAGCTATGGTTAACAAGTTGTCGTTGTGACTCCTATCTTTTGTCCAATGCTGGAAGGTGCATGGGTCGAACCAAGCTGTAATCAGAGATTATAACCGGATTTGAACCCACAACACCCACAACACCCACCGGATTTGAACCCACATTTGTTGTGGGTTCAAATCCGGTTATAATCTCTGATTACAGCTTGGTTCGACCCATGCACCTTCCAGCATTGGACAAAAGATAGGAGTCACAACGACAACTTGTTAACCATAGCTACCTATTACCCCCCCTCCTTCCTTTCCATCCTTCCCCTTCATTCCCGAAAAAATCCTTCTTCATTACTTTCCCTTACCGTCCCTTCATCAATTGTAGAATCATCGTTTCAAAATAAATACTACCAAATGAGACTAATAGCGCATAAATCGGTTTGGCCATCTCTGAGAAACGTTCGACTAATTGACACCTTGAAAAAGCACATTTTTAAGCATAACTTTTGAACCGCTTGATTGTTTTCGATAAAACTCTCCCAAAAAATTTGCAGTAGCAAGAACACACGCAGACACAGACACACACACGCACACACGCACACACACACACACACACACACACACACACACACACACACACACACACACACACACACACACACACACACACACACACACACACACACACGCACACACACACACACACACACACACGCACACACCTCTCCTCGAAGTAGTCGCCTTGTAGCGGTTTCGGGGGATTTCGGGCCAGGAGCAGTGAGGTTTTTAGTGGTTAGAGTCCCACACCGTGCCACATGATGATTGACATCATTAGTGTGCCAGGAATCGAGCGTTTCCTCACCTAAAAAAAAAGAAACACACACACAGAAATTGCTCAGTTTGTCGTACCCTATCGATTGGTATATGTGACTCGGCCCTCCGGGTCTCGGACCACTTCAAATTTTCCAAATATTGTAACTTGATCGATTTTATTACGCCCATCATGAAACTTTTAGAAACAGTAATAGATATTACTACCTTTAATACAACAAAAAATAAAAATTTAAAAAAAAATGTTTTTTAGATACCATGCTGCATCACTATCCGGACACTTAAGCAGGTCGTATTTTTAATATGCTTCGTAAAAAATATTTTCGCAACAGAACGATAAATGCCTTGCACTATAATCGTCTGATGCACTCTCGTCCGGGAACTCTGTGTTTAAACTCTTCTGACTTCCCAAGACATTTTACGGCTACCTTGCATCAATATTTTCGCGGTGAACAGATATTCTACCCCTGCATTTGAAATAATTTATTATTATTTATTATTATTATTTATTATATATAATTCATCTCACCTTAAAATTGTCTACATCAATAAAATCTTATCCTAAATTAGCTCTACGCAATCTCTGTGCAAACAAGTGTGACGGTAAACCAAAGTCAAAAAGTTCCTCTACATTAGAAACGGTCCTGATACATTCAGTTATCGGTTCGCTATATCCGAACGCCGTCCGATGAAATTGCGTCTGAACTAGTCTAGTTGATCGCAACGGTCGTTGTGATGCGCGAAAATTAATCATTTAAAGCAAGTTTGGAGAGTCGATTTCGCCATTGATAGTTTTAGTCACGAATATTGCTTGTTGCATCTTGTGTCGGTGTTCAAGGGTGTCCAAGTCGAGTAAACGACACCTATCTACGTAAGCAGGTAAGATATCTGGATGTTCCCAGGGCAAGTGTCGCAATGCTAGTCGGATAAATCTCCGTTGCACACGTTCAATCCGTAGATTCCACGTTAGCTGCTTAGGAAACCAAACAAGACTACAATTCTCCAGTAGTGGACGTACTAGGGCGCAGTACAATGATTTAAGACAGTGTGGATCCTTAAAGTTCCGACCAAGTTTAAAGATGAAGCCAAGCTGTCGAGATGCTTTGGAGATAATCAACTCACGACGTAGATTAAACGTCCAGTTTGGTGTCCAGCAAGACGCCGAGGTCACTAACTCGGTCCATTCTGCGTAACTCAATACCATCGATAGTGTAACCAAAGGTGATCGGGTTTTTGATGCGGTGAAAACTCGTCACTTCACATTTAGCTATGCTTACAATGAGCCAGTTCCGTTTACACCAGTCAGTGAATAAATCAAGCAAATCTTGCAAGCGGCGGCAGTCGTCTATATTTCCTATCGAAGCAAACAATTTCAGGTCATCGGCGTACACTAATTTGCATTAATTACTAATGTAATCCAACACGATTTTCTCATCACCATTTGAACGCGCAGCCTTAGAATACCTTCGGACCGGACTTTACCCGCTCCGATGTCGATCACTATTCATGGGTGTTTTAATATATAAATTTTCCCCACAGTAAAATAGAAAACAACTCCCTCCATTGCTTAGCCTGATAAAATAAAGCGGATGGCATTTAAATATTCGCCATCATTACAAACCATTTCGCCGAATACCATTTTGCGGAACGATTCTCGGTTGACCGTAAGACGGAATATAGAGTTTCGCAGAATACCATTTCGCGAAAAACCTTACGCGGGATGTACCATTTCACAAAAAATCTTTTCGTAGAAAGTACCATTTCGCAGGGGTGACCCAACTGAAGGAAAGTAGTAGAGGTCAGTAGATCTAGGAAAATAAACAAACCTAGATAGAGGTGATATCTACGGGGGCCTGCCGGAACACAAACTAAAAATCCCGACAGACAAACTAAAAATGCACACGCGTGAGATGGATTGGTGTTGCTCTTCCGTTTAACACCGAATTAAGTAGAACGATGCGACCGAATTAAAGATCTGATTGTAACTGATACTGGCCCAGTAGACTGGACGCTGCTGTGGCTTAGTGTGGTGAATATAGCGCACGATCAATCCCTATCGATTGCTGCCTGTACGATATTGTCTATCCTTATAAGAGCGCTTGATGCGACAGAGATAATTTTGTGGATTACATCCGTGTTATCAGTTTTGCCCAAATTAACAATTATGAACAAATAGTTTTGCGAGAAAACTGGACATGATGGACAATTTTTGTTATTTTCTCTGAATATAGTGGATGAAAATTTATAAAAAAGTTGAAAAATCCTATGCAGTTTTTTATGCATACCTACCTCTATGCTACATTTGTACGTTTTTATTATGATCTAATGTTGTATATGAATAAACATTACATACAGCATTGCGTCGCATCGCTACGATTAGGCTCGTCGAGGAGTATGTAACAGCCGCACCACTTGGACAATATTTTAAAAATACCTAGCTATTATAGTGCTCATAAGCGAAATGCGTATTCGCGCATGTCTTTTACGTTTGCTTGTGTATATGAAAAGTTAAGACAAAAAGAAAAAAAATAAATGATCGTATTTTAACTACGTACATCAGTGCAGAACTGTTCTCAGTCTCTCTGAAGTACGCTATGTGATTGATTATTTTTGCTCTAACGTTTGGCACATATGCATCGTTTAAATTGTTAAAATAGGGAGAAAAATACGGCCCGTCTGTAATTCAGCATTCATATATCTTAAAATTCAAATTTTCAAAAAAAAATTTTAGGCTTTTTAAGTGTAACAATGTTGTAGAATGATACATTTCGATTATAATTGATTGTATGGGCAGCAAATTTCTAACGCGAAAAATAGATATACACTTTGCGAAAAAAGCATCGAAGCTCTTTTTGTGTTGTCAAGAAAAGTGTTAAGTGGAAAATGATATCGAAAAAGATGAATACCGCAAATGTAACGCAAAGTATAAACAGGCATAAGGTGGATGAAAAGTCGAACAGTAAAATAAAAAAAACATCAGATGGGCCATGCATGTCGAAATACGCAAAATCGATATTAATACCTTCGTCATCCGTGATAAATACACTAAATAATAATGAGCCAGCTGTAGAAAAAGAGATACCGATTTCAAAAAAAATATCTTTTTTCAACGAAAGCATATCTAAATTCGAAAAGAACTATGAGGGTATTAAAACCAACTTGTCATGGAAAACTTTTATTAAACCTGCGAATCAAAAAACTGAAGTGAAGTCGAGTGAAGTTGCAATTGACATTTGTTCCTCATCTACTTCTGGGAAAATGATCCAAAATATTCATGTGGAACACTTACATTTATCAAAAACAAGAAATAACCTTGTTAAGAAAGATACAGTGGTCATCAACGGTAGTGCTCCAGCGAAAATAAAGGAAGGAAAATACTCGAATAATGTGAAAATTTTGGATAGCAGCAATAATGATATAAAATGTGATTATCCGCAACCTGCCAGCGTATCGATGTTAGATTTTGCGATTAAGTCAGATACTAATGGAGGAAATATTTCAAATAAAGCACGCGTTCACGCAACAACCGCATCGAATAGTACTAAAAATGATCAAGTACAATTGTTGCAAGGAAAAACATCAATGGCAGATATTAATAAAATAAGTTCCATAATATCGGACAACGGCAACATAGAAACAATCGAGAGTAATAAAACTAATCAATCAATAAATTCATCTTCTATAAATAACGATAAAATGTTAATTTCCTCAAATACACATTCTCCCGTAAAGGTGAAGAAAGTGGTGAAAAAAATTGTCAAAAAAAAAGGTTCAAAGTCCGTTATTTCTACAGCAAACAGTGGCACTGACATAAAAGCTGCTGACACTGCGTTACGAAATATAATCAAAAATTGTAATATATGCAACTGCGACGAACAAGTATGTGACTGCAAGATATTTCATGCATCTGAAATTATAAAACCTGCACCATTAAATGGAAATGAAGACCACATTAAACCTCACTTATCGTTGATCGAAGAAAAATCGCTAGTATTGCCAAAACTTCAAAGAGAACTGTATAAGGAAGATCACAATTTTCAACCGGTGGAATTTAAACGTATTCCTCAGCCTTTACTAAATGCTGATAAACTTAATTTAACTTTAGTAACGATGATTCTCTTGCATGTATCAACCGTGGTTGACAATTTCAAATCTATATCTGCACTCTTTGAGAATAGCACATCGAAAGCAAAATTACTACTAGTGGAAAATCATCGAAGCTGCAGAAAATACAACAAGACAGCGACTACCTTTACTCCTTTTCGAAATAAATCAATAAATACTTCTTCGTCACAAAATACGGAATATATTCTTGAATCACCGTCGGCAACGAATATATTGAGCTGGTGGGCAAAACCGCAGAGAATAATTTCGCGAACTTTTGCGGCATCATCCGATAAAATGGTCCTTTTTGATAATCTTAGCATGAAAATAAACCGTTTCCTACAAGAAACCGATCATGTAACGCAAGAATGGAACAAAATGAAAACAAAACATAGAAATGACAGCATGGTATATTTTTGTGGCACTTATTGTCCGAAGAATGTTTCAAATAACACACCACGAGATATACAAATAACGAACAGACAATCTCTGTTCATTTCTCCTAAATTAACAAAAAACCGACCAATGAATTTTGAATCTCCGAATGAAAATGTAGAAAATAAGGTAAACATAATCATTTAATCACAAACATAGATCATCCAGAGCAGTTTTATCTATTCATTCATTTTATGAGTTTGATTTTCCGACGTTTATTACTCCCAAAATTGGAATATGTCTTCTTAGTGTATTTAGAGTTTTTTTTAAATTTGTTTATAAGACTTGTTACCGTTACCGTCTTTCATTAGACACATTTCATAAGTAAGTCTCGCAACTTGTTTACAAGCATGCAGCGTGCTTCGTATTACGGAAGAGAAATGATGTTCAACCTAATTTACGAAGAGCTTTTAACGACATGGTCGTCAGAGTCCATTTATGGCAGTCAGCATGGCAGCGAATATCACCCCCCCCACCTTCTTCAGTTTAGCAACATGCTCTCATAGACTCGGGAAACCATTACAAAAATATAAAATTAGTTCAACTAACCTGCTAGCCGTAATAAGATCTTGCAACTCGAAGCACTAAACATTGCATTCTATAAGTTTTATTACTTTTTCGATCATTAATTACACTAAATACTGAGATTAGTGACCAATTAATATTCATCACTATATTTTCACTTTTTCGCCGTCGGTTTTTCATTAATTTTTTCAGCCGTTTTAGTCGTCAAATCACTCGCGAAACTTAATATGAGGCACAAAAAACTTTAATTTATCACCCGAACAGTTATTTAGGAAGACATTATAATCATTTTGCCCAAATTGTTCACTTAAATTGACAGGAAAAAACTTCACTTCGTTTCGATTGCAATTCCGAATCCGCGACCGTCGCTGTTGTACGTTGCCAAGGGAACGGACGTTTATATATGACACATTCCGCCGTGACGTTACAACGTTTTGACTCTTCTATGCACAGTATTTGTGTTTCAGCTGGGAAAATCGTTGAGAAACCCCCAAATATTATTATATATTTGGAAAGAGCAAAAATTTCCTATTAAAAGTGAACAAATTAATAGCATTTGCTTTACCCAGATTGTTTTGGAAAGCAAAAATGTAGCGTGACGTTACAACGCGCCAGAAATTTGTCTTTTGGTTCTTCTGTTGAATAACATGAAAATTCTACTCTCTTTCAAATTTTATCTAAAGACTTTCTTCTATGATTTGATATAAGATGAATACTGAACAACTTGCCATTTTCACAATTCCGATAATTAGTGAAGTTAATTTTTAAACAGCTTTTGCTTTTCGATTTTCGTGACGTTACAACACTCTGCTTTACACAGAGAGGGTCGTAGCTCCGTTGTAACTTCACGAAAAATCTGTTCAGTTAATATTCGTTAATTATCGCTATTAGCAAAAGCGTACTTCTGTACATAAGGGATAATCCAAAAACGTGATGTTAATTTGTCTTTCACTATTTTGCCTACGTAATTGTGGGGTTGTTCACAAATTACGTCGCGCAGTGGGAGAGATTCTAAGAAAGTGAGACATAAATAATAGCATCGGAACCTTAAAACTCAGCATAATAGTTGCTTCAGAAACGTTTCTTCATTTAAAAAGTACTTTCTGGTGATGAAAAAATATTCGGATATTAGGATGTCCTCAAGCAGATACAAAAAATATTTTCTCTATTTTAGGTCAGAAATGATTGCTGTCCACAGAAAATTTGTTGAAAAACTAATTTTAAGAAACTTTGTTGAATACTGAAGATTTCTATTTCTTACATGAAAAAAGTTATAGAGCCAAACTCTTAGGGACACCCTTCAAAATAGTTTTTTTTATCTAGCTCTTTAATAACGCTTCGTATGCCTTGCAAATGTTCTAAGAAATTGGTAATCTAATTAAATTGCACATTTTTATCGAAGATAGTAGAGCCCTATATTTTTCCCTTTAAAAGCAATCACTGGCTTTTTTATTTTTACAAGTACTCTTAAGGGGGTGTATCTCGGAGGAGAGCAGCTATGCGCAGCTAATGTCTCTAACCTCATGTGCTTTGTAACTAACACGTTGAGGCGCATAGAGAAACGTCAACAGGTAGACGCAATATACGTTGACTTCGCTAAGGCCTTCGATAAGGATCCACACGCGCTAGCTGTTGAAAAAATGAGGCGTCTAGGTTTGCCGGATTGGATTTGTAACTGGTTGTACTCTTATTTGACTGGCCGGACGGCTTCCGTGAATGTTCAAGGAACTAAGTCATATAGCTTTTCCATTCCGTCCGGAGTACCTCAAGGCAGTATCATAGGACCATTAATCTTTGTACTTTTCGTGAATGATATTTGCGATTGGATCGATTCCGAGAAATTGTTGTTCGCTGACGACCTAAAAATCTTCCGTACTATCACTTCCTCTCTCGATCGCGACGCTTTGCAAAGTGATATTAACAACCTGCTTCGGTGGTGCCACGTAAACGGTATGGAAGTGAATGTATCGAAATGCAACGTTATTTCTTACTGCCGCCTTCGCAATCCACAACGATTTACATACTGCATACACGCACATGACATAACACGCTGCATGCTATTACTCGATGCTATTACTTATGTCTTACTTGTATTGAATCCGTCCGGCTGCCCGCCGTGACGTTACAACGCACAGTGGATACCAATATACTGGTACAAAACACCCAAAATGGAGTTAAAATTTTTCATGAAGTAATATTTTTCTGTGGAAGTAGATAGACTAAATAACTAAATAAACAAATAACAAATTTTCAGAGCACTGGGAATGCTTTTACAGCTTTTTAAAGAATTTTTTGAATTTGAGGTTTGTGTGACAACTTCCCATATTTTTCATTCAACACAAGCTTCGAAAAACTGTTTTTAATCGTATCCTGCTAGGTATTTGCATACATAGGAAACGTGAGTTAGTATCGAAATGGTTAGAGTAGGGCGGGGCATAAGTGCGATGTTTGAAGTTGTCATCAATTTTCGCAAGATATAAAGAAGGACATCAAAATATATTTTATTGTGATGCAGCTATTCAATGTCTTTGCATTCAACTATAAATAGTGTTATTGAAAATAAATTCTTCATTCTTCTGATCAAGTGCCGATTCGCACTTTTACCCCACTAGCGGGGCAAAAGTGCGAATACCGCGGGGCAAAAGTGCGAAGTTCGAATCCATGAAATTAGCACAGCTGTAGCTAACAAAACCATATAATCTTCAATCTGCGATATGTTTCGGTAAGGAATATTCTCAATTTACACCTTATTCCTATTTTGCGCTGGTGTATTACTGTCTCCGACAGATCGAAACTTTCCCAAACGTTTGTTTTTTGTTTCATCAGCGGAAAAAACATTGTTTTCCTTCGACCAACATCTGTAGAGCACACAGTTTTCTGCAGATCTTCCATTTCTAGTATCTGTAATATAGTGCCAAAAGCTGTATATAATCAGCTATACATTTTTGTCTCGTCCATGAATTACAATTTTGCAAAAAACAAAAAATGTTTACGATAGATTTAAGTTGTCAAAGTAGTCACCCATCCATGCCAATGTAGACAATTTACTCGGAAACCGTACTGATAAATCATTGAATCGCACTTTTACCCTCGTCGCACTTTTACCCCTCCTTACTCTATAGATTAGCACCTTATTTTGCAGATTGACGAAAATTAAGTATACTCTAAAATATATTTACTTCAATTCTCAAAATAGTAACACACTTGTGACTTCGCATATTCAAAGTTGAGCATCTTTTTTTGGGAACGGAAGGTAACTGTCATTTTTTCTTATTTTATGTAGAATTTAGTCTACTTTCCAAAAATCATATCCGCATTTTGCGCAAAGACTAATAATATTGAATTTTATAGAACCATGTGTTTTTAGGCAATTCCGCTTTGTAATTACTTTTAGCAATACTATTACAGAAATTTTAAAAGTAAATCTTTGAGCATTTAGCAGCTAAAGATTAGTTCCAGGTCAGCAGAGCAGAAGTGACACTTTGATATTGAAATTTTAGTGAATAAATATGGTTATTGGCTGGAGAAAGTGCTATTTTTAAAATTCAAAATTTGTTTTTAAATGTGGCTCAACGTTATAGATTGTTGAGTGTTACAAGGTCATTACTACTTCTCCTGATTTTTTCGTCCGCTGACCGTCGAAGAGTTCGGACGCGCATTTTTACTGCGCAGTAACATAAGTACAATAATTTTTTTTACCGACTTGCGACAGCCTCGCGAATATTTATAAACAATTTTGACCGTCGCGCAACCGCGAGTAACTAGTATTTATAAACAATTTTTGACCGTCGCGTAACCGTGTGTAAATAATTTATCTTGTCCGCCGCGCAGTGAACTCCAGCCGTAATGAAGTGCAACGCTCCTGAATGTGGAATGACAAGTCTACGTCATCTTTGGAAGTGTCATGGAACATGCGGACGCAGCTTTCATGCTGCTTGTATTGGTGCTAAACGTGAGTGGGAGGACGATTTACGGAATTTTGTCCTGCCACTATGTACAGAATGCACACCAGACTTCACGGAAAAATACTCGCTGAAGCAAATAATCAGCAAGCAGACAGAAAGCCAACATCGAATCATCACACAATTGCAGAATATCACGCATATGCAGGACGCCGTGGAACAAATCGAAAAACGAATGGCTGCCATTGAACAACATTGGCATGTGGGAAATAAGCAAATAACCACCACATTAGCCAGTATATCAAAACATTCTTTGTCAGCAAACGTAAGCGACCACCTCTCGGTCGTCGTACGAAATGCTAACAGCGAATTTTTTAAGCCGCTTAACGCGAAAATGGCAGAATCATTCCATCGTATCGAAGAAAAAATATCAGAAAACGCGAATGACACAATCGTAGCAGAAATCCAAAGACACACAAATAAACTTTTGGAAAAGCATTTTGGAAACGCTTTTGCTACACTTGAATCAAAAATTGACGCAATTGAATCATCAATTGAAGCCTCGTCAATTAGTAAGCTCAATTGTAGTATTGCAGCAAAAGAAGTACTAGACGAACTAAAAGTACTCTCTGCTGAAACCTCCAAAATGCATGCAACACCAGCGTCCGTCAATCACCTAAGTCTTTCTGAAGAGATGGAACGCTCACTGCATCCGTCCGCACCTGTAAATAACACGAAAAATGACCCTCCACAAAATTCCGGCTGGCGTATAGTAGGCAGCAAAAAAATCTGGAAAGCTGATTGGAGTTCTTTTGACTCCAGGCAACGAACCCGCCGCTTTCAAGAAAAACAGGCAGAAATTGCAGCGCGAAGACGCAGACAACAACGTAGACGACAGCGTAAAAATTCGGACAACATCAATAATAACACACGTCACAATCATCACAATAATAACGACTACACTCAGCACAATAGCGAACACCGCAATGTCAGTAATAATATCTACAGCAGCAACGACTATGACAACACCAACAACAATATCCATAGACCTGTCGAAAGCAATCAGCCAATGCTTCCAAAAAATTATGCATTACCTCTGGACAAGGACCTGCTGGCAGCTGCAAAACTTCAATTTTCTGGACCACCAACAACGGACATAACATCCAAATTCATAAATTTCCAAAAAGACGAAACAATTAATCCATATAGAACCGAAAACCAGACTAACACCACCCTGAACGAAAACGGAAATAACAACGCCAGCAATAACAATACCTCACACCCAGCTCCAGCACCTCCTCAAGACAGTCTATTTGAATGCGACCCAATGCGTCCACCTATAGTCCGGCTCACTCAGCAGTCAACAAACGGCGACGGACGCTTTCTGAAAGCTAGACTGCGCGACCCAAAAATAATGAAAATCGTCCGCCTGTACTTGGCATATATGAAAGACCAGCAGCCGTCAGTCTGTATAGAAGGACTAACATCAACCAGCATTCGAATGCTTTTGGCATCCGAAGGACTCCCGACGTCTCCCGAACATCTAAAGCGCATCTTACTAGAAGTCTACCAGGAATATGGACTTTTACCGCCGGAAGCAGAAGCTGACTTGCAGTCGTACAGACAATTTTTAGTGAGCGAACGAACTCACCGCCTTCAGCAATTGCGCGAAAGTAACAATAAATTTTCGACAAGCGTTGTACCGTCACGTAAATCTTACAACGCGAATTTTCTCTACCATTGACGCACAACACGGAAGAATTTGAATCACCAAACGACGACGCCCAGTCTAATGAAGAAGAAATTTTTTCGACGCTTGGAGCTAGTAAACGTAAATGTAAGTAGTAATAATTTTCCAAAAACTTCTTCTGCACTAAAACAGAATGCGGCTGAAATTCTTGTGTATTGCCAGAATTTCAACCGCATGAAAAGTCCAGCCAAAATGAAGGAAATTCATCAAAATGTAATATCATCTTCTTTCAAAGTCATTCTTGGAACCGAAAGTAGCTGGGACGAAAGCGTCAAAAGCGAAGAAATTTTTGGAAATCTATTTAACGTATTCCGGCACGATCGTAATTTGTCTTTAAGTCAGAAAAAATCTGGAGGAGGTGTCCTCATAGCTATAAACTCTGACTTTACTTCGGAAGAAATAATTACTAGAAAGGACATCGAATTTGAAAATATATGGGCCAAAGCAACCATATACGGCGAAGTACACATTTTTTCAGCCGTGTACTTTCCTCCCGAACATGCTGATAAACAGTCTTATGAACTATTTTTCGAAGCAGTAGAAGACATTATTTCAAATATGGAACCCGAAGTATAACTACATATTTACGGCGACTTCAATCAGCGCAATGTGGACTTCATTGTAGACATTGACAATGAATCCATTTTGCTTCCAGTAGTAGGCGAAAATGAAACATTGCATTACATTTTTGACAAAATTTCACAATTTGGCCTGCATCAAATGAATTCAGTCAAAAATAGTCAAAATGTTTATTTGGACTTACTTTTTACAAACTGCACAGACGACTTTGCTGTAAATGCTTCACTGTCTCCCTTATGGAAGAATGAAGCATTTCACACAGCAATCGAATACTCAATTTTCACACACAATAGCTCTTACCCTACTGACTTGGAATATGAAGAAGTGCCGGAATATAACAAAGCAAATTTTATAGAAATTAAGCGTAGACTATGTACAACAGAATGGCAACATGTGTTTTGTACTAAAGGAAATGTCGACTATGAAACAGAAAAATTCATCCTTTTCTTGAAGTGCCTTTTACACGAAACTGTACCAATGAAAAGAAGAAGACGAAGTAAACATAGTAAATGGGGTGTGTGGTTCAACCCACATCTAAAAAATCTTAAAAATAGAAAACAAAAAGCACACAAAAAATTCAAAAATGAAAACAATACCATTAACTTGAATAATTATCTCAATATTAGCGAAGAACTCAACTCGGCCACTAAAATCGCGTATGAAGAATATAATAGTAAAGTCGAAAAGCAGTAATTTCCCATCCGAAATGAAACTTGACGGGCTTATTGAAAATAATACTAATGAAATCTGCAACCTTTTCGCAAATTTCTTTCAAGAAGTATATACAACATTTACCGAAGAAGACCGCGACCAAGAATATTTCTCATTTATCCCCGAATTTTCTAACGACATATCTGTCTCTCAACTATCAGAAATTGACGTATTTGAAGCACTCGAAGGCTTGAATGCGTCAAAAGGGCCGGGGCCTGACGGAATAGCACCCATATTTCTCAAAAACCTGGCCGAAGAACTTGCTACACCATTACAACGCCTATTTAACATGTCTCTGAAAAATGGAAAATTTCCGAAAATATGGAAATCTTCGTATTTAGTCCCGATCTTCAAATCAGGAACAAAATCAGACATCCGAAACTACTGTGGAATTGCCATTATCTCTTGCATTCCTAAACTATTTGAATCAATTATAAATGAAAAAATTTTTCAACAAGTAAAACACAAAATTACAGTCAGCAACACGGCTTTTTTAAAGGCCACTCTACTGCCTCAAATCTTCTGGAATTTGTAGCTTTTACTCTTAATGCAATGGACAGTGGCAACCACGTAGAAGCTATTTACACGGACTTTGGTAAGACATTTGACAGAATAGACATACCATTATTAATCTTCAAATTAGGCAAAATTGGAATAGAACCGAAGCTCTTGAAATGGCTTCAATCATATTTAACGGAACGTAAACAAATTGTTCGCTTTCAAAATGCCCTCTCGGATCCTATTCAAGTTACCTCTGGGGTTCCCCAAGGTTCCCACTTAGGGCCATTTCTTTTCATTTTGCACGTAAATGACATTTCCTACATACTTAATCACTCAAAAGTACTTGTATATGCAGACGACATGAAAATATATATGGAAATAAAAAATGCCCATGACGTCGCAGTATTTCAGAATGAAGTCAATGTATTCAACACTTGGTGCAACAAATCTTTACTAAACCTCAATGTAAAAAATGTAACTCAATAGCATTTAGCAGGAAAATTCAAACTCCCTCTATTGACATATACTTAGGAAACAATATTGTACCAAAATGTAAAATTGTAAGGGATCTAGGAGTAATCTTAGACTCAAAACTAACATTTACAGAACATTACAATACCATTATTAACAAAGCAAATAGAATGCTGGGCTTTATCAAACGCTTCAGTCATAATTTCAAAGACCCATACACAATAAAATTTTTATACATTACATATGTAAGACCTATTCTGGAATATTGCAATATTGTATGGCACCCACAGACTGCGTTACACGAAGGACGCATTGAATCTGTTCAGAAACAATTTCTACTATACGCGCTTCGAAAACTTAACTGGACAGTATTTCCATTACCATCTTATGAAGCGCGCTGCATGCTCATCCATATACAAACACTTAAAGAACGTCGCGAACAATCAATGCTTTACTTTATCAATGACATTATTTCTCAACGCATCCAGTCCGCAAATTTGCTTGCTCAATTAAACTTTTATGCGCCGAGTCGTAACCTTAGAACTAAAAAAATATTTATGGAAAAATCATATAAAACCAATTATGCGAAAAATGGACCAGTCAATAACATGATGCGCCTTTACAATCAAAATTGCGAAAGAATTGACATCACTATGTCCAGAATCCAAATTAAACTATGACTAAGCCATAGGAATAATGTATAGTATATAAGTAAACATTGTAATAATATTATTGTATGTAGTCTACAAATGCTTGACGAATAAAACAACTTTTCAACTGATTATCCCAATGCTAAAAAACACAAAATAAAAATAATAGTTCAAATAGTTACAAAACTTTTCTTAGAAAATTATTTTAGAGACACCCTAATTATTGATTTTTTTAAATATTTGAAAACTTTAAGTCAATTTGGTTCACAGCTATACACAATATGTAAGTTCCATGTTACTTTACCCATTTTATTAGTTTTGTCTCAGTATTGTTCTGACTGGCGCCACTGTGCAATGCGAGCGTCTATCAGTTGTAACTTAGGTTCTACTTAACTTTTGTTCATTCTTTAGGCACCGTTTTAAAGGTATTCTTGAGTACAAATAGAATACGGATTATTGGATTGTTCGAATTTGTACTTTTCTGCGAAAGCGAAAAAGTACATCTTTTTCGTGACGTTACAACGTAAAAAATTGCCCTATTTCATCCACTTGAAATTCAAAATAGCTGCAAAATTACATCCAACCTATTTTTGGAATGAATTCAGCATATATTCTTTTGTGAATTGGTCGAAAACAAGTGATATTATAAAATGTTTTAGTGCACTGTAGCAACATTTTTAATAATATCACGAAGAATCATATATTTCTTGTAAATTTCATTTATTTTCGATTCACGTTTTATATAACTTGAGCATGAAATTGACCAATATTATTTTCGCTATTAAATTAAAAGTCGTAGAGTGTCGATAATCTGTCTGTCTGTCGGGATGTTCCTTATAGAAACGAAAACTATTAAACCGATCGGTGTGAAAATTTGCATGTAGGTGTATTTGGGGCCTGGAAAGGTTCTTATGATAGTTAGAGACCCCTCCTCCCACTAAGAGGGGGAGGGGGGGCTCCCATACAAATGAAACACAAATTTCTGTATAACTCGAGAAATAATCAAAAATGGAACCAAATTTGGCATATGGGTATTTTTGGAGGCAAGAATTTTTTCTATGGGTAATTGGGAACCCATTCTCTCTTTAGGAGGGAAATTATGACCCCTCCCCGTATAAGAGGGGGGGGGGGCTCTCATACAAATTTCCTCTTATCTCGAGAACAAATTAAGCAAATAAAACCAAATTTGGCATGTGGGGGTTTTTGGAGGCAAGATTTTTTTCTATGATGAATTAGGATCCGTCTCCTGTTTAGGAGGGGGGTCTCCCATACAAATGAAATACAAATTTCATCATAACTAGAAATCTAATCAAGCAATTGAAACAAATTTGGCATGTGGGCGTTTTTGTAGGCAAGAATTTTTTTTATACGGTGAAAAAGACCCCTCCCCTCTTATAGAAGGGGAATTATGACCCATCTCCCCTTTAAGAGTACAAATGAATCCATACAAATGAAATACAAATTTACTTATAACTTGAGAACTAATCAAGCAAATGGAACCAAATTTGGTACACACCTAAATTTAAACACCGAGTACGGTAAAATAAATTTCCGAGATTCCAACAGCTGAGATCTCGGTAAAATTCTCGGTAAAATGTCAACCCTAGCGCGGTCGCGTTAAAAAAAGTTACGTAAGCGGTCGCGTCGTGTACAGAGCACACGGTGAATAATACTGCCTATATCTCAGAACTGGCATGAGATAGAAGGTTGCGGTTTTCGACAAAGTTGTTTATCTATTTAAGACGCATCTGTAAACGAACAATAAAGTTTGAGAAGTGATTAACTAGATGGCGCAAATGGCGACCAAAATAAATGATTCTAGAATCTCGATACTAGAATCTTTAATATCTCGGGACTGAGAAGAGATAGAAGGTTGCTGTCTTTGGCAAAGTTGTTTATCTGGACGAGATCAATCTGACTGCGGACAGCAAAATTCGGAACTGATACGATAGATGGCGCTTATAACGAGCATATTGATTTTTTTTGGAATATCTCAGAGTC